>NW_027468685.1:19181391-19278891 GCF_046254945.1 Alosa pseudoharengus | reverse complement strand
CTTATTGCTAATTGGCCCCCCGGCTGAAATAAAACGTGCGGCTCTCATTCTCCTGACTGGCCTTTCGCGAGTGAGGGACAGGGCCCCATGGTTTGTGATAAAGGCTTAAGGAGTATATGGGAGGAAGCTAATCTCCAAATCCCTGCCAAGCGGCGAGGTGACAGTGACAGCAGGGCTGGCTCGGCGAGATCAGCAGCGGTAATGAAACGCACAGAGGCAGATGGGGAGAACAGACAGACACCCCGTGATGAAAAGAGAGAGCGAGGGAGTAGGAGAGAGAGAGAGAGAGAGAGAAAATGAGAGAGAGAGATAGATGGGGAATCAGTTTTTTTTTTCAAACGGGTGCAGAGGGGATGCAGGGAGAGTGTGAGTGAGAGAGAGAGAGAGAGAATGAGAGATAAGGTCATCGGGTGAACCCTGCGGATCCTACTTGGTGGTGAATGAGTGCAACGATCGCTTCATCAGCATGACTCCCCTCTCTCTGTACCCCTCCCCTCCACCCCCCCCCCCACGTAAAGCCTTCAATCATACCTATATTTACACCCACTCCTTCCTATCAGGATGTGTCTGCATAGAGGCTTCATAAAGAAGATGACTGGCGAAGGAGAATGGGGGGTGGTGTGGGAGTGTGTGTGTGTGTGTGTGTGTGTGTGTGTGTGTGTGTGTGTGTGTGTATGTGTGTGTGAGAGAGAGAGAGAGAGAGAAAGAAAGAGTGTCTGGGAGATAAAGATGGAGACTATCTGGGTGAAATAGCATGAGGCTGTTGTCTGCAGCCCTGTGCCTAGCCATATGGGATCTGCAGTAAATACCCAAAGGTCATGCCACAAGCAAGGAGGCAGGCTGTGGGCCAGGGCTCCACGCAGGGCTGCAAACATGCCTCCCAGTGTCTCTGCGCTTTTCCTCAATGAAATATCCCACCCACACGAATACAATAGTAATCATTTTGTTTCTCCGTAAGCATAGTAAATCACCGACAGGACTGAAACAACGAGCTGAGCTGCATATATTTTTTTTGCAAGAAGCATTAAAAGAAGCAATGGGACATTTTAAACCTGTCACGTTTCTACATTTGAGCAACTCTTCCCAATTATAGTCTACATCCCCAGAAGTTTCACACATCCTTGCTTTAAATGCAAATTCAGTACCACCAAATGTGCGCCACAGTATCAGTCAAAAGTTTTAAAAGTCCTGTCTTTCTTTGGACTGTAATGAAAGATTTGGAAGTCAGACTCTCTCTTTTGGGTTTATTGCAGACGATATTTTGGATTTAGAGGCTGATTCAGACTTGAGTATGTAATTAATTACAGGTCTAATGAGTTGGACAAGTTATTTAATTTGTACCATTCAAACATTTATCTACTGCTGAGACACATACACTGTAGCTTAGTTTTTTAAAGGAAAATTGTGGTTCTGTGCCAGTGCTGACATGCAAACCATTTTCATGCAGTCTACAGTAGTCTTCATCACAAATCTGATGACTTAGCCAGTTACACCACTTTAAAACATTCTGTCGTATGACAACAATGTCGACATTCTTGGATTATGATTGCAGCTCCTGCCATATGACCTTGGAGATATTTCACCGGTGGCCTTTGAAGTGTTGGTGGTTTTAGACGCCTTTAAACTCCCTCAGAAAGAAGAATCTATCAGAAATGAGAGGCGACAAATTCAAAGTGGGCTCTGCGGAAGGCTGAATCCTCGACAGTGATAAAGTTCTCACCAAAGTATGACATCAGTTGGAGAGGAGATTCATTAGCTATGTGTATACGGTCTCTCTCTGTCTCTCCCTCTCTCTCTCTCTCTCTCTCTCTCTGGTGTTCTCTCTTTCTCCTGCTTGCTCATTCTCTCTCTCCCTATCAAGGCAGGCCTGGCACAGACACTGATAAGACACAAATGCAAATCCAGAGATAAGAAACTGAACGCAAATATTTATGATATACGCCTGGAATTATGTGTGGGTTAAACAAAGTGTTCTATTTTTCTGTGTCCTCCTCCTAGTTTCCCAGAAATTGCTGCTTTTCTTTTTGCATTTTTACTTTCTTTCTCTCTTTTTTTTGAGCGAGTTGGAGTTGGTCCATCCTCAAACTGTTTGGAGTCTGTGTGTTGTGTTAAGCTGTTTGTTTGCGAGGGGTGGTAATTAGTTACCGTAATTACCGAGATGGCACTGGCTTAATTGTTTTTTGAAAGTGTCACAGTGTGTCTGTGTCAGAAGATTGCGGTGGCCATTGCAGGATTCAAGTCACTCAGTGAAAAACGCCCACTCCAAGACCAAAGTGGGGGTTTTGGGGATCTTCAAAATGGCCATTTTCTAAGCGGAAAAAAAGACTGTTGATTGGCACTAATTGCTTGGCGGTTAGGTCCCATGCTGTAAAGACCCATACTAGGAATGGATAAATCTGACGGATTTAGTTACAGTTCGGAAAAAGGGGAATAAATTCATACACAAAAAACTTCAAAGAATCCCACAAGTCTTGTTTTGTGGTACACGTGGCTTCACAGGCGGTGAGGTGTCCATTCCACCCCACAGTGTAGTAACAACAGACAACATAACATCATTTAACCTCTACAATGCTCGTATTGATCTGCTCTGCGCTTATCAAAGCTGAGATCAGAGCCCAGAGCTTGGCGTTGCTGTTGGGTGTTTGGGTTAATTGAACGCCACAGTGAGGACAAAGAAACCCATACTACTGTTTGCATGCCAAACCTTCCTTCATTTGTTGTAATTATACTGTATCTGTATTAGCCAGGACATGATGTAGTGATACATATTTCTATATAGAGTGGGATGTAAAACTGTAAGTGCTTAGCTCGACACATCAAATATAAATAGATGTATTTGAGACATCTGCAGGATTTTTTTTCATTGCCATATTTGCTTTTGATAGAGCATGCAAACAAATTCTCCTCAAAATACAACTAATATTAAGCCATTTTGAATCAATGCAGATTTGCTGACTGCAGTTGACTTTTCCCAAAGGAGGGCAACCATTCTAGGCAAGCATGTCCAGTGTAGATTAAAAAGAAGCCACATCACATGTTTTCTCTCTTTCTTCCCACCCACCTCCCCTCCCCTTCTCCTCCTCTCTCTTTCTCCCTCTCTCTGTCCCTCCCTCCCCGGGGACTTTTTAACTGAGGATCTCCGGACAAAATTGGGACATACATTTTAATTAAATTTCCTGTGCAAATACGAACTGACCATTATAAATCATTTGGTATCACGTAAAACTATTTCACTCCTTCGCTCGGATGGCACACACGGTGGAAAGGCCTTTTCAGGTTGTGATAAGTGTTAATAAATTACCCATGTTTCTCCAGTTAATGGCTGTCTGCCTGCCACTGGGAGATATCATTGTGTGTCATGAATATTTTGATGTGGTGATTAGATCAAAATGCGCTGAATTCCTAAACAGCTCCACAGTGGCACACCAGTGATCAGAAATGGTTATTTTTCTTCTCCCCTTCCCTAGACAGATTATAGTCCTTGCATATCAGCAGATAGAGAGAGTAATTAGAATGACATTGGACCCTGCGTTTACAGCTGAAATATTTGCGCTAACTTTAGCCCCTTCTCCTCTGATCTTCGAGCTGAAGGGACGAGGGAAAGGAAAAAAAATGCCGGTGTGGAGAATCTCCACATACTTTGGCTGCAGAGATAATGGTTTATATTCCTGTGTATAAATGGTTTGTATTTGCAGGAGGAAGAAAAAGGAGAGATGGAGAAAAATCAGGGGAAGAAAAGAAGAGTAGGAGGAAAGGGAGGGGGAGGAGGAGTGCGGCAGCTGGTGGTTCCTGTGGGACATTGATTAGATGCTCTCCATCATATTTTATTCTGCAGTTTCATTCTCCGCTGTCTTATGGAGGAGAAGATAGTGATCACACAGCGTGTGTGCGATGCTTGTGACGTTTAATTGACAGCTTCCACTGTGACAGGGCTGTGATGGTTGTTTGAAAAGTGTGACAGGGAGACTCTCGCTTTAATTTGTACCGAAATATCTTCAACTCGGCCCTTTTTTTAAATCCCTTCTCTTTTCTTCAGCCAACTCTCTCTTTCACTGCCTTTCTTTCTATCTCTCCCTATCCTATCACAGACACACACACATACCAACAGAAACACACGCTCACACATCTTTCTATCATTCTCCCTACCCCCCTACACATACACATGTACAAACAGAAACTAAACACACACACACACACACACACACACACACACACACACACACACACACACACACACACACACACACACACACACACACACACACACACACACACCAGCCCCTTTAAATTACCTTGTGAAATAATAACAGCCTTGCATAAACAACAAAACTAACATAGACAGAAATGCATACTAGCCAGAAAAGCCTGTTTTCGTGTTTACGAAATGCACATATTCAACGACCAATTGGTCCTAATTAAGAGATGCGCGGTATCTCAGAGAAGGCTTCCTCTGTCTCTGCTCCTGTCACCACACTGCGAAACAGATGGCTGTCAGAAAGGCAGGACACGGCAGCACGCTGCCCAAACCCATCATCTCATGTTCATTTACGTGCTACATGCCTTTAAGGATTTCCAGCATCTGCCCTCCACTCTGTCGATAGAAAGGGAAAAAAAGGCTGCATAACATCTGGAGAGGCATGTCCTGACGGCGGCCGACTCCAAGCTTGTCAATCATGAGTTCCTTCAGGTTGTCGCACTTTCATCAGTCTTGTGTGTGGCGCATGACATTTTCTCTCTAAATTGGAGGGTTAGGATGGGATATGGCGATATCACTTAAATCAGCTGGTTTGATAGCTGTCAGTTATCGCTTTATGAAATCTTACACCGCTGAGATCATCTCAGTTGTATAGTTGCATTGTATTTGACACACAGGACATTCAATTTCACTGCAAACAATAATATTTACTATCTCAGGACAAACTCAGTTTAAAGTTAAACACAGACTGAAAGTGCATTGACATAACAGTAAAGTGCCCAAAAAGGCCACATTACAGAGAATGAAACAGAAGCACATATGGCATATGTATAAATCACATTATACAAATACCATATGATACTACAAAACCATATGATACATCATATCACATGACAAGTCAAACAAGTCTCAGTTCCTTATGTGTGGAGTTCTGTTTGTCTTACACAGATTCACAGTCAAACAGATCAGATCGCTGTTCTTCTCTCTTTTCCTCACCCACAGGGTGCACACATAACATGCTTTCCCATATCCGTCATACTGGGTGGAGTGTTGGGTGGACTGTTTTTAGACCATTTGTCTTTAACAAGGATGTAGAAACATTGAGATGTGACAGAAGTGACATTTTAAGCAACTCCACCAGTCTAAAGGGAAGCTGTGATGCAGAGAGCATTTCACAGTCTTATCAAAAGATGACATGTGAATCCTTCAAAGCACTTCTTTTGGGGGAGGGGACCAACACATGTACATCATATTTGATCAAGCCTTTCCCATATTTATCATCTTTCATCCATTTTTTATATGAATTGTGTACATGATAAAAAAAATGTTCCCCCCATAAATCTTCATAGTTAGACGTGTAACTAGAATTATACCTATTTATAGGCATCTCATGTCACATTGCATTTTAGTTTAACAGTGATTTAATTGGTGACCTTCCTTCAAGTCCTTAAGACCTTCACCAAAGGTCAACTATTGTTAGTTTGTTCACAACTACTCAAAAATGTGTTTTTCCAAAAGATTTTGCTGTGTGTAAAAGGTCTCTGTGTCAGATTTATCTCTGCCTTTCTCTCTAAAGGAAACGGAATTCTTAATGACATTTACAAACAAAAGACAGTGAAGGTGATAGTGGTTCTTGAGAAAAGCACCTTCTAATGTTATCAGATTGCTGTGAAAATGCCCATGATAATTTGAGTGATAAGAGAAAATATCATTCTTTCCATGATTTTACTATCTGTCAGGTATACTTTGATGTATGTATGCCTAATGGAATGATCTAATAGTCACATCATATGTGTGAGTGATGATAAGGCAGTGATAAATCATTCTGCATGGTGACTGCTCTGTGAGGACATCTGAGCACTGCAGTCACTGGAGAGAGGACACTGACTTTTTGCACAATACTGCCATCTAGTGATGCAGTGAAATTCATTATGTTTTTCCCCCCAACCCCAGTATTTTTGTCTAATTTTATGTATAAAACCTCATCAAACCTCAAACAAACCATTAATCATCAACATACATCATTACCTACTACAGAGGCATATATGATGATATTTACCATGTGTATTTGTGTAGCTCATTTCTGACATCCCATTTAAAAAAAAACTTGTTATAACTAAAAATAAGCAAATGTGGTCTAGATAGATAGATAGATACTTTATTGATCCCCAGGGGAAATTCAAGTCTTTTAGAAAGGCAAAAGGCTACTCCATTTTGCACACTTATGTAAAGTCCCTTGCTGCTTAGTCTATACTAGACATGAAAATAACTGCACACAGTATTACTTACTAATTAATATTCATTGCACACAGTTGCTCCAATGTATCTTGGGATGAATTTTGGTATGGACTGTTTATGGACATGTCCAAGTGTTAAAATTATTGTTATCCATATCACATAATATTATTTTGAGTTTGTACTGGCTACCAGGGTACCACTTTTTCCTCTTCATGCTGTATGAGGCTATCCACTAGAGGTCTCCTGTCACAACAGTTCTTACGCAGTCTCCACTAGATGGGAGAGTGCAGACAATGCCCTGGGCACATTAATCAAGTTGACCGAGCAAAACTGTTGCAGTAGCCTACATGTTCATTTTCACTGAAAACTTTCTTCAAGTGGATACTTGGGGCATTTGTTCAGTTAATTAAGTTCACCATCATTTATATATTATAGCCACTATCCTGCTGTTGTTAAAGATGTATTCTCGATGAATTTCCTAATCTCGGTGTTGGAAAGTGATGAACAAACAATCAACATTGCTTGACTTCAGTAATTCATCTCAATCCGACCAGCTCTGCTCCCTTTCCCTTCCATCCTGACCACTCATCCACCCCACACACTTGACCTTTGTGTCTTACGTGCAGCGCACACAATTGATTGTTGTTATGTCAACAAATGTTCAGAGAAATTGTTGTATACTGTTTTGGAAATTACTTGGTGCAATACCCTAAGATGGACTCTGGAAGAGAGGAGTCTGACTAATTGACATTATGCTAAAAGCCAAAGCTAACATTCCTTTCCTCGAGAAGAGTTTTTTGTTGTGTTTATGACTTGTGAACAATGTTTGAGTGGCATTCATGCTGCCATGTGACTTTTAAGTATTTTATATTTTTTATGTATATTTTATTTCAAATTCATCTTTGCTGTCAACCAATGTCTTCCAGTATGTAACTGGTAACTTGTAAAATATGATTTCAACGCTTCCTCAACACTGTCTATCCTTAACATGAAGTAAATGGATAAAGTAATTTACAGTTTCTATTTAAATAAGAAAGGTGCATTAAAACCTTTCTTGATAATATGCCCCAGCATTTTACAACATAATTCACTGCTAAGACAGTTTCTTGTGGATTACAACAAAGTAGTAAGATGCACTTGAAATGCTGTTCTAACAGGAGGACATTTGGATGCAAAATAATGCATGATCTGTGAATGGGTGACCTGTTTTGTGGTCCATATCTGTGCGTCATGATTTCGATCCAACACACCTCCTCAATTTCAGCTGTCTCCAAGACAACCAGTTATTTTGTTGCTGTGTTTTAGGTCTGCTCTGCCTGACATTTCAATTGGTGAAAGTTAGTGCTAACTGCATCTCACAAATATGTCTATGAAATATTCTTACGCACAAACATGTACAAACATCTACAACAAATAATGTTTTTTTTTCTTGTCTGATGTGTCAAGTAACTTGGCAATGTTTGACATGGAGCAATTCTCCTTTGTGTAATCAGTGAGCCATTCATTGGAACTTGCAGCTACAGTGTGTGTCCACCTTACCTCACAGATATTTGTGATACCTGTGTGTTTTAATTCCTGAAACACATTCAGATATATCAAGGGTGGTATAAGTCAGAATTTTTTGACCTATTTTGCCAATACGCTTCTCCATTGTGGATAAGTAAAACAGGGTGAAGTCGGGCAAAGAACAAATTAAACTTTTTTTCTTAGTTCAATCACTGAGTCATTCAGTATGAAATGTGTGGATAAATAGTTTCACTGTTAAAGATTTTTTGGTCAATAAAGCTGATATTTCCGTTTAATACTGGCACAGACAATGTTTATGAGAATCAGGAGATGAATGGGACTCTAATTTCAAGCTACGCCGTCTGTGATGACTAAGTGATATCTTTTGAGAGTACTTGCGAAGCTGCAATGCAGAGGTTATGCAACCCTTTGAATGTATACACCTCACTCAAATCTGTGTTTTGGCAGAGTGATTGTAGCAAAAAGACGCAGATGTTTCTTGCCTGTATGAAGGGTTGTCTTTTAATGCAACGCCCACGCATAAGCACTTCCATAAAGTGAAGCAGCAGATTGGCGCTGACTCATCTGTGACCAGTAATCAGTTGGCCCATGGTTGATCCTCTTCTTTTCCGTTTTTCTGAAAGAGAATTGTGTTGAATCATACACTGCATTCAACACAATGTGAAATTGTTGTCAATTCCTTTTGTCTTAATGAACTAAAAATGTAAATTTCACAGGTGGGAGTATAGGGTAGGCTCTGGGATGATGCAGTCATTTGATAACGAGAGAAGGAAAAGCCCAATTAGAAAATCATAGGGGTCCTACATTATTTTGTAATTCTGGACTCTTCAATGGTTATATCACACCTCCCATGTATGACCACTGACCTAGAATACATTTAAGATCATTTAATGTCAGGCAGCTACAGTGCTACACTCTGGGGGCATGCTCATGAGCCCCCATGTTCATGCCCCCCACAGGGCTGGATCAGGCTGCCGCAGAATGTAGCACTGTAGCTGCCTGGTAGCTCTAGCTGTTGGCTGCAGCAACTTGAGTCAGGTAAAACCAATTGTTTTCATTTTTTTCATACCAACTGTACTTGGTGACCTTAAGAAACGGAGATCTATGTGAAGAATTGCCAGGTCTTTTAAGATGTCTATGTGTATGACACTCACAATGGGGTGTTGAGAATGTTGTAAATGTTGTAGAATGTTCTGTAGTAGGAATTAGTTATGTTGATAAAAGCATTCTTTCACTTTGCTGGTGATTTTGTTGTTTATGGTAAATTGGATTAGTTGTTGCTTGGTAGCTGTGAAAAAGGATTGAATGTTACAGTAAAACCAATATCAACCAGAAAGGATTGACGTGGGTAGCAATTTAAATCTTAGGCTCAAGTGAAAGGTCAACCTGGTCAAGGGTCATAATAATCAGTGAACATTCTGACTCTGCATTGGTGGGGTAACAACTTGCAAATGGTATATGCACATAAATATAGAATCTGTGTATGTAAACAGTACATTTTACCGTAGTTTTATGTGCCATCAAGGGCTGCCTGTCTGACTGGTCTTAGCTGCTGCACCTCTCTGACTGGCCTGACTGTTGGAGTCGGCATCGTCATGATGGTGCTGGACCAGCTTGTGCCATCCTTTAGTTATGCTGCTAGGCCTACCCAGGCTGCCAACGCTGCTCTTTCATGTTTCATGCTATATGTCCTCTTCCTTTCTCCTCTTTCTCATCTCTTTGATGTCTGGTAAAATGTCATGTTTAATTCATCTAACATGTGTCTCTTCTCTCTCAATAGTGGGACAATTTCTTGTAATGCTGACGGCTGTGACAACTGTTCTCCATCGTTATAACTTACGGTAACGTGCACAATCTATTAAAATACCTTATTCGTTGTCTCATCATGGGCCAAAATGAAGGGCAAAGTGCAAAAGCTAAAATCTAAGCTAATGTAATAGCAAAGTGTATTTGCTAATTTAATACCATGAGGAAGATCCTTAGCATAACATCAGTGGGTCAAAGACATCAAAGCTCTCACATACCACCACATGCTTGTTTTCTTTCATGCACAAGACACTTTGCTATTTAAACACTTTGTGTTTAAATTAGTTAAATTAGTCTCGTTCCTTCCTCTCCCATTGCAGCCCATTTTCCCAATCAAGATTCAAGATTCTAGATTATTTATTGTCGTTCTAAAAAAACATTTCAGGAAGTGCATTATAGAACGAAAATTGTGTTGCATAGGACCACTATAAAAACAGACATAAAAACACCATCAGCAGCTAGAAGCAATGCAATTATAAATAAATAACTCAAAAGTCTCCTGCTTTCTGCTGCCCTTTACCACCCACCCACCGCATCCAAAGTTCTACTACACATTATACATCACAACCCTATCTCTCCCTCTACCTGGTTAAGTAGATGCCCCCTGCCTCTGAACTTTGTTCTGCTGGTTTCCTCCACTCTGTGCTCAGGTTTTTGGCTTTGGGTTCTGTTAAATATTTAGACTGTTGTTGTGCTTACAGTATGAAAAACTGTTAGATCTTTCTACTCTAATTTTTGATGTACACAATTTATCATGTCACACTTTATAATCCAATACAGTCCTGCTTTGTTTTGTTTGCCTTTGTCTTTGGACCTCCATCTCCATAACAGAGGGCAGCGCTGAAAGACCTCCTTTTGCAAGACAATGTCCTCTGACAGTAGACATTAAAAATGAAGGAAACATTCAAATGCATGATCATCTCAGAAAAGATATTATGCATCAGGTATTCTACTATGTAAATAATAAATAATGATAAAATAACACAAACCAAGTAGAATCACTGGTTTAAAAAATAGATGTAATGCTAACTGTAACTTGCCTTTGTCTTTGGACCTCCATCTCCATAACAGAGGGCAGTGCTGAAAGACCTCCTTGTGCAAGACAATGTCCTCTGACAGTAGACATTGAGAATGAAGGAAACATTCAAATGCATGATCATCTCAGAAAAGATATTATGCATCAGGTATTCTACTATGTAAATAATAAATAATGATAAAATACCACAAACCAAGTAGAATCACTGGTTTAAAAAATAGATGTAATGCTAACTGGATGTATTTGTATCATTGCAATAGGAATAAAGCCTATGCCAACGTGTTCACATGATGAGGGACAGTAGATAGGCTATCTCAAAAATATCTCAGATCAAATCAAATAATTAATGACACACACATTAGACACCTTAAGTAGAAATAACATGTTATTTGAATGAATACCAAACAGTTCCACTGTTTACACTTTCTGTAGGCTTGGCTACTCTGGATAATAATACACTTTTTTATATGAAGTGTGTAGCCTATGTATTGCCTACTTAAACGATACCATATAGCCATATGGGCCATGGGCCTCTCTCAACAGAACAACAATAGAATAAGACTGGCTATCTCTGGAAACCAGAGTCCCCTTACATCGACAACGGGCCTAGTTGTTTTCTCTCTTTCTAACTGCTGGATTCGGTGCGGTCTCTGCTGTGATTAATCAGCAGCGGCTGGGGCATGCGTACATGACGCAACATCTGTCGCTTTTTTGAGTCCAACAAGCATCATTCCAAAAGATATAGCGGAGCTTAGCGCGGACGTTGAGCGGGGACAGATGGACCTGTTGGTTATTCAGTAAGGGACTTCGACAATTGGGCTTTGACAATCTGCATAATAATGGCAATGGACGTTTGAAAGACCATTCTTTTTGAGAATGCGGTGTGTGCTTTTACATCGCCCATTGTTATCATTTTGCTCGGCTAGTTGTTTTGTTTCACTTTTTAAAAAAATAAAAAATAAAAAAGGGCTATACTAAATAATATATACTTTTTAAAAAAAAAATGTTCTAAACTTCTTTATGTTGTTTATGAGTTGACTTATATTTAAGTATATATACTTTAGTGTATATATATATATTTAAGTATATAGACTTTACTCGACATCATTGTCCGTATGTTTTTAATGGCAACCAATTCCCAGGGTAGGCTACAGTAGGCTAAATCCCTTTTCACTTCTAGACACTTTCACTTAGGCCCACATCATCCGATTGAGAATAGGCCTATGAATTAATTTCACTACAGACTTTAGGCTTATATTATGTAAAGATGCACTCCAAAAATGTTACATAACAGTTTTTTTGTGTTTTGTTCTCTTGGTAGCCACTAAGATAACAAGGTTGGAAAAACTGGAAAAAAAAGAAAGAAAACCCAAAGCCTACCGTCGAAGTAACAATATTAACCTAGGCTACTCGACACACTTTTTTTTACTAGGCTACATTGTTTCCTCTGTAACTATTGTTAACCAGACAGATGGAACGTCCTTGCGTTTCCCAATGCACTGAAACGTGCGAGTGCCTGACGTTGTACAACCTTTCAGGGGGGAGTGGAAGAATAGTGTTGGGGGGTGTTGATACCCGGCTGTAACAACACAGTATCAGCCATATACACGAAGAGATGGCCGCAGCAGCTGGGGCCCGAAAATCACGGGCTTGTATCTTGTAGATGTTTGGGAATATTACATCGATGTGGCAATGGCTGTATGAGGAGGACCAATTTCGCTTAAGGCGGTGTCGGAATCGTTAGGTATTAACTGGAGGGGCCAGCATATCAGGAACAGACTGTCCCGTGAACTGTTATTTTTGATGCTTCGTTAGCATAACCATTAGCTAGCTAGCTTTGCAGAGTGTTAGCAAGCTTGGAGTGTAGTGGAATCGCAGCTTGTGTAGGCGTCTCAAATAAAACAGTAAAGGGACAGCGCAGTCATGCGTGCTTAGCTTTTAGATTTTAGATAGTGTAGGGCTATTTTAGAATATAATTTCTGTGTGGTGACGTGTGGGTTCCTCGTTGAAGCTCAAGGTCTCTGTTTAGCTTACCGTTAACTGGTTAGAACCGTAACGTTATGTCTTCGTAGCCATGTATGAACGTAGCTAGCTACCAGTATAGTGATTACAAAGGAGCAGCTAGAAAGACTGCTGGATGAGAATTCAGTGTCTTTGTCTCTGCCTTCACTTTTACGAGAATGAGTGATGGAATTTACCTCTCAGTGTATGGAAATGAAAGTTTAGAAAGATAACACAGCTACTAACTATAACTAATATTCATCTCAAATGTGTAGACAAACGTAGCTTAGTGTTCAATCATTTAGGCTAGGTAGCTAGTAGACAGCCAGCGAGTTTCTCTTTGTTGTGTACTCAGCACTCTTGCGTGCTGGAGCTTGTCTCTAGTCTACAGGCTAGCATATCGTTGATTTTTTTTCTGGTCCTTTAATGTCGTGCAGCTTTTCACCATTTAACGTTATTTGTTGGCAAACCAAACTAATTGTAAATGTGATAGTCTGAATTACATGGTGAATACATCAGCTACAAAGTAGCTACAAACACATTTCAGTTCACAGATGTTAGCTATTATGGCCAACACTTTGGGCTCAAATAAGATCTGGACATGGATATTACTACACCCTCTCGTCTGCATATTTTTTGTCGGTAAGTTTGCAATATAATGTCAAAAACTTTATTAGGTTAAGATTAGTTTTCCCTTAATTGTTCAGGAGGATCATTCATTCTTACATAGAGACAGACAAAGCAAGGTATTTTGTGATAGATTTAACTTATCAGATTATTTTCTGTATTATGTGTGCTTAAACATGGTAACAACGATAACGCTAGATAACAATTTGTCTCTGTTTATTTCAGTCTGTTCTGAACAAAGCTAAACCCAGACAATGATTCACAAAATGTTCCCAAAGTGATGGCCAGTAGGAAGCCTAGAGACTTGGAGACCTTTGGGAATGAAAGTGTTCTAAAGTGTTAGAAAGTGTCTAATGAAAGTGTTTTGATCTCTGAGCATTGATCGGATACTTGAAACAAAGACTCACGATACTGTGGCTTTAAGCCAAAGCCTTTTGTTTGATAGATAGGGTAGAAGAAAGGGACCCTAAAACCATAAGTAAAACATTTGATTTCCCCTTTTTAACTTCTAGCCAATTGTCCCATGTTTTGCTGCTCTGATTTTTTGTGGAGGTGTAATCAATCAAAATATGTGGCTACAGCCTATGTGGAGAATCTCCTTAGTTTAATGTTCTGATTAAATATAACTTTACTCTTAACATAGTTTTACTCTTTTCCTATACGATATGATAGTGGTGGTTTCACTTTTATCTGATACTCAATCAAAGGAAGCCATAGCTGCATTGTTTCACAGCACCCCCATTGCCCCCCCCCCCCCCCCACTGCTCAAGCAACATATGGCTGGTATTTACACTTCTGTTTGTTACTTTGTCTGTCCTACCCATTAGCTTAGATTGAAGTGTCACTTAAGCTCCATGTCCACTTGTGTTGAAAATGAATTTTGATGGGCACATCACATGTGTTGGGTCTGTTGTCATACAAGTGTTGATTCCAACTGTGAGGCCGTCCTCTCGTGGCTTTAATCCTTTTGTGCGGGGTGGGTGCCCATTTGCCAGGGGTGGTGGCCGTGTGTCTTTGAGAAAGAAATCCTATTATGTATCATTTTCCAAAACAAATAAAAGGATAAGAGTGGGATGGAGGATCATTCATTCTGGTTGAGACAACCTACATTATAATTTAATAGTAGTATATGGAGTATGATTTTTCAAAGTAGTCTTCCTGTAGGCTATTATCAACTTGGTGTAGTGTGATGGTATTTTAATCCATCCAGGTGAGGGGTTCTTTCTTTATTGTGATAGTGAATTCCTGGTGAATTCTAGAGTTGCTCTGCTGCCCCTTGAGAACCCCTCATGATTCCTTCTAGAACTCCCATATAAGGGCTGCTTTGTAGAATTCATGTTCTATTTAGAATCTCAGCTCTTATGGTGCTTTGGCTGTAACCCTACAGGACTTGTACTGTCCTTCAAGTACTATTTTGAGCTGTAAGACTCCATTTCCCCCTTTAGAGCAACAAAGAACCCCTTCACAACATCCTTTATTGACAGAGGGTCCCTGTCGTGAAAAGAGTTTGATATAGAACCTTGAGTTAGGTGATTTAAATGAGACCTTCTTTTCTCCACTGCTGTTTGCTTCGGGAGAAAATGAATTGACGAATGAATGTAACTAGGACTTCAGTGGGAAATCAATTCATTCAATTCAACTGCCCCCCTCCCTTCCAAGTCCAGTCATGCCCTCAGCACAAAACAATCTCTATTTCTTCCTCGCCACTTGCACTACACATGTTCCCCCAAGTACTTCTGAGGGCAGCTCTCACCGGAATGTCAGAAGCCATTTGTGCCCCCTCCCTCCCTCCCAAAGTCTCGCACAGGCAGCATAACAGCGCAATTCTTCCCATCCTCTCAGCAGGGGCCTGCCCTAGTTGTGACCAGCTGAGCGTGACACTCGCGCTCTGGCTGTTCCCCTGACCAGCCGCCAAGACCTTGCTTGCCTACCATGCATAATTTAACCCCTTCTCAGCTGCTTCTCGATTGGAGCACTGGACTCCATGTCCGTGAGCTCCCTCGACTCGGTGTGTTTTGGGACTCTGGACACTCACCAACAACCTACCATGGCCATGGTCAACCACTTGCATGAGGACATGAATGTTTAGACATCAGCCCAAATCATCCTCTTCAGACACGAAGCACAGAGGTTTGGTGCAGCCAATGCATGCTCAGTGTCAACATTCAATATGAATGTTTGCATTGGCTGTTTTACAGTGCTCAATGCACAGTCAGTGCATCAATGGCAAGACATTGACACACATTGAACTAGTTGACCAACAGTCTCTCTAGACTGCATATGGCCCCTTTGTGCTGCAATAGCATGGAGAAGTGTGGGCCAGGACAGGGAAGTTTCCGATACACGGTGAGAGGAGACAGTGAAAGAGGAAGAAGGTGTGAGCAGACTATTAATTGTTCCAAGGAAGTCAATGTTCCCAGAGATCTTTTTTTTAGTCATTGTTGGCCGGTCGATAGCAGGTCTGATAAACCCTGTGGTTTTGAATGGCATGGGGAGGAGATGAAACCCTTGGTTTGAATTGGTTGGCTCCTGCTGCCTGCCGCGTATTGGCCCTGAAGAGGGCAGGTGTCCTAGAGTTGTGGTGCAGGCTTGTGTCAATTATAGCAGCTGACGCACTTGGTGGTGAATCAGCAGCACAAGCCAGTGAGGCATGTGCAGACTTGAAAGGGTCATGCCGCTGAGCCTGACATATGAAACCGTCCGCAGGTCTTTAAAGTCGACAGCAACATTAGATGGCTTCTGTGGGATTGGAAAGTGTTGTTTATTTCTTCTTTTTTTAAACTTTTCAACGCATTAGCTACTTCTGATATAAAATCTAGATAAAACCTGATTCCAAGCAGGCACACTTGCTTACAAGAGAAACTGTTTGTAGTTTGCTGTTTTGCACTGAAAGCTTTCTGTAGGTAAGAGTGAAATGGTGGCTAATCGTTGTGAAATAGTATTTTTTCCATCAGTGCCATATTCATGTAATTGACTCAACTGTATCTGTCCTTTGATTTGCACGACAAAAATGAAATGGAGCATGGTGCAGTGGCTGTTCTGAATGGGGTGTAATCACATCAATAACCCAGCGTACACAACCTCCTCCCCTTGTTGAAGCACGTCTCATCGGCATTCCTGCCCAGGGCCTCTCCAGAGGCGGTTTAAAAAAATAAATAAAAAAATAACATCCCTGCATGGAGCTGAAATGTGCAGGCTCACGTCCGTGGGGACACAACGCCTTGTCCCATGTGAGACCCATGCTGTTGTTGGACTGGTGGTGCGTTAACCAGAGCTGTGTGGCTGGCAAGGGGCAAAGGAAGGAGCAAGGGTTTATGGCAGGGGCAGTTCACTGTCAAGTGTCCCCCTAGATTAAGGAAGGTGGTTTTAAGTCATTTTCTAAAGGAACTGGTTTGAGATGGGCCTCAGGTAGTGATTAAGACATGTCGTGGTTTAGCATTGATTTCCTGCAAGCAATTTCCATTCGGAATGAATCAGGGGAACCGTCCCTTGTTCGATTTGCCCTTGGAAAATGAGCTGCTTTCTAGAAAATTGCTGCGATCTCAATGTACAGTGGTTCAGCCAAGTCAGCATTATCACACAGCGTCAAACAGAGAGCAATGATAACACTGACGATGTGTGTGTTAATCCTGACACTACCCTAAGTGTTACTGTCCCAGTGTCGAGCGTTATCGCTGCTCTTTGGATTTGCAGTGCCCGCACGAATCTTTGGTTTTCCCGAGCCTCCCAACTCAAAGCCGTGTGAAATTTCAACCGCCGCCCCCCAGGGCTCAAACTGCCGCTGTGTTTCACAAGACACAACACAGTGTCAAGTTTCATTGATTCAGAGCAGCCTGTACTCCTGGGTGACGTTTTGTGTGGAGTCCAAACACAGAGTAACAGATGCCGCAACTTAACCACTCGGTTCCCTTAACAAGCCACACGGCATCCCCCAGGCCCCGTGTCATTAGGCTCTGTGCAGAATGTGCATTGTATTAAACAATGAATGCTTAATAATGTATCTGAAATGCAGTCTTTAATGTTATGTTCTCCACTCACCTCTCTCTCACCTTGCTGCTTTTTGCAGGAAGCGCAGTTTGCTCCCAGCACAATGAAAACGTCTATGTATCAGGGATTTCAAATGGTACGTTAAACACACACATCGTCTCAGCCATTACTGCCCATATACCCTCCTTTGTTAGGTAGTGCTTTAATTTCCCTCGGGTTGAATAAAGTAGCATCCATATCTAATCTAATTCTGAGCCCACTTTCTTTCTCATTTTACATGAAGTTCACTATCTCGCACACACATATATTATTATATTATTATATTGTTATATATTATATTATATTATATTATATTATATTACTTGTACATTTGTAAACTTTTATCATCATATCTGATGCCTAATTGATTCATAATGTTATCACCCATGAATAGTTAGACTCTTTTGCGAGGTAAGCTTGGGAATTGGTGACTGTTGATCCATTTGCAGCCCTGAAGCAATGGGTTTTTTGTTGTTAACCTAGAGAAAAGAGCTTTGGCTCTCTGCAGCTGTGTGCTATTGATAGCCCTGCACATTCACTCCCTGGAGGGGATGTTTTGACACAACCCCCTCCACTGTCAGTGGGACTGTGGGCTCAAGCTGTTGCTGTCCAGAGGTGCTGAGAGACAGTCCAGACAAACATAGTCACCCAACCATGGGGCCCCTCTGTTAGAAGAATTACGTCTGTTACGTCTGCATGAATATGACTTGTGAACGTGTTTATGTCACAACAGCTGAGGTATTAACTCGTATTTCTCAATCCCTCTCTCCGTGTGTGTGTGTGTGTGTGTGTGTGTGTGTGTGTGTGTAGCTTGTGGCGATGTGGCCGAGTTGATCCGAGCGTCCAGCGGGGTCATCACCAGTCCCGGCTGGCCGTTTGAGTACCCGTCCCGTGTCAACTGCAGCTGGAACATCAGGGCCAACCCTGGAGAGATCATCACCATCAGGTAAGAGCACCTGACATTACACTTGGGATGGACATACCTAATGAACCTACTGGAAGCATTTTGCTGCGGGTTCTATCAAATCACTTTTACATAGGTTTCCTCCTACACTGTCCTGAAGGTATGGCACGTAAGGCAATATCATTTCACTCAACGATGAGTTGCAAACATGACTTGTCATGTCCATGAATTCGGCTAGCGATGATGCTGGTCTCTTTCTCAGTAGCCAGATCCATAGTAGTAGGGAGGCCTTATTCCAAATGCTGACATGACTGTTGTGATTCTCTGGGCAATGTTGGGTTGGAGCCATAACATGCATTATGTACCATACAACCCCTGACAGTACATGGAAAGGATGGGTTTTTATCTGGCTACTGCACTCTTCGTTTTCTCTCTCTCTCTGTCTGTCTCTCTCTGTCTCAGCGCAGACGATTGAGCTTGTTTTCACCCCACTGTGCATGTTCTGTTCTATTTTTTAAAAGCCTCTCGGAGCTCTGATGATGGGCGCTGTGCCTGGGCTTATTTGGGCTTGCGGAAGTGACGCCACTGGTGCTCTCCAGGATGTGTGGCTCACTTCCATAACGCTCTTGCTCCCGTTTGCTAGAAGCATAGTCTCATTTACCTGGACGCTGCTGTCTTCTCTTTCTTTCTATCTCTCTTGCTTTCTTTCTTTGTCTTTATCTTGTATTCTTCCACCTTTTGTCTGTCTGTCTGTCTCTGTGTCTCAGTTGCTCTCCCCTTCCCTCTCTGTTGTAAGGCAGTGTCCATGGTTACCGACATAAAAATAGGATCCCTGGTTTTATTTTTTTGTTCAGGACATGATTATTTTGTGGCTTTACTGTCTTTACTGAGCGGAAAACCAGGAGTGTTTTGATTGCGCTCGTCGCGTCTCAATTTCAGCTATTCTGGCCATTAGTGCACAGAACTCATTAGTGGATTTACAGTCCTGTCATCAGTGATCATTTAAAAAGCGCCACACACACACACACACACACTAAACGTCAGCTCACTGCTCTGATTATTTGCGGTGCGAGTGACTAGAAGGAATAAACAGGCATGGGCTTGGCTCTGGCTCTAGTATTAATCAATTATAAATCTGATATGTTGCACAGTGAAATGGTACTGGTGCTACCCAGCCATGCTAGTAAACGTTTGGGGTCGTGCATGTTATGTTGTCTGGTTTGCCACTGTTCCAGAACATTATATTCTCACTAGTCAGCTTGAAAGGACTTTGGTAAATATTATGACTACAGAAGTAATGGCAAACTGAATGGGTGAATTGAAATGTAATGTAATCACTACACGGTGTTTGCAATGAAATTGCATGCTTATTCACTAATGCTGTTGATGGGAATGTGATCATAATATTGTGATTTGGCCCCTCGCCCTCCATCTCCCCTCTCCAGTTTTCAGGACTTTGAGATCCAGAGTTCCCACCGCTGCGGAATGGACTGGATCTCCATCGGCGCCTACAAGAACCTGGACGGCTTCCGGGCCTGCGGCTCGTCCATCCCGGCGCCATACATCTCCTCTCAGGACCACGTGTGGATCAAGTTCCACTCGGACGACAGTCTGACCGGGAAGGGCTTCAGGCTGTCTTACATAACAGGTAAGTCTGACTCTATTTATAGCTCCCTAATGGCCAGCGATCTCTCGGTGCAGGGGTCACGTGAGCCGGTGGCTGCTACTGTCTAACCTCTGGTGTCCTGTCCACACTTCACCCTGTCTCTCTCACTCTCTGACTCTGTCATTCTTTTCTGCTTTGCCCTCTGTCTCACTCACTCTCTCTCTCTCTCTTTCTCTTTCTCTCTCTCTCTCTCTGTCACACACACACACACATTGCTGTCTCTTAACTCTTGCTACCTTCCTTGCTTTTCAACTTCAACATCTCTCAGCTCCTGCTCTAACCTTCTAACCTCTCTTAGTGCAGACATGCCATTGACTTTCATCTCTCTCTCTCTCTCTCTCTCTCTCTCTCTCTCTCTCTCTCTCTCTCTCTGAGACCGAGATCACAGTCTTTCTTCACTCTTCCAGTTCCACTCTCTTTTATTATCCCTTTTCCCACTTTCTCCTTCCCTCACTTTCTCCCTTCACTCAACCGTCACTGGCAGCTCGCTCCACTACATTACTGATACCACACTACCAGTAAACTACAGAAGCCTGGAAGGGTAAAACTATATATTTCTCTAGCAAGTTGTTTTGGCTTGTTTTCAGGACAACCAATTATTTTTTTTTGTAACTTTACATGTCTGTGGTTGCTATAATGACAGGATGCACAGAAACATGCCTACTAGAAATGTTGAGTGATTTTTTTTTTTTTTCCTTTCCCCATTTCAGTTCCACTAGCACAACAGTCTAGAGTGTTATTCTTCCCATCGCGACATAATAATTGCCTACAAAGATTTTGTACATCATCATTAAGCGGCCACAAAGATGCTCTTGTAGAGCGCTGAAAAAGGACCTTTTTTGAGAACTGCAGCACAATAAAGCTTTTGTTCAAAATGCGTTCAAATGCGAAGAAACAAATGTCAAGTTCACTTTTTGTGGCGGCAGAAACTCAGTGACCTCTCAAAAGTGTGCATGCCAGTTCGCTTTTAAAATGCTACCCTCTCAGATTTATAGCAATTATGACAATTACAGCTCTGACATTTTGGTTGAATTAAAATTGGAGTTAAACTTTATTTTTTTATGTAGTCAGCAAGAATGTTTTCTATTAAAGCCGCCCAGTTTTTTTAGAGCTTCACATAGCAGTGAATTCCACAATTTACTGTAAAACCAACATGTTTGTGGCTTTTGGATTTAGCCTGAGGATCAAATAGAAATAAGAGAGATTACTCAATTTAATTGGAAGCTTAGAGCTTCGTACAGAATAAAATCTAATTTTGATATACAGCAATATATTAAGTTCTCAACTCCAATGCAATATGAAGCCATACTCTTTCTTCATGGGTGTTCCTGGCTTTTGGAGAGCTTCATATTGAGGTTACTGTTGTGCACTAATAAAAATTTTACTATTATGGAAATGATACCATAGTTCAAAATACATGTTATTGAAATATTGTGTTTCATTTGCATTCAGTTTGTAGCACAGTGTGCAGGAAGGAAGGAAAATAGGAAATAGTGCTGTAGATTCCTTTTATTGGGACGGGCCTGGGAGGTTGAGACTTAATAAAAAAAGAAAGCAATTTCAGATTTTCCACCCACATCCACTAAACCTCACTCCAATGTTTTACACACTCGCAGGGAAGTCTGAGGAGCTGGCGTGTGAGCCGGACCAGTTCCACTGCGCCAACGGCAAGTGCCTGCCCGAGGCGTGGAAGTGCAACGGCATGGACGAGTGCGGCGACAACTCTGACGAGGAGCTGTGCGCGGCGCCCAATGACCCGTCGGCGCTCTTCTCGTTCCAGCCGTGCGCCTACAACCAGTTCCCGTGCCTGTCCCGCTACACGCGCATCTACACCTGCCTGCCCGAGTCGCTCAAGTGCGACGGCAGCATCGACTGCCAGGACCTGGGCGACGAGATCGACTGCGACGTGCCGGCGTGCGGCGAGCGCCTGCGCACCTTCTACGGCGCGTTCAGCTCGCCCAACTACCCGGACTTCTACCCGCCGGGCAGCAACTGCACGTGGCTCATCGACACGGGCGACCGGCGCAAAGTGGTGCTGCGCTTCGTCGACTTCAAGCTGGACGGCACGGGCTACGGCGACTACGTCAAGGTCTACGACGGCCTGGAGGAGAACCCGCGGCGGTTGCTCCGCGTGCTGACGGCGTTCGACGCCAGAGCCCCACTTTCCGTGGTGTCGTCGTCAGGTCAGCTCCGTATACACTTCTACGCGGACAAGGTCAACGCGGCTCGCGGATTCAACGTCACCTACCAGGTGAGTGAGGGGAAAACAAAGGGCTACAGGCATAAGCCAGTGTTTTAGGATTGAGAGCGTGTGTGTGGGTTGTGGTTTTTGAGGCTTTGGTCTTTTGGGAAAAGGGGGCAGACTGCGACGGAACGAGAGCAGACGGATTTGGGACCTGAGAGCTCACGGAAATAGTATCATGTCCCAAGGGTGATGTTTAGTAGGCTATCTTACTCATTCGCAACTCATTTCTTTTGTTAAGGCTAGACATTTTCAAGAATTCTCTCTGACTGACTATGCTAACTTATAGGTACTGTAGCAGTGTAGAGCATTTTGTTAACACACAATGTCCATGTAGGTAATCTTAACTGTCGTTATCATTAGACTTTGACTTTTGCATTGAATTTAGTCTGTCCCCCAAACACATCTTATGTGAATAATGTGTATTGGCATTTGTGTTTACAACACTTTGTGTTGTCAGCCATAGTGATGATCTTCTCCTTTATCTCTTCTCTTTGTTGCCCTCCCTCAGGTGGACGGCTTCTGCCTGCCGTGGGAGATCCCGTGCGGGGGCAACTGGGGCTGCTACACGGAGGCGCAGCGCTGCGATGGCTACTGGCACTGCCCCAACGGCCGCGACGAGCTCAACTGCAGCACGTGCCAGGAGGACGAGTTCCCGTGCTCGCGCAACGGAGCCTGCTACCCGCGCTCGGACCGCTGCAACTACCAGAACCGCTGCCCCAACGGCTCGGACGAGAAGAACTGCTTCTTCTGCCAGCCGGGCAACTTCCACTGCAAGAACAACCGCTGCGTGTTCGAGAGCTGGGTGTGCGACGCGCAGGACGACTGCGGCGACGGCAGCGACGAGGAGAGCTGCCCCGTGGTGGTGCCCACGCGCGTCATCACCGCCGCCGTCATCGGCAGCCTCATCTGCGGCCTGCTGCTGGTCATCGCGCTGGGCTGCACCTGCAAGCTCTACTCGCTGCGCATGTTCGAGCGCAGGTGAGACATTTCAGTTCTGCAGACATTCATGGTGCAGCATAAGCATTAAGCAATGGCCTGATGGCCGTGTACAAGGAAAACAAATATGCCAGGCAAGTAGTTTGGCCTGTCGCTGGCCCATTTGGACCTGTGTCTCTGCCAATCACAGGCCCAGTTCACTTCACCTGTAACTGGTTGTCTAAGATAAGCCTATGAGGTTTCTAAAAGATGGAGGGGATTCCTATTAGGGTCATGGAAAATGCAGCACCTATGGGTGGGAGGACGCGCTACACTGACCGATGTGACAGGCTATGGTTGTTTGGCGAATGGAAATAGCAATGTAGTCCACAACTGTTTAACAGGACAGAATCTGGTATGGATTTGCAGAGGACTCTGCACTCTTGAGAGGGGCTGTAAGAGACTATTTGAAATGAATGCGTAAGTGGAAAGCGTGCATGTGGGATATTTAGTGTGGCATTTTGGATTGTGGAAAATATCAAAATGAGAAGAAAAAAAAGCGCTTCAGGATCTTTAGCGTTCAGGGAGAGAGGGCAGTAATGTGGGGGAAGTCGGGCATGTTCCATGTGGTTAACCCAGCTGTCGTCCCCTCAGGTCTTTTGAGACACAGCTGTCCAGAGTGGAGGCCGAGCTGCTGAGGAGAGAGGCGCCCCCGTCCTACGGTCAGCTCATTGCCCAGGGGCTCATCCCACCCGTGGAGGACTTCCCTGTCTGCTCTGGCAACCAGGTGAGTTTATATGTACACACATCTCTAGCTCAGATTCCACTTCAACAATAAATGCTTTTTTCCAATAATTAATCTAGATCATTGAGTGTGGTATGAAGTTAATGTAGCATTAAATTAGAACAGATAAATTTAGCTGTAGTACAAAACGTTTATTGTGGCAAATGCTCTTCTCATGATCTGTATCTAAATATAACTGAGTGCTTCATCATCCGGCTCTTCAACTCTCATCTATGTGCTTTATGGGATTGGGATTAGCGTTAATCTGCACGTGTGTTGTGTGTTAATCTGTAGGCCTCGGTCCTGGAGAACCTGCGTCTGGCCGTGCGCTCGCAGCTCGGCTTCACCTCCATCCGCCTGCCCACCTCCGGCCGCCACCGCAACATCTGGCGCCGCCTCTTCAACTTCACGCGTTCGCGGCGCTCCGGCTCCCTGGCGCTGGTCTCCGCTGAGACGGACGATGGCTCAGGCGCCGGGACCGGCGGCGGTGGCAATGGTGCAGGCTCTACCCGGGAACCCGGAGTCCTGCTGGGCTCTCACCGCGGCCTGCTGCCCCTCGACTCGGACGACACCGACACGGAGAGCGAGCACCCGACTCAGCGCCGCGACACCGTCGGAGCAGTGGGCGGCGGAGGGGGAACTGGACCCGCGGCTCCCCTGCCTCAGAAAACCCCACCCACCGCTGCCGTGGAGGCCATCGTATCCGTGACGACCAGCCTGCCCCAGCTGTCCGGTCGGGAGAGCAGTCTGGTCGAGAGTTTGTCGGAGAGCTCCGGGACGATAACGACATCGGCGCTGCCCCAGCGTTCGATCTCGACGTCATCGATGAGCAGCGGCGGTAGCAACAGCAACAGCAGCAGCGGCGGCGGCAGCAGTCCGGGCGGCCGGAGCCAGCTCAGCAGCGCCCTCAGCAGGATGACCCGCGGCCTGCGCTGGGTTCGCTTCTCCCTCACGCGCTCCTCCGGCGGGAGTGGCGGAGGCTCCGGCCGGAGCGGGTCGGGGGGCGCCGGGCCCAACCACAGCCCCCTGAGGCAGCTGGAGCACGGCTCCGTCACCTCCGTTGGTGGCGGTAGCGAGCGGGAGGAGGAGGACGATGTGGAGCTGCTCATCCCCGTCGCCGACGTGCCCTCGGTGGCGCTCTCGGACGGCGGCGGCGGCGGCTGTGGCGGCGACTGCTCAAGGCCCCTGCTGGAGGGCTTGTCCAGCCCCTCCGAGCTAGTCAGCGTGGGCCCCCTGCTGGCCTCGGCCACACTCCGAGGCCGGCCGCTGGCGGGTCGGGACGGGCCATGCGAACACTGCGGCATGGTGCACACCGCCCGCATCCCCGACGCCTGCCTGGAGGCCACCGCCAAGACGGAGACGAGCGACGACGAGGCCCTGCTGCTCTGCTGAAACCCCCCCAACTCAGCTTAGCTGGCTGACTGACTGTCCCATACAGTTGTACACCCACCCCACCCCACCCCACCCCACCCCACCCCTAATCCTCTGCTTCGCTCTTTCTATCTTTCTCTGAGTTCTCCCTATCCTAATGCCTTGATGGGCATTGTCAGTGGGCTTACTGGTCAGAGAAGCTCAGAGTGCCCAGTGATTTGTGACAAAGCTATAGGAAAGTTAAGAAGAAATGTAAGGATATTAAGGATATTAAATGTCTTTTCGGAACTTTTGGTACGATACAGATGATACATTACCCATATTCAGTGACCGTCTTATTCCCAGAATCTCTCTGCTAGCCCTGAACACTACAAGCCACTGTGCAATATTTGAGTGTTTTTACGTATTTTCTCTGGAGTGGAGAATGACAGCTTATGTACGGAAAAGTTTGAAGCTTAGGTCAAGGTGGGTTTGAAACTCCTTAAGTGGACCGATACGTATGATGAGGGGTAAGGCTGTGTTGCTCTTTCAATTTTGTCCTTAACACTGTTTAGAGAGATTTCAGCCAAAACGACTCAAGTTGGTACTATTAGGACAGTTGAACCTGGAAGAAATGTCTGTATTTTGTTTTCCTTTTATTTTTTCCCTCCCGTTTTAAATTATTATTTCACATTTCATTCTAACTGTAAAGGTAAGGGTTTGTATTTCAAGGTACGAGATGGCAGCTGTGTGGGGGAAAACTGTGTGATCTTGGCCTCCCTGTGCTACCACGCCGTCTTACATTTCGGTGTTGTGGAGGTTGTCTCGTGATCCTGAAAGGTAACGACAGCCCTGCCCTACGCAGTATCACACGGTGTGGAGCCATTTCTGTTTCTACAAGGGAAAAAAGTGAATTTGAGAAAATACAGTTTCTAAGGACTTTACATGGTTTTCAAAATGGCCACTGATGTCCGTTGTATTTATTGTTTTATGTTTGTTTGTTTGTTTTTGTTACTGTTTGGTAACCTCAATGTTTTGGTACTGAGAACAATTGTGTGAGTGTGTGTATATTTATTATTCTTATTAATTTTAATTTCAGTAGCGGTTACTTGAGAAGCATGTTTTAACTGTCTTGTGCTTTTTTGTTAAGTGATATGGTGTTGATACAATAAGAATAAATATAAATAAATAAATATATATATGTAATTGTTTACTGCACTAAGGAAATAAAAACAGCATTCATAAATCAGTTATGTGGTGGGAGTCTCCTTTAGGGGTATCTAGATGATATTAAGATGTTTTCAAATGATTCAATTTGAATATTTTTACCTTGACCCAACTTTACTTTGCGATATTTCATGTTTTATTTTTCCATCAGCAAATGGACATTAACAGTGTAGTCCTTGATTATAATATACTACACTTACACATATTCAGTGAAGCTCTTCTCACGTTCCTCTGGCTGTCGTATGTGTGTCTGCCTGGTGGTCATGCATAGGTTCTAATGACAGAAAGTGGCTCAGACCGAGCCAATGCACTATTCCAGCAAACATTTTGCTTAAGAAACATGGACGGTGAGGGAGTTACTTTTCCTTCAACGTAAATATTACTCCTTTACACATCATCCACAGTGTTCTGTGCATATTTGACACTAGAGGGCCTTGTTTTTCGGCCATGATGATGTGTGGTACACAGACGACACTCTGTGGTGTAATGGAGAAGCTCATCTCAGATCTGGAAGTACTGTACTCTCCGTGTTTTGACCAGCTAATCAAGTTAACTTGTGCAAATTATTGTGTCACTTTGTGCATGCAATCCTTTTTCATCAACTGTTAGACAAGACAACAAGGTCATAACACCACTTACAACTGGCCGCAGTGGGCCTCTAAACACATTTTAGTTCTTGTTCATCATCAACTTCAATGTCCATTTTTTTAGAAAAACGGATGTTGCAGTGTGGAAATCTTGCTGTTCGCAGAAGGATAAAGAGGAACGGCATGGGAGGAACTCACTGAGGAAAAATAGTAAACTATTTTCATCTATCTATAGATTGCACTCCAGCACAGCCAGCCAAACAGTGTCAGATGCACACTTCTTCGCCACAGATACACCGTGTGTATACTGTGTACCTATTGCCTCACGTTTACACCACTGCAGCTAAACCAGGCAGCTTATCACTCCAACGCTCAAAATTGTCTTTGTTGCCAGTTTTAGAAAGCGTCTCTCTTATAGCAGCAAACATCAGCATAGCCGGACGTATAGTTCAGTCATTTTCACAATGATTATGTGGATAGGCCTACAGCTTAATTTCTTGCAGGATGTGTAGGTCTGAATGCTTCAAAGAAGAAACCTTAGCACACCAGCAGAAGGACAATGCACATTATTCTGTAGATGGGTGAATGTATATTTGGATATGGCTTCTCTTTTCTTAAAATTTCAGTTCTTCATTTGTCAAATGATAAAATACAGAGACAAAGAAGACAATGACAATTGATGTCAAGTTTAATGCGATTACAAAAGTGAGAATTTTCTGGCATGACAATGGACTAAATTAACTATCTAAATTAATAAATGCAGACAGCATAGTCATACAAAGTTAAACATGTTTATGAGTTAGTTTGTTAGTACTGAACTCTTCCACTGATAACATGCAGAATTATAAGCAAAAAGTATACGCAGAAATGTGAAATGTTATTGCAAATGCATATGCAGTTATCATCTATAGATTGTCACAAGGCCATAATCATAATATACTTTGAGGGGGACACATCTCCCCAATATTAAAAAATGCTCAAAATGTCCCCCACAATATCAAGACATAAATTGGCAGGCTACAGTAGTATCACTCACTGTTGTGCAAAATAATCACTTGTTACAAACTGGAAAATGGTTAAATATCTGACAGAGAAACGGAATGCAGAGGTGAGAGATGATGGTTAAGTGAAGAAACTTGATTACAGAGAATTGCCAGAAAAACACTAATTTGACTTGCACAATAATCCTCTTTTGAGCCATAACTTAATATATGTGAAAGTTGTAGAATACAAAAGCGGATGTACAGATCATTATCCGGTCATTATTTCTGAGAAATTATGCACTGCCTTTTCTCTCCGCCCTTCCTCTTCTGTAGCATTAGATCAGTGCTCTATTTAAGTTGAACAAGGGCACCCTAGACTAAGCTAAATGTAACTAGATAAGTCAATTTTTGCTCCTTTACTCATCGCATGCCACTGTCTATCCCTGCCCAATTGGCATCATCACCCCCCCCCCCCTTTCTCCTTGCTCTGAATGCATTACATGATCACATGGAACCATGGTAATATAGCCATACAAAAGCAGACCCAAAAAGCACATGCAGATGTTGCACAACCAAGTTTTTGAATATTTGCTACTTCGACCAAATTCCAATGCACAGATTGCACTCTATTCCAATGCACAGTTTTATGTTATGTTAATATGATTATCGTTTTGGTTGTAATTTGTTCAGCCCTCAATGGCATAAGGTATAATGGCACATGAAAATTAGAAAAACAGTATTATTAGACAGTATTGTTTAAAAGAAAACATATAAACATATCACCCCATGAAACTGTGCATATAATAGGATCGCAGAAACTGATTTCACACGGCATGCACATTTTGTCCCCCCCCCCCCCCCATGTTGACTTCATGGTTACGACCTTGGATTGTCACGAAGTTGAAGACCATCATCCATTTTCTTTGGAAAAAATATGGGAAACCAGAATTTCACCTGCAAAAAAAAGCAAAAAACGTTTGACAGAAATGTTTTTGTTTATGTCTATGTTTATGTAATTTAGCAGATGCTTTTGTCCAAATCAACTTATTACAACAATGCGATAGTTAAAATGAACAATAAACAGTTATAGAAAGTTGTTAATGTTACATTAAGGATAGTAATGATGACACTAATGTCAACAGAATAACAATGATCAATAATGAAAACAATTACACAATAAATATACAAATAAAGCAGTGCCATCATATTTGGTAAAAATGGCAATAGTGTAATTAAACTGCTGTCCTCATCCCTTCCTTTGCATGTCACAAATGTAACATTTAACCAATACTTTAATTCTAATAATACATAATACAAGCTTCTGAGAAATGCAATTGTAATACTTAAAACCTAGGGATGACTGCTGCTGTGAAAGCTAATTACTGTAAAGGCACTTACATTCGTTGCATAGCTCACAACTTTCATAGCTTTCAGTTTCTTTTTGGACCTCTTGCGAACAATCTTAGCATGCAGGTGTTGGACCCTATCTGCTGAGGAGTCACCATAGAATCTTTCGATCAGCAGTATCTTGGCTTGGAGGAACTTGGGGGAGAGCAGGCCCATGATCGCCAGGACAACCAGGATGACGGACAGCGGAGCTAGCGACTGAGAGAGGAGGATGGTGGGCTGGGGCAGGCACTCTTTCTTGAACATCTCAATGGAGTAGGAGAAGGTCTTTGGAGACCCCTAAAAAGAAAAGGGTCTCATTAAATCCTCAATGCGTTGTTCAATAATGTAACTTTCCTTTAGATCTACTAAGTAGTTGAGTCTTGAATTTCCCCTTGGGGATCAATAAAGTATACTGCCCTACAAAGCCAAAAGGCAGTAACTGCATTTTTGGTCGAAAATGAGTTAATGTCATTTTTGGGATATTAAAGACTTCCTTTATCATGTGGATAAAAATCTATACTCAATTTGACTGTTTTTTTAAAAAAATAGAGGGTTGTGTTCACCGTAACTCCCAAAACCATACAAGCAACCATGGCAGAGAGCCACAACTGCAGTTACTGTTCTTTGGCTTTGTTCTTCGACGTACAAGTACAGTTACCATACTCTGCCTTTGGTAGCAAATATTGATTATATGTCAGTTACTGCCTTTTGCCTTTGCACGACTCCTTATTTTTAGTACATAATACAAAGGCAGAGTACAGTATCTGACAAATAAGGGTCAAAGGTCAACTTTGAGCACAAGTTTTTTTTATATACACACATTTCTTCATCAGGGCAACAATTCACCAGATTTTCATTGCTCTACCTATAATACATTTGTGTAGACAAAACAAAAAACTTTAAAGTCATTTTTCTCAGTTTGACACTCTGGTCAGTTACTGCCTTTTGCCTTTGTAGGGCAGTATATATCTATCTATCTACCAATGGTTCCCTTTGAATCATGCCTCGGTTTTGCACATTTATGCACCTCATAGCATACCTAACAAAAACTGCACGTACATAGATGTGTTGTTAATGTAAAGGAATAGGTGCACATGAAAAATGATATTACATATCTACGTTGCCTAAATGTATGTATTTACATTTATGCATGTATTAAAAAGCTTGTGTTGGGGCCCCTGCACTTATGTTCGCTGGCCTACTTCAGAGGTGGAAAAAGTACGAAAATATTGTATTCAAGTAAAAGTACCAATACCTTGATGAAATATTACTTAAGTACAAGTTAAAATACCGATCTAAAAAAGTACTCAAGTAAAAGTAAAAAGTAGTTCATTTAAAATGTACTTTAAGTAAAAGTTACTTAGTTACTTTTTTTTTTTTGGGGGGGGGGGGGTACCAGAATAACCAGTTTTACCAAAGACTTTCTAATGAGGAGATACAGCACTCAAAAAATCCTCCATAGTAATGCATGGGGTTAGTTTGTAACGCTAATATGGCAGTTGTCTACACATCATATGTCTACACATATCACAACCCTTCCGTGACAAAACGTCGACATGTGAATACATTGAGTGAATCATGTGGTGTGTTGTAAAATACATTGAGTCAATCATGTGGTGTGCTGTGAAGACATCGTGCCAATCATCTGTTGTGATCTCGCTGCTGGAGCAAGATTGGTGTCGTGAAGCCTTACGCACACGCATTTCTGCTGAAATAAATGCACGATAAGTGCCCAAAAAGTGTTGCAATATGGCCGCCGAGTGGAGGTGCTTGCCTGAAAAGGACGTTGAGAAATGGAGATCTATGTGAAAAATCACCGGAGTTCTCCTTTAAGTTTGAGCAGTAGTTGATTTTCAAATTAGTTGCACTCATCCTTGGGTCGCTTTGCAGTGAACAGTAATCCAGCACAACTGAAAAGCCCCTCACAGGCAGCTGAGGCAGGCAGGCCAATATTGAGTTGCAGAGAGTTTTTTTTATATTTGGAAACGAGCAGAAGGTTCAGCAGATTAAAGGGCGTCGTACTGGGGGGGAAGTGGGAAGTATAGGGCCCCAATGGAGGAGAGGGCCCGTGAAAAGTGGAATACAGGGGGCACAACATTTTCACCAGGCATTAGTAATAACTCAGGTAATCCACACATAAAAAATCCAAACAACTCCATAAGTAGAGTCATGTAATGAAGTGGAATAACACAGGGGAAAAGTATTAAACACGCTAAGAAAAAGCACTAAGGCAAGGAAAGGGAAGGAACGAGCTGGAATCTGTATAGAGAGTAGTTATCCTTTCTATCTGTGCAAATTAATATAAGCTTGGTTAGTAGCCTACATATTGATGGGCTATAAAAAGGTTTTTCATTACCAAGGTGTCACACAAGAAACATTTCATGATGGATAAAAGCAAAAAGCTCTCCCAAGACCTTTGCAACCTTATTGTGGCAAAACATATCAATGAAACTGGTTACAGATGCATTTCAAAACATCAGAATCTTCCAGTTAGCAGCATGGGAGCCATTATCTGCAAGTGGAAGAAACATCACTGCATCATCAACCGGCCATGCACAGGATCTCCTCGTAATATTTCTGACCAGGAAGTCAGAAGGATAGTCAATTCCAAGAGCCAAGGACCACTCGGAGAAAGCTCCAGAAAGACTTGAGGCAGCCAATTCAATTAAAGCTACATTGTGTAAGAACTTCTCCCATCTAGCGGTGAAATTCTATATGACAACCAACTGAATATTACTTTCTAGCCCCTCCCATTCCGAGCGCATTTTAACTCCTACGGTGGCCGTTTCATGCCAAGGTTAACATGGCTTCCAGTAGCCTACTACGACTTCGTCCAGTGTTCCTTCCAGCGATGAGGTTACTTTAGAAAACATTACACATTGCATTTAGTTATATAGCCAGTAAACATGTTGGTTATGACCTCTATGTAAAGTGAATAATAGTTTTACGTTTTCGTTATTTTGGTAGGCTACTATTTCATTGCTAGCATCAGCTATCAGATTCCCAAACGAATGCATGCTAATGTTAGTACAGTATCAGTGCTATCTTTATTCTGTATGTACGAGATTAATAGTGTAAGGCAATGTTTTTACAGCGTAGCCTACTATTTTTCTCAGTGAGCAGAGTCAGAGATCAGTCGATGCTACGGAGGTGCGAGGGAAAGGTAAAATGAAGAGGGAAAGGTAAAGAGAAGCCAAAAGACAGCCGGTGGCAGAGGATCGGTGAGACCTCCTAGGCAAAGAAGAAGACTCTCCAAAGATGACGAGGGGAGAGTGGAAGAACTTCAAAGACAACGGAGAGAAGCAACGGAGGTTTGTGTTTTTAATATATTTCTCTGAACAGTATCAATTCAATGACACCGAAATTAGCTCGGAAGCTGCACCAGGCACGTTCGTTTTCGTTGCGTCTGCTGCAACTAGCATACACCAGAAACAAAGACCATTCTTCTAAAATTGATTTTACGCGTTGCGAACGGAACGCTTCAGTTACGCGCTTGGTGTAGCTTCCCTGTTTGTATCTCCATTGTTTATATGTAGCAATTTCTAGCTGTTGCCAGTCAACTGCATGATGTGTTGTCTGCCAGTGAAATCATGACACATATGATTACGTTATGGTCTATAGAAAATGCTTTCACCTTTTCATTGTCCATACACATAGTATTCTTCATTTTGTGTAAACACTTGAAAAATGACAAGAGTACTGTTACTACTTTGCTAACCATCTAACTTTGCTACCTAAACAAGCCTATCTGATCTTATTTTTTGTGTCTTATTTCTTTAGAGATTTGTGGATGGAATGAGCCTGCAAGAGCACATGGACCTCACCACACAGTTGCTAGCGAGGCAGCCTGGTCTGGTGTTTGATGCATTGATGATGCATCAGCGCAGACATGTCATCCCCCCACCTGTGCCAGGGATGCCTTGGTGTACCTGTACACACTGCAGAGACATGCCAACCGATCGAGAGAAAACCTGTGTGAGCCTTCTGCCTCACTTCACACAGTACTGCCTAGATGAAGGTTTTCTCCGGATTCACAGGGAGGACATCACAGTATTAGGCTATGTAAGAGAGCCAGGTGACAAGAGTGTTCAGATATGCTGCCTACAGACATTTCATTTTCTGGCTGCATGGGTCTCTAGGACAGGGTAATATAAAAGAGTGATCCCAAGTTGCTGTGTATTTTGCTTTTATGAAAATAAAATATTTTTGTTATAAGAGACCATTCATGCTGTATTTCTTATACATTACATCCACAAACTTATAATAAAAAAGGAGCTGTAGTAATTTACCTTTTGAAACACCAAATGACGGTAACATGGTCAATAATGTTATTTGCAATATATATTTATTTACAGAAAGTAACAAATTATGGTATTTACACCCATTTACACAACCCTTTCATGGTGCCTTTGAAGCAACATGGACCAGCAATAGGAATCATTCTAAATGCGCAGCCTCCTGGAAAGCTGCTCCTGTGGAAGACATGAGGTGCCATTAGACATACACACCATTTTATAGTTCAACATATTGTTATTAATCTGTACAGTGCTATTTCGCCTAGACTGAGTTACAGGCAAAGGCAAGTGCATCACATACCAAGACCTCTGCTGACTTGTGTCCGCATCAGCTCTGATATAGGGGGTGGAGGTATAGGGGGGACGACACCAAGTCTTCTTGGGTCATTGGGCCGAAGGCTCCTCTTTCGAGGCATCCCAACTCCACTCGTGAGTCTCTTGTTTATAATTTTCCCCTGCAGTTCTGAGATGTATTCATATGTTTTCTCAGATTTCAGGGCGTACAAGCTGTATCGTCTTGCATGTTTGTTGTACAGTCTTCGGAAACTGTAATGGCACAAAGGTAAACTATTACAGGTCAATTACTCATTACAACAACTGACAAACTGGAGAGCACATACCAATCCCAAACCACTGTGTGCCTGTGGGTTTACTTTACAAGACAATACTGCATGTATTAAACTTACATTTGTTTGCCCTCAGATGTAGTTCTTGTTGGTCTGTTGCAGTGGAAATTGTAGTCAAGAGCTGCCAGCAGAACTCTTGCCTCATAAACCGGGGGAGTGAAAGCAAAGCGCTTACTGGCATACATCAGAACATGGTTCTGGAATGACTCCAGGTCTGCTGTTGATCTGTTTGAATAGAAAAGAAATCACACACACATCCACATTAGTGTGTGCATACATACACACACACAATTTGTGTACAATGTTACATGCTATACCTGAAACGCAGATATTTGTGGACATCCTTCAGCCAACGCTTGTTGAAAACAATGTCCACTAAGGCTTTGTGAGACTTAGAATCTCTCTCGATCCACTCCTTCCCATCTCCCAGATCGCTGTGTTGGCAGCTTCCCATTTGCCACGTGTGGATGTTGCAGACATGGTGACAAATGCCAATCCAAAGTGCCTGTGCAAAAAATACAAATATAATACATAATATATAAAACAAATTGTTATACAGAAAAGGGTCCCAATAGTACAAATATATATATAGATATAGTGGAAGCTACCAGCTACAATCAGTACAATAACAATCCTGCTTACAAGGAACTGCTCTTTGGTGTCAGCAGTCTTGCAACACCACCAAAAATGGTTGACGATGTCCTTCAACCAGTGGAGGAGAATGGACTGTCCTTTCACCTTCCCTGCCTTTGGGAAATAAAAACAAAATACTGAGGTATTTCAGAAATTGTCCATGGAGAGCTAAGAAAATGCATATTTCATCCCAACAGTAAACTACAGCCAATGATTCCCATGAGTCTTGAAACTTACAGCAGCAAGTTTCTTGGCCAGATTCTTGGCACCGTGCCACATGTCCAGACTGTGATGAATTCCAAGGTCCTTGTATTTGCCTTTATCTGGGTCTGTGAAGTGGGAAATCATAGCATTTCACAACATCTCTTTTTGCAATATTTGTATTCATATATGTTATCAGAGGAGCACTTACTCATAAGGGCTCCAATCTGGATATGAGCATCTGTGCAGATCTCCACCAGCTTTATCTCTCTGGAAAGCTTGTCCACAGTCTGGATAAATCCCTCCTTCTCCATGATGTTGGAGTTCCACGATGTATGCCGCTTGTCTATTGTTGCTACATGAATGATTTCCTTGGTGTCAAGCTCCATCGTGGTGTAGCTGCAGTACTGGGCACAATGCCCTGGTGAATCATTTCTGCCATCCCCTGTAAAAACCCAGGCATATTTCGTAGTAAGATTATATAATAAATATATGTCATTGCTGCAAGTAATTTATACATGCACCATTTCAACATACCTAGCACCACAACGTCTTTCCCTTGAAGGCGACGGATGGCCTCGGTATTCCTTTCTTCCCAGTATTCCTTGACTGCGTCAACACAGTATGTGTCTTGGATTGTGCAAAATGTGTTTGGGTTCACCATGCCCATGTTCATGAATTTAAACAATAGGGAAACCTTCCCATAGTTGTTCCCCGACAACAAAATGTTGGTGGATAGAAGGAAATCCCCAGCTTGCATCCCAAACTTCATCACAGGCTGCGAATTCCATCTCCACAGGCTATGTCCATTGGGACATACCTAAAAGTCAGAGAAGATTGATAAATGGATTTGAATTATACAACACTGGCTGTCACAAGAAAAGTGCTTGGTATTGCTACCAGTACCAGTTGTATTATGTTGTTACTGACTGGACTTACCCATTCCGCAATCATTGCCGTGCCCTTATAAGTGATGTTGATGTGAAAGGGGGCAACACTATCACACACCAGACCAGTCCTGAGAACACCTGTACATCTGTCCACCGGCAGCTTCATTAGTGTGACAAGCTGCCTCAAGCAGGTCTCATACAACACTGCCGCTCGGACACAGATGATATCATCTACACATTGGACCTTCAAAGGGTCTGGGTAACTGGGCAACTCAACACTGGGCAAGGGCTCGTCAGTAGGGTCTTCATGAGCAGAAAGGTCATGCACAGTTTCATCAAGCCCAATTACAGGAAGATGGTCAACAGTCTGCACTGCCTTTAATGCTCCACCCATTCTGTGGAGGCAGAACACACGGGCACCATGTAAAAATGTATGACAAAACACAACACAAAATATGGCCAAGTAACAACAGATGAGCACACACCGTATAGAAATTGGTGGAAGATACTCTTCGTCAGAGCTGTCATCCCTCTCTCCATCATCTCTTTGATGGAATGCAGATCCTTCATCTGTCCAGTCGATTCTGTAAGAAATAACATATTTAGAAAAAAAGAACTTCCACACAGTACAAATAGTAACATACCGGTATGTCTATAGGGTGTACTACTTACACACTGTTCATGGGGTCATTGAACACATTTTCATCCACATCCTCCGCGATGCTCATGTCATGTAGGCTTTGTAAAAAATATATATAAATGCTTATATCATGAAAATATACAATAGAGAACACATGTAGGGTTAGGGTATAGACATTATGAGCATTGATGGGTTACCTCTGTTCAAGGCTCTCAATTTCAGGGGCTTCTGCAATTGCGCCAAGATGCTCATCTCTGAAATAAATAAGCAGAGTGTTTCACAACATATGACAGTACATAAAATGGTAAACACCAAATTATTAAAAATATAATTTCTGTTATTATCAAACACAATCAAACAACAATCACATAGAGTCAACACAATTGTTTTCATGCAGTGACTGACCTGTCTGTCCCACTAGAGATGCTGGACACTGCTGGAGTTAATACTTTAGAGGGCTTTCCTTTCAGTGGTGTTGATGTGACTGCTCGAAGTTCTCTCTCATAGCTGGACAAAAAAGAGCAGTATGTTTGAATGTCTCACTAAACCACAAACAAAGTGCATTCATTTTATGACAGTGAAGAAAATGTATTTTGGTAGATGCACCTCATATACATACAGTAAATTGACTAAAGTTCAATCAAAACAGTTCTGTCAGTTCAGTTTTGTATTGTTCTGCATGATAATGACTTTGACCCCCAGTCTGATCAGTCTCTGGGCTGGCTGGTCTACCCTTCCCCCATTAGGTGTAATGACCTACCCTTCCTCCATTCACAAGTGTAATGGACTAGTCTACCCTTCCCCCATTCCCAGGTGTAGGCTACAGGTAAAAAAACTTTCCCTTCAGACAATCTAGTAATTAGTAGGCTACGTCTAAAATTAATAAGACTACAGGACAGGCCTCAGGAGGTAAACGTCACCCTTGGAATTGGCTACCCCAGCATTATCAGATTAGGATACATTGTGTAGGCTACAAAGCAAAAGCAATGAAAAATAACTAGGCTACAATTTACAGTGCCCTTTCCCTTTGATCCGTCACAGCACACAGATTTATGTTATAGCCTAGACAATCCTTTTTCATCAACGCGAAAATATCCTAGACGTCATTCTAGCGTTATGCTATAGTTAGCCAAGCAACTGTAAAACTTCGAATTTACACCATAGACTGTATAGGTTTACACGAATAGGCCGAATTACCTGTCGAGAAGAAAGCAGGCAACTTCGGCGTCCCTTTTGAAATCCTTGCTCCTCATGAGCTCTTTCCATCTTGGAAAAGCCACTCCAATATTTACTTTGGTCTTGTTGTTTTTCCTGTCGCGTTGTCTTTTTAATTCTCGTTTTCGCTTCCTTGGCGACTCCTTTTCATGACCTCGAGAATATGTGTGATCCTCCATCTTCAACAACCTTTCAAATCTGCCGGCAGTCAGGAGTAGACTAATCTCCCCCTGCCATACGTCACGGTGCAGCTGAGTGTAGCCTAAAAGCGCGAAAGGCGAAGCTTGAATTTCCAGGAATGTCCCTCGTTGGCGAATGTATTTCAAAGATGGAAGCGCAACATGGATTCAGCCATCGCGCGACTCGCGCGTATGTATTTGGAATAGCAGATTCTACACTTACGAGAATACTTTGATTAGTAAGTGGAAGTAATTACACATGAATGAGCACATATTTTTGAAAGAACAAAAGGGTTTTTGCTAAGAATTAACTCAAAAAAATACACAATGTAGCTTTAAATAGTTCTGGAAGTAACTAAAGATCAGGATTCACAAGAGGGACCCCTGGAATCTGTTTAGAACAATGGGCCAAAATCAGACCTGATACTGCGACCAATAAGTTTTGTCATACAGGAAATGTCTTGAAGCTGTGAAGCTGTCAAACAAAGGCTTTTCCACCAAGTATTGAAGAAATTTCAGTAGGCACGTTCAATACTTTTTTCCCTGTGTCATTCCACTTTAATACACAAAACTCTTATGTTTGGATTTTTTATATGTGTGTTAATATAATGTGTGGTGAACATTTCGAATAGACTCACTGGAAGTTTAGGCTAATTACTGGGGGGGGGGGGGGGGGGGGGGATAAGCGTTCAATACTTATTTCCACCATATATTTATTTTACAAGAATATTTTAACATCCAAATGAAATGTCGAAATGAATGTCAGACGAAATTTAAAGTTTGACTGACTGGATTTTGTATACAAAACATAGTGAAAACTGTGTAAGGTCACTCTCACTCTCCCTTTCTAAAGAGCTAAATGGTGTAGTCCGCCTGCACGATTCATAAGGTAGTCTATCTTTCGCTTATTTAGTTGAGCATCGCTAGTAGTGGACCGCTAATTGTTTTGCTGCTGGTGCAATGTCTTTCTCCAAGAAAGCCAAGTCAGGTTATTAAAAACAAAGGCCAAAACAGGGAAAAAGAGAGACATCAAAATGAGGGGAAACAACTGCTAATAAACTTCTTTCCAAAGAAAGGTGAGCACAAACGTCAAAACACGAAATCCCATAGTGTTTGCTTAAATATCTCCGCAATCATTAGTGCTAAAACGAACTGAGACAACCGATTGGAATAGCGGAAAATACACTTTCATAGGTTAGGCTAATCTGATGCATTTCGTGATCCAGTCTCCATCACTTTCAGAAAGACTGCATGGCGCCAGCTTGATTCATGTCCTGTTGTAGGCTACATGCTGATCATTGTATAAAGAGGAAAAAACGCACGCACATCTCAATCTAATCCTGGGTGGACTTATAAACTATAACTTGGGAGCATATACTGGTGTTGCGGACTTTTTCCCCCTCTCTTACATGCTGATCATTATCACTAGGCTAATGGTTTAGGGCGCGATTTTTTTTTCTCCCTTTCCGTTTTCGTTAGTCTTTTTTTTTTACTTAAGTAACGGATGGGATTTTTGATGTAGCGAAGTACAATACTTCACTCAAAATGTCATCAAGTAAAATTTAAAATACCGATTTTATAAACTACTTAAAAAATACAAAATACACAGAAAAACTACTCAATACAGTAACGTGAGTAAATGTATTTCGTTACTTTCCACCTCTGGCCTACTTACATTCAGAGTTACCCTCAGTGGGACATCAATGGGCCTGAACTGTCTCATGTGCCTGTTGACCGTCTGGATGATCCAGTAGAGCAGGGCGTCCAGGCCAATGAGTGCAGACCAGGTGAGAAGCTGGACGACCACCGGGATGAAGAATGTCAGGACGCTCATCCCGTCAATGAGCGTCGGCCTAGCGGAGGGGATGGATGGGTGACGCTTGGCCTCCTTCTTGGTCAGTGGCAGGACGTGTGGCCTTCCCTCTGCCCTCTGTTGCTCGTCGTAACGCACAAACTCAGGGGTGATGTAGGAGTTCAGGTACCTCTTGTTTTGTCTGTGCATCTTGAGGAACAGGATGGTCATCAAGGCCAGGATGAGGACACTGATACCCGGTGCCACCCTGTTTCCGATGGTGCTCACCGTGTCGTAGATGGCCTCTGCCTTCTCTGCCGTGGCGTTCAGCATCTGTGTGGCCTCCTGGAGCTTCTCCTGAGCCTCCTCTGACTCAGCGTGACCGGACACTCTAATGTCCACTCCGAATGAAACGACACCGAAGTCAAGGAAATGTTCCATTCTCTTGCACGTCTCCCGGATCATGTTCACTTGGGTCTGCAAGGGCGAGGAGGGCGCGTCCGGAAGGTGCACCTGGTTCTCGAGGTTGCACACGATGCTCTGGGCCACGCGGTGGAGGTTCTGGAAGGTGTTGCTGACGTTCCACAGGAGCACCAGGCCCATGCCGGCCGCCAGGAGGAGGTTGCGGCCCTGCTGGAGGGCGCAGGAGATGAGGAAGAGGAGCGCGAAGCAGCGCACACGCTGGGAGACGAAGAGCGACGAGGTCAGGAGCAGGACGGCGCAGCCTGAGATGACTCCGCAGACCAACAGGCTGTACTGGAGGGAGAAGCGGAGACCCAGGAGGAGGAGAGAGCCCAACAGCAGGCTGAAGAGGAAGCAGGAGAGGAAGTGCAGGGAGACATCCCTGCAGCCTGTCCTGTGGTCAGTGGTGAAAAGCCTCACCAGATGTGTGGGTATAGAACCCATACTCTGAAATGCAACCAGTTTTAACACATTTTATTCTGAAAGTTTGTGACTTTGATTAGTTTCTTATAAACCCTCCTGCATTGAGGTCAACACATTGCCCTTGCTTTGATTTGCGAAGATCATTGGATTGAACATTTCCATGAGATGTAATTCAGTTTTGTTCAGTAAGTTCAGTTCAACTTTATTATCCCAAAGGTAAACTTATCTTGCAGACAGGTAGGCTACACAAAATATATAAAAAATATTTAAGATACGGCAATACAGTAAAGAACACCGACAAGCAACAGTGGACAACAGGAGAGGACAACAGGACAGTACAAGATGAGATCACCACACACTAGCCAATGTATCTGCTGTGAGGTCAGCCACACTGTGTGCAAATTCAGCAAACTTATTGCACTGGGAACAGAGGATTTTTTGGTCCTATTGCACTTACAAAACAAGACTCTTCGGCCTGAAGGGAGGGTTTGAAACTAATGGATGGGGTGCTTTGTAAAATCTATGTATGGACATAGCCTTACGGAGGACCTGCCTCTCGTAAATAGCCTTCAGGGGAGTCTGAGGGGTGCCTATGATCTTACCAGCCACTCCCACAATATGGCTCACGTAGTTTCTCTCTTTAATGCTCATATTTCCATATCAGGCAATAAAATAAAAAGTAAGAGCAGATTTAACAAAACACTTGTAAAATTGACATCATTTCCTTGTCTATATTAAACATGTTTAACTTCCTTAGGAGGTACAGACGTTGCTGTCCTTTCTTGCAGGCAATTTCAGCCTATTGGCCCCAGCTGTGGCGCAACTGGCTAGGGCACCTGCACCGTATGCCGGCGACCCGGGTTCGATTCCCGCCCCGTGGTCATCTCCGGATCCCACCCCTGCTCTTTCTCCCATTCACTTCCTGTCACTCTCCACTGTCCTATAATTAAAGGCATAAAAAGAAATGAAATGTAATGCAACTCCCTTTAATGTAGCTCTGTGGTGGTGAGCGAGATAGACACCTTCTGAAATGAATGACCATATCTGGTCTTTGAGGTTTAAGACCAGTGGTGGGTAGAGTACTGACAATCTATACTCAAGTACAAATACAATTACTTCCTTCAAAATCTACTTGAGTAAAAGTAAATATTCCAATCGGACAAACCTATTTGAGTAAAAAAGTACTTTTTAAGCTACTCAAATTACAAGTTACTTTTCATTTTTGTATTGAAGTGCTTGGATCAATGAAATAGACATAACGGGCCCTATTTTGGTGATCTAGGTCTGTTTGTGTCATTGTTGAACTAAAGGAAAACGATCAGACACCTCTATACCTCTATCAGAGCTCTCAGGCACTTTGCCAGAATTCAAGCACGGCCTCCATTATTTAAGATTTGAAAATGAATCATTTATATATATCAGGACTTCAAACATTTGATGACTTCAGGCACATTCTCCTTCCTTTAACTTCCACTGCATCTATACTAACATTGGTTTAGTGTCCAATATACTGTCACAGTTTATTAGATTTTAGCAGTATATTTAAGATTAAGGACACTTCCTGTTAAATTGCCATACATAATTTAGAGCAATGTACCCAAATTATATCCTTCAGTGAATTTGAATGTGAAAACCCAGTGAAATGTCACACTTACCTCAGGTTGGGTTATACCAGATGGAGGAATCGGTTTCATGGTTTCTGAGATAGCCTGTGTAACATCCTCTGTCCACTGAGTGTTTCCTCAATCACACTGACCAACTCCTTTGACTAGTTTCACTATGATGCAGAACCCCTGTTTTTAAACTTTATGCAACTTTTTGTTTTAGAAAGGAATTTGGAGAGCATTTTGGCATGTGAATTTGGCAATAATAATCGATTTTTAGGTAACATGTTTTAAAATGTAAGAAGTCATTCAAATTCCAAATCAATAAACCCTGCATGCAGCATTCATTCATGTTGCATTTGCTGTACTGCAGTATTTAAAATAGTCATATTTCCCCCAAATAATGGTAAAAAAATAATGGAAAAACAAAATAATCAATTGACTCTAATTATTTCTTGAGATGTTTAAGGGCCCATGAATACAATAGTCACATTGCTGAGAGGCATTTTAGCAATTATTGAAACATATAGAGAAACGTGTATGTACAGTATGTGAACGTGTATATACAGCACTACCCTGTGGTTGTGTAAATGCATTACATGTCAGAAAGCTTTGGCTAACTTACATTGGGGGGGAAAAAAACCTTTCAACATAGACATAAAAGAGTGGAAGGACACAAAAGTAGTAAATGTATTTTATTTTCTCAAAACAAGAAACAATTAAAAATTCATATTGTGTGGCATTTTTCTCAATCCCATGAAACATACAGTGAGCGTCGTTTCTTCCTTGACAAGCAGCGCCTGTTCATTTGAACATCACAGCAAGAAAGAACACTACCCAGTTCACTCACTCCTCACATCTCAGTCCTTCTATGGCTCTGAACCATGGGATCCATTCTTTTTTTTTTATATTTTATAATTTTCTTTATAACAATATTAAAATAAAATATACTTGCAACCTTATGTATTTTTTCTCCTAGTCAATCTCCATTAAATATAAAATTTTCTTTATTCTCATTTTTCCTTTTTTCCTTTATGAGTACCAGGAGGTGGAATGTTGTGTTGAATGTCTGAACCTTCAGCCATGTAAACCCCAACTAAATCGGTGGTTGATTACAATCGGAGAATTTGGGGAGTGGGAGACCTGTGTGTGTGTGTGTGTGTGTGTGTATACAGATATATATATATATATGTATGTATATATATATATATATATATATATATATATATATATATATATATGGCTGTTTGTGTGTATGCATGTGGGTATATATGTATGAATTTATGTATATATGTATTTGTGTGTTTGTTTGTGGGCAGGGGCGGGATTGTAGGACTTCAGGTTCACATGCACTGTACAAGAAACTGCAAAAAATTTCCCAAACATCGTCTCTATCAAAACATGCTGAGTTAACCTGGAAAAGTGATTTTCAAGCCATGTTGCAACCCCCCTTTTTTTTTCCTCAACATGCTTGGTTGTAATGAATGGAATGGTGTCTCCAAAAACGAACAAGGAGTTTGGGGCACAGGACAACATGATAATCTGCATTTTTTTTTTTTCACCATGAGGGTGTGACAGGTATTGTTTTTAAAAATGGCCATTGAAAGGAACGGATTAAAATTAAAATGTACAGTTTGCACACAATGTTTCACCTTAAGGCCTTGTTCCTCTGCCACATGATATATAATGTACATTTATTTATCGTTTCTTATTCTCTGCCCCATGAATAGGCTTTTTTTTTTGTCATTAAAAAAAGTTAGAAACATCCTCAGGCTGCAGTGTCACAGATATCTGTAAAAATACAGAAGAATGGTTTAAAGGATGACAATTACATCTTTACCATGTTGCATTCACTCTCCTTGATAACCATGCACTGTTGAAGTATTCTCTTATTTTATTAAAAACAATTGAAACGACAACTGAAAATGGCTGTTTTTTTGTCATCTTTTTTCTTTTTCTTTTCATTTTTTCTTTCTCTTTTGCAAGTTGCAGCCTCAAGGAAAATATTCTTTCGTATACTTTTTTTTCAGCACAGGTAACTTTTCATCCATGCAAAAAGAAACAAAAATAAAAAGGAAAAGAAAACAGAAAAACAAAAAAGAAAGGAAATTCTTTTTATGAATTTCATACAGTACATCAACAGAGAGAGTCACTGTGGAACACTGGCGTTCCATCCTTGTTTTTTTTTCAAGTCGTTGTTCTCAGATGACACTGGAATGATGGCTGTTTTAGAACTGCCACAAGTTTGGACTCAGACTCTTCTCCAAGGGGCTCCAACTCTTCTAGAGGCTTGTACTTTCCAGTGGGCAGTGTGTGTGTGTTTGTATGTGTGTGTGTGTGTGTGTGTGTGTGTGAGGGAAGAGGGACTTTATGGTTACTGTGTTGCTGGGGTCTTCACTCGGGGTGTTTTGTTCCTTGCCTGATCCACGGCTTTCCTTCTGTGAATTGTCCACATGGCCTTGAACATTGTTTTCTTGTCTTAGTCACAGCTGGGCGTGCAGATGTGGCTGCACTGGATCAAATGTGTGGGGTGAGGAACACGGACACCCTGTTTTGAGTAACATGAGACAAAAAAAAGGATACCTTTCCTTTTCTTGTCAAATCAGGGCTTTTGTAGAACTCATTCGTTTGTCAGTTCTTTGCAGTAGTATTTTTTTTGTTTGCTTGTTTGTTTTTTTTTGTCATTTCTTTCCACTTGGTTTCGTTTTGTGTCTCTTTTTTTTGTTTTCTATAATTCACTTCCCTCCCCGACTTCTTGACTAGACATGTAGAATCTAGTGATCGCTGAATGCCACCAAAAGCGCCCCCACTCTCGAGTCCTTCATTTTTTTTCGGCACTTTCCCGCGCGCCGGCCTCTTCCCCACATCTTTTTTCCATTTTTGTTATGAGTAGTGCCCCCCTAGCGCGGGGACGCTTGGCCGGGAGGGGTGGCGCTCTATTTTTTGTTGTCTCCGTCAGTGGGAGACCCTGCCGTTTCGGCATCGGGGAGGCCCCCCCCCCTTCTCCCAAACTCCTCTCACGCGGGCTCAGAAGACACAACATCAAGCATGCAGTGTGAGCAGGGTTGGGGGGGAGCGCGACCCGCCGAGACTTGTCTCCCCTCTCCGCTTTTTGCTGGTTGCTACTACGGCGACGCTAGAAACCGCTCGGTTTTTTTTGTCCCGCTCCGCAACGCCGCTACGACCGAACCTTGGAACCGGTTTCCTTCGCGCCTCCTAGCGCTGCTTTACTGGTCAAAGGTGCCAAGGTCGGGTCCACCAGCGAGGTGGGCGGGAACAGTTTGTACCAGCCAATGACCATGTTGGTCAACTCTAAGTCATCTAGAAGGATCTGGGCGGCGCCCATGAAGGATTTGTGGTCCATGCGTCCATAGTCTCCCCATACGATAATCTGTCAATATAAAAGAGTCAGGGATAAGTTCAAAACAACCTGTGGTTGACCAAAGTGCTTTACATGGTAAAAAAGAAATGACATGTGCCACTTTCACATGGCAGTGAGCTACATAAATGTCAATGCAGAGCACAAAATATTAGTGATATTAATAAGCATCAAATTGGTTATTATCACTAATTCACATCAACTTATAGAACTTACAGACATAAACATTGAATAACAGTACACATGGCAGGTATAAGTGTATATAAAGATGGCACACCTGTAAAACTTTCCCTTCGGGACTTTCTTCAAACTGAAGTTGTTGCTGGTACAGTGGGTCCAGAGTTTTTCTGGCCAGTCTAGTCTTCTTCTTGTTGATACATTTCCCATTGTCCAGCAGATAGACTTTAACATAGGGAGCTGTTGAACCAGGAAAAAAGTAGATGGTCAGGGAAAGGGACAAAAGCCTGAGAGACAGAAAAACTGACATAAAAGCTTCTCTAAACAACTGCAACTTTGATACTAGATCAACTTTGTGTGTGTGTGTGTGTGTGTATGTGTGTGTTTGTGTGTGTGTGCGTGTGTGTGTGTGTCTCTGAGTGTGAAAACAAACAGCCACTTGGTAGCACAAGACCAGTAAATTTTCATTCATTGAGTATTTATTTCTGAAGGGACAAGTTAACTGTACTGTTTGTTTTCACTCCTCACTCACCAGGAGTTTGCTTGTTGCCTGGTTTGCCCACCAGGCCTCTGGCTCGGATGACCTCTACGTCCAGCCTCTCCTTCCTGTGCACCATGCCGATCTGGATATCACCTGCAGTGAGAGGACAAATCCAGCATGTCAGACAGAATGTTCTACACGGCTTTGTTTACTGTACACGTCTGTAAGTCTTTCATCAGGTCTAAACTACTGTACAAAAAATCTAACTACTAAGTGATCTATGGAGTGTTTGTGTGTTCAGGGTCATGGTTGAAACCCGAGATGCCTACCCATTGGGGGTGTGGCCAGAGTCTGCCTCCCGGCAAGCTGGGCGGGGCCTAGTCCATCCAGGAATTCTGTAAACTGGCTATCAGATGAGATCTTGACACCAGGAAAGATGAGGCTGCGGAGGCAAGATTCACAGAGACAGAAGACAAGTGTTAGTACAACCAAAACGATACAAATATGTTTACTGTCATTTTAAACAGAATTGCCTCTAGTTCTGCAGCCTGTGGTCATACAAAGCTTGACACACAAGCCATAAGTGTGACCTGACTATAACCCTTTTACTGAATCTATATGTATGTGTGTGTACATGTATCTTTTACTGCCAACAAATCCATTACGGTCAACATGTTTTTTGCCTTCACTTCGTTTTGCAGGCTTGTGTGAGATGGCTAACTTTTTATAAGCAAGAAAAAAAAACCTCTCAAAGATCTTGATTCCCTTTTGTGCACGTAAAAATAAGAAAATATGTAAGACAGACTGAGTTTCATTACTAGCAAAGCAAATTCTCTACAGAAAGCAGATTCTCCATGTGACTGAGTGACTACCAAGGTATGTTTTAAGATATGGTCTGGTTGTCATAACATGGAGAGGAGAACGAGGAGAACTTTGAGGGAAAAAAACGAGGGAAAAAGAGAGCTTCTTCTTCTCTTACTTTCCAGGTTTGGCCTTATCGCTGTCTTCGTTGGTCTCCCCGCTGGGCTGCCTCGTCATCCGGCTCTTGAACTCGATGGCCAGCCCCGTCTCCACACTCCTCTGGATGGGCAAACGGATCGCCTTCTTCTTCTTTTCCTCCTCTGTGGAGCGAGAGAGAGAGAGAGAGAGAGAGAGAGAGAGAGAGAGAAGTTATCATAAAAATACTTATCATATAAGTATCAGGTGTCACATAAATCAGTGCTGCAATTCTTATTTCATGCTTTCATCTCAAACATTTTGGGAAACGCCATCCATCACTACTTGGCCATGATTAATTAATGATCCATGGTCATTGCTTGTCTGCGTCAGCTTATGCACGTGCGTGGTCAGACCAGCAGGGGACAGCAACACGGAGCTGGACACCAGGGCTGGTGGCGTCCTCGGCTGATGAGAGGTGACAGGCAGCTTTTGCCCATCCGGCCCCGCTGCTAATCTAAATCCCATCAGTGTGAGCGACAGACGGACCGTAGCACACGCATCTGGCTCTTTGTGTGTGTGGTTTTTACCTGCATGTATCCAAATAAAGTTGCTTCATATGAACATACAGGTCAGAGGAGGGTAAAACATTTTATGTAGGGAAATTCAAGATACTCTCTCCTTCTGTCATTTTGAATTTAGCACAGAACAGGAACTGATTGGAAAGATATCAATCTAGCACAAATGTGTACAGTCTTTGGAGTGGTTTATATATCCAACATATGTTTTTGGTGTATGTGAAAGCATTTAAATCAACAGATTGTGCTCTGGCTTAAATCAACAGTCTCTGTGAATATAATGCATGGAGCAATCTTGGGAGTCGCTGGTCTAACGCCAAGGTCACCTGATGTAAAACACATGTGTTCAGGTCCTTTTTTTTCAGTTCAGATTTGTAGTACATTTGCAGCTGCAGATTTAATGGCTCGAAATCACGACAATGCTCTCAAAGAATTTTTTTTTTTCCTTTCGTTTTTATCCCCCCCCCCCCCCACCCTCTGTTGCAACTATGGTTGATTATTCCACACCAGTAAATCTTTTTACTTTATCTTTTGAAAAGCACACACTAAAAAAAATATTTCAGAATAAAATCAGTACGTCAGAAGCCACAACAGAGCCACATAAATGTACAACAAACCTCAATTGTAGAAAATGTATGTTTTGGAATATACTGTCTATTTAACTACCACTGGAAGAAATGCTTCAGAAATATTTTTGAAGATTCAGTCAAGAGATGAAATGCTTGCTTCCACAAGTTCTTATTCTCGCGGATGCATCTGTCATCAAGGTCAAATGAGAGCGCATCCAGCCGGAACCGCCAAACCGTGTCCGCTTGCCTGCGTATGTCAACTACTCACCCTAGTGGAATTCAATCTTTAAGATCCTAAACAAGCATAGCCCAGCAACAGTACCACAGAAGCCACCGAACCCCCAACGCAGATTTTTCTTACACCATGAAAACCATTAAACGCCACATTCAATATTTCTGCCGACAGCTTCAGCAGCTTTTTGATGCAGTGCCTTGACAAATCCTCTAAACTCGGACACACACTGACACACACACACACACACAGGACCCCCCCCACCCCCCCCCACAACACACACGCACACCCTTCAGAGGCCCGGCTCCGCATGCCGGTGTGGTGCCGTCGTTGGCCCGTGGTCTCACCTGTGCCGCCTTCGTCGAACGAGTTCATGCAGGGGAAGTAGACGGCGAGCGCCTCGAAGGATGCCGACAGGCTCAGCTTGCTCTGCGAGCGCTGGATGCGCATGCCGGGGGTGGTGGCGGCGGCGCTGGTGTCATGCCCTTGTCTGCCCATGGCGTGCCCACTTTTACAATGCCCGACGCTATAGAACCTTTAAGAAACTAACCGCCTTTTTTTTCTTTTTTTTTTTTGGCGAGCTGTACAGGAAAGAGTATGCTGGCAGCAGTGGCAGAAATGGAGAGACGCAAGAGGACGCAGACGGACGGCGCGAAGATGGACGACGAAGCACGGACCTCCGGTCAGCAGCGCTGGAATGACTGGACCCTTTTTGGGGGGAGTCAGTCAGTCTACCACGTCTCACTAAACGATGGGAGGAATTCAGCTCTGGAGGACTGATGAAGGAGGGCAGTCGGCTAGTTTACGACTCTCTCTCTCTCTTTCCTCTCTCTCACACAGTCTTGCTCCTTCACTCTTTCTCTCTCTGTCTCTTTTTCTCTTTCTCCCTCTGTCTGGGTCTCTGTCTACACTGAGCTGCTCCGCTGCATCTCTCAAAGATACACTCCGCACAGAGGGGCGGGGGGAGACAGCGCTTGTGTGCGTGCGCATGTGTGTGTGTGTGTGTGCGCACAGAAGCTGTAGCCAATCAGAGAGAGTGCTGCAGAGAGGCAAGCTGAATGGGTCTCCTGAAGGAGCTCTACCTAGAGATAATACTGCTTCTGTTTTTCCTACTGAACACACACATGCATACACACAGAGGACATATAGTCTTTCACGCACACTCATATACACAGCAGACATGTAAAGACAGACTGACATACATACACACTCACACACACACACACACACACACACACACACACACAAACTGTAGGTATACATAAACATGCACAAAAGCGCACACACAGAGGAAATCCACAGATACGTAGATGAACACATATACACATATGACATATACAGCTAAATATGTACACACAAAACTATGTAAGGGATAATGGACGACACGGCGTTCGATTAACAGAAATTAATGCACGGTTAAGGTTGTAAAACGGCCCCGACGCGCAGGATTCTGATAAACCTTATCTTTGAAACATCGCTATTTTACTTAGCCTACTGCCATCCAACTAGCTAAAAGCCACCACCGTCATATGCTAAATGTTGTTATGTTCTAAAAATCTGTATTTTACAGCTTGGATGCAACGTGCAACGTTCATTTAAAATTCACAACGAGTTTGGCGAATTAATGTAAAAGTGTGATACGGGCAAAAAAATGGATTTACTTCATAGATGTTCAAAAAAGTAAGGGATAATGTATATAACGCCAGTCCCTATCGGAAAATAACAGGACCCCGACGCGCCAGTGGAGGGGTCTTGCTTCGTCCTGAAGCAGGGTATATACAGAAATTCTTAAGTTGAATTTAATACCTTTTAATACCTTTTTTAATACCTTCACAATATTTTTTAATACCAACACGACTTCGAGCTGGAACTAGCGGCAACCTTTCGAAATTCAGTGTTGGGGGTAACTAATTATAAAGTAACGGATTACTGTCATTTTGTTACTTAACTTTCTGAGTAAGAAAGTGTAGCAATGCTTACAATTCAAATCAAGTATCTATTATTACAGTTACTGGATACTTTGTTCCTTTTTTGCTTCAATAAAAACACTGGCCTATAGACAATTATTTGTTATTTAATCCTAACCCAAGATAAAAAGTTATTTCATTGTTACTGTATGTGTAGGAAGAGCACACACACTTTCACCAGCACTACACTCTTTCTTTCACTATCATTCTATCTCAATCAAGACAAAATGACAAATGAAAATCAGAAAAGGTTTACTGGACTTTCTTCCAAATAGGCCCACGACCATACGCAGTACACACACACACACACACCCTTGCTGTCTCATATACTTTGCCAGTCAAGGTATCATATTCAAAAATAGGTGGTCACATTTTACAAAAATACTAATTATTGATTGGGCTGCTGGAGAATGTGGGAAATGTGACGGAAATTTTGAAAAATAACCCCTTAAATAATTACTTCTGGGGAATTTTGTGGAAACTAATTGATAAATTGACTTCAATTATATAATATGATAATATATTGATAGCATATTACAATACAGCCTATAAAAACCTACACAGGTTGTTATATTCAACTAATTTAAGCAAGTCTATTGGGACTTTGATCTCGTCACATACTACATCAAGGGAGTAGGCATATGGCTCCTGAGCAAGCTTTGAATAATGCAAAGGTCACACCTGTTAAACTAACCTTAACATGACATTTACTGAGGGTAGAAAATGTTAAATCTTATAGCCTAAACCTTATCTTAAACAAAGCAACACTGTCAGGCCTATGTTTAACCTCTATTCTGTGGTCAAGGCAGGGTTAGCTCATTGCCAATAACCCCTTATAACATGTACATCTGTTTACATGTTATATTCTTGTTTTTTCCCCTTTCATTTCCTTCTGCCTTCATGGGGACTTTTAATTTGAAAAGGGGTTATTGTGATACTGTATGTAGGCCTAGTTTAGGCTATGTCTGCTGCTCTGCCTGTGTCATTGAAAACGCGATGGAGCAAATGATTACTTTTTTGGATGACAATAATGACAACTGGTAGTAGATATACTGATAGCTTTAATTAAGCCTCAATTACGCATATTTATGTGGAGAGACAGTAGCCCTACGTGGCCGATGAGCCACTGAGCCAGGCAGTCGACTCTTCCACCTCTGACTACGTCCGCACATTCTTGTTTGCTGGCTAGTAGACTCCATATGTGACCTGACGGCATTCACTCCCATTCAGGTGACATTTATTGTCTTTTTACAGACGTGGCAATAAGCCTCTTGGCTGTTGCCAATTAGCCTAAGCCAGTCTCTGAATCTCTCTGAGTCCTCTAACCAAATGTCCGAAAAATTACATTTTCCCATGACTTCGTCAATAGTAGCGAACTTTTGGCAACAAGTTTGGCAGCAAGCCAGCCGTATATCCAGTTTGAGGGGGCGCTAAAAGTTTTCACACTGACATATCGCTCAGGTCCTACTCGCACATATAATGAATATAATATAAATAAATTCACGCAAATTTTAGGAGATAGGCCTGCACTTAACACAAATGGAAAACCTCATAGTGGTTCGAAAATGTAATACCTCATCAGATGACGTTTATTACTTTTTAATACTTTTAAATGGCCTTAAATTTGGCTAATTACATTTACTACCTTTTAATACTTTTTACAACCCCGCGGACACCCTGTGAAGGGACTTATTTTCCGATAATGACTGGTGTTATATTATCCCTCTTATTACATGGCTACTTAAATAAACTCCACATGATATGACTACATTTATTTGTTACCATTTTATCGTTTTGTCTTTTTCTGAGAAACAAATAGTTCACAACACACACTGAACTTGAATCAAACATTCTTTAGAACACAACCGTCTGCTTTCACTTTTGAATGAAGTTCCAATGCAAGAAGTGACTACTTGCTGAGTGATATGAAAGACGTGAATTAGAAGCACCCGTGTAATAACATATGTTAATGCACGTTCTAAAGAACGCATGACAACGGGAAATTCAACCAAGCAGTGGAATAAATTAAGCTAATACATGCAGGTGAACAGCCGATTGGAGTGAATGTGCAACCGCTTAATCAGGAAATGACCTTTAACACCGCCAGTTTCATGACAACCATTGACTGGTCATGCTCCAAGCTCCTTCACTGACAGGCATTCAGGAAAGCAGGGAAAGAGAGAGACAGAGCTACCAATGAGCACTCTCACATCCCATCTAAAACCAGTCAGCTCCCTTTGCTAAGACACAGAGATCATGCTAAAACCTTCTCCAAATGTCACAGGCGCCTAACAGTGCACAGTGACCACTGACATTAGCCTCTGACTGCCCGGAGGCCGAGGGACTGGGGGGAAGGGCCAGACGGAGTAAGGCCAGGGGTGAACCATAACACTTGGACAGAGGACAAGCCAACTGGCTCATGGGGTTCCTGCTCTCGTCTGAATCGTTTTGTTGTGTAGCTTGACTCCATTAAGGGGAAAATCCAGTGTGCCGTGATAAAAAAAAACAAAAAACAGATGAATATCAGAGTCTGAGTACTTCAAAAATGCTTTGTCATCATGGTTACCCCCACATGAATGCTTTCATGCCATATCAGAGCCTTCATCTGATAAGAAAGGTCTTTAGAAATACAGGTTGATGATGGAGAATAGGGGGAGAGAGAGAGAGAGAGAGAGAGAGAGAGAGAGTGCGTGTGTGTGTGTGATTAGTACTCGCTGCCCTGATATACAAGACTGGGAGGACGACTAAAAGTAGCGTGTCAAGTGTCAAGCATAAAAAAATGCATGCGTATGTGTTTGTGTGTGTGTGGGTGTGTGTGTGTGAAAAATAGAGTGACTCTGAGAGAGGGAGAGAGAGTGAGACTGAGAGAGAGAGAGAGCATGTGTGATTTTCTTGATCTTCGGAGGACTCTGATGCACATTGTGGACGCTACAGCTTTGCCTCATCTGAACCAGCTTTTCAAATTCACAGACAAATCCTTTAACATTTTTTGTTTATCATCTGTCTACCAAAAGCAGCATTGTTTAGGATTTCCAATGAAGTGCTACCTTATGAGTGGATATGGAGTAAATCACCACACGGAGAGGAGGACGTCAAGTGCCTTTCTACTGCAAATCGCTGCTCATCTCCGGGAAAGCCAAAAGTGTCTCAACAACAGATGCATTATGGGCCAAACACTCACTTCCTTCTTTTTCCAAAGAGAAAATGAGATGGAGAATGACTTTTCTCAGCCATCATAACGATGATAATGATAATAAGAAAGCGTGGCCAAGTGACTGTCACACATTGTTTTCATAGAGTGAGTGTGTGTGTGCGTTTGTTCACGTGTTGAGCTCTCATGAAATGACTTCCTGCACACATTCACTCACCGGGGTAATTTGGGGCTTGATGCATGCATCTCGGGCACAGGAAATGCTGGTCAGCGGTGACATGGCTAATCAATAACGAACACCAGCCTTTGCCAATTGAGAATCTACGTCATTGGCTTGTGATGCTTTATTGTCCAGACAGCAGTCGGATCCACACGCCAAATGGCGGCACGTGTAAGCACTTTCAGAGAAAAAGCTTCAGGTTTGACTCACACAATGAAAAGTAATCGGTAGCCTACTACAGACAACACATGTGCTGTATGAGTGGGCTATGGACAGGATAATAGAAAACCAATTACTATCAATCATGGCTATCGCATTTAGTGCACACAAAGGTTTTCGCTTTGATTTTGCAATAAATGGAAAATCTGCAAAGTCAGCACAACTTCTGTGTGTCCATTGAAGAAGATCCAGCAGCTTAGTTTACAGTCGGACATCCGTCTTGACTCTGATATGGCATTAGACTGTTGACACTCCGCAGCCTCCTTCCACAGGCCTTTGGGAAGGATGTGTTTGACACAGACACAGTCACAGAGATAAAGAACAAAACTAAGGTGGGTAAGAGGTCATTCCCTGGAGGACAAGGGTGCGGAGCTGTCTTAAAAAAAAAAAAATAAACACTAACCCCTAACTCCCAGCTCGCCCAAGCCAAACTGTTTGACTTTCCCCTCTATGTTTAGAACGCCGCCATATTTCACATACGAACCGCCACCCATTCACCTTGAACATCCAGAGTCCCAGGCACGAGAAACTCACCTTATCATTCTTGCTTTATAATACAACACTGTCTCCGCAGGATGATTTATATCCTCTGTGTGTTGCGTGCCGGCGATATTTTAACTGGCTCTGAAATGTTGATAATGTAAACCACCAACTCACCGGTAACGCACTGCAGACCACAGCCGCTCGCACTGACAAATGGCCTGGCTCTCAGAGTCTGACAGCAGCACCAAAAAGGTTCAGCACTGAATGAGCTAATGGCTGGTTTTCTCTTCAGAGTGGGGGGGGGGGGGGGGGGGGGGGGGGGGTGGAGGGAGGTACGAGGGTGGTTGTGGGAAGCAGCACACAATGAAGTGGGGGGTCTTTCTTAAACAGAGCAGTCCCACAGCCAACTGATGCCCCTCTATGGCAGAGTCAGGAACGCTTTAGTTTATGTTCTAAGGTGTAAACATGCCCTAATGTACTACATAGCATAGGCCCCTCTTCCCTTTTGTTTGAGTTTACACAGCTATGGTGCACTGAACTCCATCTTCAGACCCCCCCCCCCCCCCAATATACCACTACATAAGTTTATGAAAGTGTGTGTGTGCGTCTGTGTGTGTGTGTTTATGTTCGTGTGTTTACTCAATCACTACTGTCTTCCCCAGTTCAAGAATATAAAAGGTTATTCAACACAGAGACAGTAATTGAAAAGATTCAGTAGTGGGTTGTGAAGCTGTATGATAACAGAAAAAAAGTCCTTGTAAACTGTGCGCTACATTAGGAGGCTATTGGGTACTGAAGGGCTCTTTTTCCCAACAGCATTGTTCCGTTGTACGTGCACGCTAAGGTCTTAAGATCGGAGCACTCAATGATGTAACAACGTCTGAAGAGAGCAATCTCCATTCATTTCGGCCCTGAGTGAGTATTCTATTCTACCCTCATAGGAAGAAAAGAGTTCATAGGAGTTTTTGTTGTTTCTCAGAAAAATTGTATTGTTTAACACGACAAACTAGCTAACAATAACCTTTTTACTCTTAATGTTTTTCCAGCCTAGTTTACTGAAATACAAACAGGCATGAATTCAGAATATGGAATAAATTCAGCATAACATAACATAAAACATAGATTTAACAGAAAGTGGAATTGTTTAAAGAATTGCTCCAGCAAAAAAACAACTATTTTCAGTAAACAAAATGTCTTGTTGTTGCTTTTCCACCCATCTAGCAGATCCACCCCCTACCACATCATCAGGGTAACACCTGACTGACCCAGATAACGGGAAAACGTGAGTGTGTTTTCACAATTAGGGAGCCGACATATGTAATGCTTTGTTGACATTTTATAGCTTTGCCCTCTTTCAACAACACTGTCACCATGATGACAGAAGGAAGGTAGAGAGAGAGAGAGAAGCTGAACAGCATGACAACAACAACAACAGAAGAAAGAAAGAAAGAAAGAATGAAGAGCACTTAGAGGAAAAGATGTGTTAGACTAGACAGAACAAGAAAAGACAGACAGACTAGACAGACAGATAGATAGAAACCTAGACAGAGTCTAACATGTCTGATACTGTCTTCAACTCAGGTCCACAGCGGCTCATTCAGCATCAGGGAGAAGAGAGACTAAGACATCACATGTACCAGTCAAGCTATCAACTCCTAGTTGTGAAGACATTTACATGTACCATTAACCAGGTTTAGATACATGTTAGTGCATACAACTCAGTGACACATCAGTGCCTGATCCAAACATTACTGTTTGACTGATAACAGGCGATACCAATGGGATTAGGCAGAGTGATGTTAGATTAGAGAGAGGGAGAGAGAGAGAAAGAAAAAGAGAGAGAGAGAGGGAGAAAGATGACCAATCGTCTGACTCGGAGATGACACCGGAGGAAAGGACTAGTGTAAACATCAGCTAAGAGGAAGAATTAGCCGCTCTACAAGTGACAAACACGCGTGTCAATCACCACCACACAAGAGTCATTTACCTGTGGCAGGAATGCATTAGGCCAGAGGGGCTAAGGTAAACACTCCGCCGGCCACTTAAGCCCTGCAGGACAATTCAAATAAACACTGGCATTCAAAAAATACACTGCGAGCCGTGTGAGTGGGCCTCTCCAGTGCACAAGTCGTCATTCGGCAGGACAAACACACACACACACACGCGCACACACACAATCGCACACACAAACACACACAAACACACGTGCACACACAGACACACACACGCACAGACACACACACACACACACACACACACACACACACACAAACACAAACACACACGCACAGACACACAGCTAAGCACGGATCCTTCAAGTTAAATATAATCAAGATTGAGCCTGTTTAAAGCGGTTCCAAGTCCCAGTGCTGGGCTCTGGAGATGAGACGATCCCCTATTTTAGGCAGACCCATTCATGCTACGAGCTGAGCTCACATATAAATAATCTTAAGCAGGTAGCAGTAGAGCATGCTGACGTACCCCCGAACGCCCACCTACAGATTGCTCCTCTCCTAACAATGGCCAGGGTTATTTTTAGCTTTTTTCGGTGTGAATATACAGTACATGAGTGTGTATTTGTATGATGTGTTCATTTTTTTGTGATTCACAGCAGGTAGAAAATCTTTAGATCATTTACTCTGCGCGCGCACACACACACACACACACACACACACACACACACACACACACACACACACAGCTCATTAGTGAGGCAGACACACTGCAGAGCTGCGTCGAGTCTTTGTGCTGTCCTCTACGCTCCGACCCGTTCCCCGTTCGCTGTTCCCTTGTTACTGAGCTCCGTGCCAGACCCCCACTGAGACAGCTGCACCTACACAACCTGCTGTTTGCCAGCTCTGACTTATCCCTGAGTCAACCAAGGCAGCGACAACACACAAAACAGGACCTCAAATACATGCCTTCAGTGAGAAAATGAGCACAGGTTCACAACACGGCTTCTAAAGAGGTTTTTAAAAGGTATGCGTCTAAAAATGAGGCTATCAACTAAGGAGCATCGTTTTTAGACTCACGACAACACTATGCAAATGAACAGCACTGCTCACACAATGTAACAATGTTCTTGACAGTGGCCTTTTCTTCTGAAACTTTAAAGTGTCATATAGCATCATTCTGACTTCAATACTTGTATGTGGATATACATCTGTAAATGTGTAGTCTTTGGAATGATCTGGCATTGCACTCTGAATATTGCCAGTGCAGTATGTAAAGACTAATTGCATCCATATCCTATGTGGTAAACTCCTTTTCCAAAGTCCATATCACTCCTTGGCAGTTGACCAACATTTGCTGAATGACTTAAGTTAGACCAGTCCCAGTTCTAATAATATTAAGGTTTGCACAGTTAAAATAATATTACAATTATTTTAAACTGACTGAATCATTTCCAACTGCAACTGTAACATCAGAACCTGTTCCAAACAGATTTGAATTATTAACATAAGTCTATATTGGTCTATATTAAAAACGTAATTCTTGCACAAAGATCAAAAGCTAGCCCTTCAAGTCATGTCAACTCACTTATGAATGTATTTCTTTCTATTAATTTCCACAGGGCTGAAACTGTAGAACTCTAAGAAGGTGGTGTAGAGAAGTGCATAGGATTTATGGAGTGTTTGCAGAGGTCATTTTATGGCGTTTGGAAATGAGTGCCGGTGTGACGGATGTGAGAGATGAGGTGCTAACACACACGCCAACGTTAGCCCAGTTCTCGCCCGGCTCTCCGGTTACTCACACACATCTGAATAGAACATTAACTCCGCAATTTGACTGAAAAATCTGCATTTGGAGACCGTCAGAGAGAGAGAGAGACAGAGAGAGAGAGAGAGAGAGAGAGACATAGGGAGAGAAAGAAAAACAGAGGTACAGAGGCAGAGAGAGAAAGAAAGAGAGAGAGTGGGAGAGAAAGAAAAAGAGAGAGAGAGCGAGCATCACATCCTGACTGTGCTCCATGAGCAATATGTAGGTCAGCTAACAATTGTGGCGCAGCATCTGTGAGACGGACGCTTTTACACCATACTGCACCACTCTTCTTTACTCCACTCTTACATGGCTGGAGACTTGGGGGGCTCTTATACAACTCACTATCCCCTCCACCTGCCATCCGCCAGGTCTGAGATGACTCATCCTACATATGCACATACAGTACAGCATGTCTTGACAGGACCATTTCATCACCAGCAATGCTATCCTTCTGAATGAAGGGAGTATTTCCTGACAACAGAGTGTGTGTCTGTCTATCTGTCTCTGTGTGTGTGTGTGTGTGTGTGTGTGTGTGTGTGTGTGTGTTTGTGTGTACGTGTGTGTGTACTATGTGTGTATGTGTGTGTGTGTGTGTGTGTGTGTGTGTGTGTCTGTGTGTGTGTGCGTGCGTGTGTGCACACTCGTGTGTGGTAGTATTGACAAAAGACAAAATATCAGGATAAATCTACTGATTTCAGCACTTCATCTTTTTTAGATAGATAGATAGATAGATAGATAGATAGATAGATACTTTATTGATCCCCAAGGGGAAATTCAAGGTCTCAGTAGCCTACAGACATCCCTCACAACATGCACTTACAGCAGAAAGGTATAAGTATATACATATAACAAAACTTCACTGTACAATAGAGACCGTAGAAGATAAGAAAAACTAACAAAACTAAATGCTAAATATACTATATAAATTACATTTAAAAAAATCCACAGTGTGCTTGAGGATGATCAAGCATGAGACGCTTGCAGTGACAGGGCCGGGACTGGCCTGTGTGCATGGTAAGGTGCTCAAGAGAGTGATTGTCATGGTGAAGGTGCAAAAAGCAGTCCAACAGTAGTCCAACAGTGCAACAGTGTAATGTATAGTGTAGGTTGAGGTAATAGGGTTACAGCCATTCAGTATTGTAGCAGTTTTTGGTCCATCTCCAAGGAAAAGGGAGTCTCTTAACAACAGCACTCTGGAGGTCTCTGTTTGCCGTGCTGTAACAGCAGGCCAGCACTCTCCTGTAATTGCAGGATGTCTGAAATACAACTGAAGTTGACATGTAATGACTCCACATGCTGGAGTGGGCAAAATGGCCAAAACGACCCAGTAGGGGTGTGTGTGTGTGTGTGTGTGTGTGTGTGGTATATGTGTGCGTAACCTTCCCACTTCCACAAAAGCTATAGGACCTCCAGTCTTCCTAGTGAATCAGCTCATCCTCTATACTCGGCATACTGCGGCTTCATAACTGACCTCCAGTGAAAGACACCAGCCACCTAATGGCTCAACATCACAGATTATTCTTCCAGTCATGATCAACTGGACATGACACTGGCTAACTACTGGCTAACTACATATTTGTAGCTCATATTGGTAGCTCTCATTAATCAAGTCTCTTCTGTGACTGGGATTAAGGAGCATAAAGAACGAGCAGTGAATAAGCAAATGTCCTCCACAAAAGCTTAATGTGTGCTCCTCGAATACCTAGAATCTCATTTCCTAGAACCCGGCCTTCAACATCATAACTGCTTCATTATCTGGCACTTATTGAGTCAAGTTCAAGTCGTAGATGAGACCATGGATGGCCATGTCTGTCAATAATGACTGCATGGAGCGAGGCTGGATGGAGGTCATTAGCGCACTTCGACGTGTGAAAAAAAATCGATGCAGAGTGTCCGTTAGCGGAGGTGTTTTTCTACACACACGACGGAATCTCTCACTGCGCCGGCCCGGCGTCCTGCTCCGGTACCGGCAGACTACTGATCCGAGATCAGCGGTCGGGGGGGAAATGTTGAGATCTTGATCGGCTAGACGCTGGCCGAGGACATGGCTGCCGCGGCATGTCGTCTGACCCCTGCCTGCGCTTGACCGGGCAGGACGCAGGCTTCCCACCGTGACGGGGCAGAGTCGGAGCACGGCGTATCGGGGAAAAATCAGCATGGTGCTGGCTAATTAAAGCTCTGCACTGCCAGACTACTGCCGGACCAAGCAGAAAGAGAGAGAGTGAGAAAGACAGAGAGAGGTAGAGAGAGAGAGAGAGAGAGACAGGGACAGACTCAATGGCAGTGTCTGTGCTTAGAGAGGTCAGAGCAGGAGCTGAGAGGTTTTAAAGTAAGCAATCTGTCTCTCTCTCTATGGTCTATACAGGCAACAGCTGATGACTGAACTTATCTACCAGTACAGACAATTCATAATAATATATGAAAATTTTTTGGTGAGGGGATAAACAACATAATAACAAACATATCATACTAGTAATATAGTCAAAAGAAATCAATAGAAATCAATAGAACATCAATAGAAATCTGCAGGTAGATGGTAGATGACTGATACATCTTTATGCACAACCACTTAATATATTGTGCCTGTATCTCATTCAGTTGCCGCAATTCAGTGGAGCTTTAGGAAAATAGAACCAACTTAAAATTTCATGAATTTTCATGAACGAAGTCAGTGTGAAATAAAGACATTCCATTTTTATACTCAATAAGCCTTGTCTATCAGCATAATTTGGTTATTTTTCCATTATGCAATGACAGCACTACCCAGTTGGGTTTAAACTGGATTAATATGTTTTGTCCTGGATGCTATTTTCATATTGTCAGTGACTACTCACAGTTTATTCTATTATTTAATCATTTGTAGCTTCTGCATGCAAAATCCCAAATGCAGCTCTTGTGTTGTTGTAATTTCCAAAACACAATTCCAACAGCAACATCAACTATAAAAGGCCCTGCATCCTGCAATCTGAAAACAGACATACACTTAAATGAACAACTCACTCTTGAACCACTCTTAACAAAATATTCAGATGCCACTGTTAGACATCCTTGACAGGACTTGGCATTAAACATTAAAAAGCGTAAGTAATCTAAAACTTGACACGCACATCTCAACTGAAGTCTTGATCTGGGGCAAGACTTGGGGCGCTGGTGTCTTGGTCAATCTGCTTCCTATGGAGTGGCATTATAAATGTACTGTATAAAAAGTAGGCCACGTCTGGTCTGGCCTCAACCATCTGAGCCGGACAAAGAGTGAGCCCTGGCAGTGTCCATCCTGGGATGACCTCTCTGCACGCCACCCATGCACCAAAAGCACCAAAGGAACCCTGCCGAAGCCCTGATAGACCTTCACGATCCAACATCCACCGCTACTAGCTGACCTCCTATATAAGTGACCTCAAAAACACACTAAGAATAGAGCTTTCCAGAAAGGGAGAGAGAGAGAGATAAAAGAAAGAAAGATAGAGAAAGAGATAGAAGGAAGGGAAATGACAAATAATCTAGAACACTCAGACAGGTCAGAGAAGGGCAGGGTCGAGAGAACAAAGAAAGATGAATCCACATTGTCAATGCGGTCACTCACTCTTCAACGCAACTCACTTGCTCTTAAAACTTTGATTGTGAAGTGCAGTGGGCATTCAAATATACAGACCAGTTGGAATGTAACAATTTATGGAGATGCGTTCAGCAATAATTGTTCAAAAAATAATAATGACCTTCAACAGACAGTATAAAGTGTAGTCAGGTAGGATGACCTCAGCTGGAATCTGTCAGAAAAATATCGTCCTGAAAACTATGAATATAACTGGACAAGGAAAATAATGCTAAAAATGAACTAGAAGGAATGTATTGAGCACAACATACTGTATTCCCAGCTTGTATCAATTAACAGTCTAAAATGACCAGCCATGGCCCATCACTTTGAAAAATGGAATATGTCCCTCACATTGAACAAATGTGGCTTATTGTGCTCATGTCAATGGCAGGCACCCCTGTACATGTTCATAATAAACTAAACTCACAGTACCGCTGCATACAAGTGACATTGACACTGCTGTCAACAACAACCAAGGGAAACATTTTGTATCTGGAAAAAAACAGATAAATGGACGACTGTCCTTCACATGCAGAACATCCATTACCCTTCGCAAGTGACTGAGATGGCATGTTTATTCATCTCTAATTAAAGCAGACCCCACCTGCGCCTGGGAGTAATGACTTGAATGCACTGGCGACAGACTGAGATGAAGAGAAGAATGCAAATAGGCTCTTAGCAGACTCTAAGCCCAACAGGCACGTGTCGCATTAAGAAACCAGGCCCCTCTCATACTCGCTTCCCTTCCCATCAAGGTGGACCTGGGATGGGAAAAGTGGATCGCTTTGGTCTCAGTGCGGGACTTTAGCACTGAGGGATTTGGATAAAGAAAAAGTGGGGTTTGCATTCAAGCTACTCAGCAATATTACAGAACTTTTCAAAATGGCTGCTTTCCAAGCGATAGTTCATTAGCTTAATTGGTGAAATTAAATTGACCAACTGTCTCAAAGTGACTTTGGCAGACACTGTAAACTGAGCATCTTGCATGCAGACGTGCAGACGTTTCAGCTATTTATGAGTGTGTGTGTCGGTGGTCAATGTATGTGTGTGTGTGTGTGTGTGTGTGTGTGTGTGTGTGTGTGTTTCAGTGTGTATTAGGTGGCAAACCTAAACCCCGAGTCTGGTGGCAGCTGAATGGAGGTCCTCCACAGAGGGCAGACGCAGGGGCGGGGAGGCTAAAACATATTTACTCTCCAGCAGCGTCGGCCGTGGACGCCACGGACACCTGCGGAGGAACTCACATGGCTCTCCGCCGGTGATTTACCGCGACCCACTTCACAATATCTGAGAACGCTGGGAGAGTGACGGAGAAAGAGAGAGAGAGAGATAGAGAGAGATGGAGGGAGGGAGAGAGAGAGAAAGAAAGGTCCTACTTAAATAAATGAGTGGGGGGAAGTTCTGGGCAAGCGGACAGAAGGAGGGTGACTCAGGCTGGAGCTGGAAGTGGAGCAGTAGATTTATCAGCAGACAGATTTATGCGCCCAGAGCTGGACATAGCATGGGCTTGTTAGGCTAGCTTGTCTGGTCACCTTATCTGATGCTCAGTGCTCAGAAGCCATTCATCCCTGAGAACTCTCTCTCTCTCTTTCTCTCTCTCTCTCTCTCTCACTCTCTCTGTGGGTGAGTGTGTGTTTTATCCCTGTGTGGAATGTGGCTTGGAGTCTGCTGCGCGTCCGTCCAGCTGACTAACATCGAGCGTCTCACGCGGCACGTCCGGCTTCCAACCCTTGAGCAAGAGAGTCTTGAACCTTGACCAACTTTCTCTCTCAGCTGCCATCGCTCGCGTCTTGACACTCTTGCCAGGACTAAGAAACATTCCCGTCATTCGTCGTGCTTTTGGCGTGTTTTACGGCCGCTTTGCACGAGCAGTCCCAACTAACGCAATACTAACTGGAAGTGTGCTGGAACCGGACCGGACAAGCTGAGTTTTTTTTCCCCAAAACCCAACTTGTAGAGCAAGACACACAACAACACACCATGAGGTCATAGGTCATACACCCACTCACACACTGTGCAATAACACACACTGAGTACACACACTGATGAAAGCATATTCTAAACAGAGGCATTTCATTGGATAAAAGCGTCCGCTAATTGACTAGGTGTAGAATTAGGAAACCCTGTGTGTCTTACCCTCGGGGTCCAGCTGCGACGTGCTCTGACTCTTCTTGCCCAGGCCCACCATGGCGGCCATGCGGGCGCCGAAGCTGGAGCGGCGCTTCTTGTCGTCCTCGTCCTCGTCGTTGCGGCCGAGCGAGCACATCTCGCCGCCCACGCTGGAGCTCTTGGTCATGCTGCTGCCGGCGCCCACTTGCCTGTTTTTCATTTTGGACGTAAATTCACTGTCAGCACCGGTGGCAGCGGCCGGGCAGTTGGTAAATGGACAGGTCAGAGAGAGAGAATGAGAGAGACAGAGAAAGGAACGAAAGAAAGACAGAAAGAAGAAAACAAAGAAACAAAGACAGAAAGAGAAGAAAAAAGAAAGAAAGAAAGAAAGAAAGAAAGAAAGAAAGGGAGAAGGGGAGAGACGGAGGGGAGAGGAAGACAAAGTAGGGAAGAGTTGGGAGAGGAATAAAGGAGAGGAACGGATGGAGGGATAGCGAAAGAGAGACAACAGGGACAGGCCTCAGCTATGGGAGTCAAGAGGACAGATATACACACAGGCATATACAGGCTATAGGTGTACATGATATACACACAGGCATATACAGGCTATAGGTGTACATGTATACATCTGCACACCTGAGAGGAAGGTATACATGACTATGAGGTCTGTATACAGGTATATCTGATACACAATCACAGGTACACAGAGGGACAGTATATGGGTTTACTGGAACACTAGTTCAGTATGCAGGTTGGTTAAACACATATAAAGAAGAAAGGAGGAAAACTTCTGGGTAAAAGACAAGGAGGAATTAAAATACCATTGCCTCTAAGATATTTACTAAGAAAAACTAGGTTCTCCTGTTCCAGGGCAGAATAAAGAAATAAGAACTTACAACGCATGTGTTGGCTTCTATATGCCTTATCATCATCTATTACCAAGCATTAGTCAGTTTCTGGCATGAATCATTACTGCTGTACTATTCTAGGTGTCACCTTTGGCTTTAGACTTCATTCTAGAAATGTTTGTATTGTTTGCACATGAGACACCTACACAAGGTCATGTGTGTGGCACAGAGCTGATCTGTCATTGCTTCCCTTCTGGGCAGGGAACTCTCTGATCTTGGCTGTATCTTTAAGCTAGAGAGACAGGTCCAAGCCCTTCTGTCAACAATGTCTAACACACTCAAATAGAGTGAGGTCACTGACTCATACTAGGTTTTATATTTAATTTAGCCTGTATGGAGATGCTACTGTGCAGGTGGCAACTACTGGAGGTCTATGCGCCAGTGAAAGACCTGTGACAGTACACACACACATATACACACACAGGCTTGTGTTGTGTGCAGTTGTGAAGCTTCAGTGAGGATTGAAGGATGCTATGTGGTTAAGAAAAATAAAATAAATCTGCGTCTCATTTTCTTAGCGTCTAAAGCTACCCATACACATGCACGTGTGCATACACACCACAAAATGCACAGACACGAGTCACATGCATGCAACCACAAGCACAAATTATGATGGTACAGAGAGAGAGAAAGAGAGAGAGAGAGAGAGAGAGAGAGAGAGAGAATCTAATGACAGTGTAGAATTCTGTAAAGATCATAATTTTTGGAGGGCCCATTCAGCCCATTCTTAAAGACCTAGACCAGATGTTGTGCATTTAGGTATGATAAAAGTGTGCATTGTGCAGGTAATGTATTTGCATGTTTTAAATTCTGATTGATGAGGTCTCTTATTTTCTGTTGGTTCTCTCAGACAAATACACACACACACACACACATACAGAGAGAGAAAGAGAGAAAGAGAGAAGTGCCACGACGCAGACTCACAACACCATATGGTCCTTATTATTGAAATCACTCAGTGAATGGATTCAGTGAGCCATTGCAGGAAAATGTTTTTTTGTCTGGATTTATTCTAACTTGACATACTTGTCATATGTATTTGCAATTTCTGTAAAGAAATCAATCTTATTAAACAAAAATGGTTTACTAACTTGTTTACATATATAAAAAAATAATTACATTTATTGCAGCAAACACTCAACCTGTGTTGGTGTGCCAATAAAAATATCTCTCTGTCCTAAAATGCTAGCTAGGCAGGATGGAATCCAACAACCATAATCCAATCTCTCTACCTCCATAAGCACTTATGAATATGCTTATGTGCTTGAAAAAAAATCATGCAGTAAACCAAAGATGTTTTCTCCATTATAATGTTTTTTTCAGCACAAATCCACGAAGACCTGGAATCCAATTTGGTTCTTCTTTTAGCGTGTAAGTCAGGAAGTATAGTGCACATGCAACTGAGCTCTCTTACAGACCCCAATCAGATCACATTATACAGAGCAGCTCCACACTGAAAATGGCCAGCCCTGTGAAACCCCCTCCTCTGAGACTACAGTTTCCAGTTACACATCAAATCCTGTCTATGTGTCTCCTATCTGCTTGGAAAATGTGGCATTTCTCTTTGTCATCAACTCCTATGTCCCATGTAAATGATATACCACAGTGTATTATTTCAAACCTGCAATCTTTTTGCACAATACTAAACAGTTCCCATCAACGTGATGACAGCTCAGACCTCCTTTAAAGGTGGCGAAATATCAAACTGGTTTTGAAGCCCTATCTATAATATCTAATATATATGTGTATATTTAGTATCTATAATACACATATCTAATATATTACTGAGTTTCATTCACATTTGTGCCAGTTCTACTTGAGTCCCAGCCTGCTGGTGGATGACAGTTAGGCTTCCCACACGTTATTAACAGCTTTCTAGGCTGACCTCAAGTATCAGTAGAGTAGGAAGCCGTCCAACGTAGCCTCCCTACACGCGATGCACTTCTCCAGACATGCGGCTTTTTATGCTCGCCCGCCATACTATCAGAGGGGATCTTTCCATCCTGCCACTGGCAGGAGTTTGGGTGCGTCACTTAGGGGGGACTGCTCAAGCTCAGCACGTGAGGCGAAAGGATGCGGTTCTGCTCATGGAAAAGGCATCCAGACAAGCCACTGTCTGCACTGTCTGAGGCTTCGACGAGGAACGCACAACCGGGGCCTGTGGATTCAGGGTTTTTCTTGTCAAATGAGAAACACACGCTGGGGACACGCGCACCCACGTGTGTGTGTGTGTGCCTATAAGTGTGTATGTGTGTACTGTGTGTGTGTGTGTGTGTGTGCGTGAGAGAGCTAGAGAGTGAGTGTACATACAGTATATGTGTGTAGGCCATAGGATCAGTCCAACAGACGCCACCTCTGTGGAGTTTTGGGTTGTCTGGACTGGAGAGCTGAGAGACATGGCACAGAACAACTGATGTTTTCCTCTGAGACCTCCTTCTCTCTCTCTCTCTCTCTCTCTCTTTCTTTCTCTCTCTCTCTCCTTTCTTCATTCTCTGCTTTTCTTCATCTCTCATCCTCTTCCTCTTTCTTACTATGTATTCTACCCTGCCATCTCTATCAGTCCTCCTCTTCTCCTCTCTCTGCCCCTCCATCTCCAGCCTGTTCCTCCATCCTGTACAGTGTGTCCTCATTTGGGAGATACATTTCAAACCACAACAAAAAATAACTGCTTCCTAACTTTGAGGACCACATCATGATATCACAGTGTTTACATAATCACTGTTATAACAACAACTTGTTCCCTTGCCACACGAGTGAACATCATGGAGGCTTTTAATGGAGTTCACTTTGTCCCCTCCAGAGCACCTGTGCCAGCACAGTTGCTTAATGAAGCGATGTCTCTAAGAGTGGATTGGATGCAACAGCTGTACTGAATGAGAACTGAATAGGCTACTTTTTTAAAATCTGTTTTTGAAACCACTAGTGAGGATTTGTCTGAGAGGTGTTTCAATAATATTCAAATAATAAAATGAATATATAATGATAAACCTTCTGAACGCTATTTTTACTGGCGTAAAATCCTCTGCCGATAACATCTTTCAAACAAGGGAGCTATGATGGAGCAGAATCATCTGTTGCCAAGGGAACGTGAACCTAGAGTATGCCACTTTAGGTTCACATTGGACCATTGCCTTACAGGAGCTTCACATTTTAATGATCTGTACTTTAAAAGTACACTTCCATGAATTCAGCGTAATCTTCACGTCTCATTCACTTGGTGCAACCAGAATGGGACACTAATGGGCTGGAGATTTCCTAAGGGACTACTTGAGCCCATTAAGAGCAGAGGAACAGTGACTTAATGGACACCAAGAGCCACATCTCACAAGCTGGTTGGTACAGAGGGATATGGAAGAGGATGAGGAGGACAAGGAGGATGGCTAATTGTTTCTTTGAATCACCGCCGCCACCACCACCTCCTCTTCTCCTCTCCTCCTACCACTTAATCGAGAGCTCAAGTGCCCAGATATGCCGTTTCTGTGGAAACCGAGCGGAAGCCGGCAAGCGGAGGAGGAATGGCGACCAAAACCTTTCACTTCTTGCCGTTTCTGATTTGACCAGAACTAGATGTGGTAAAAGGGATAGTATTCTCATGAATTCAACAGTTCTGGGAATTTATGTAGGCCAAAGTGCATCCGCTGGTGCAACCTTTTGTTTTTGACATTCAAATCTGAAGTGAATGACTCATTCCCCCAGCAAATGGAAACTAAATAACTGAGCCTCCGAGCATCTACTCTGTCCCCTTTAGCGAAGCGCCGGGGAATTTTTGGCATCTGAACGGTCCAACCTGATCCATATTAGAATGCGGGCCACTCTCGCCTGCCCAGCCTGCCTGCAGCCTGAGAATCGCATCATCTCATGGCAAACATGTGGTTTCAGCGTCTGGACTCCACATCTGTCGGGACGCTCACCCCAGTAGTTTGGGAATTATGCAAGTCAACTCTCATTAGCGGGAGCACACAGCCAGATAGACAGGGGCAGTTTTAACTGTTTAATGACTATCTAGAGATACTGGAGGGGTCTCTGGACCAGTAATACCCATATGTACTAATAGCATATGTGGAACTATGGACACACTATGCATTTGGGGCCATCGGCTTTTACTTGACCTTTACTCTGTAAGTGTTGTATTTGTTCTATCTGTTTTAAAATGTCCACTGCACAAATGAAGTCCCTCATGGAAAATAAAGTACTTTCAATAGAACTGAATTAAAAGCATACGGCATATGGCATACGAGTTTACTGATGTCAAAATGTAGGAAAACTGAAATGGAACAAAATTGTATCAATTATAGTTTCATAACTATGCAGTTGCTGCACTGCCTTTGGTTCAGGAGAACCTGAAAGGGACTGATTGATCACTGGAAGCACGATGCGTAGAGTCGTGTGTGTGTGTGTGTGTGTGTGTGTGTGTCTGCAACAGATGCGCAGGGGGCTGAGCAGACTGAGGGGGTGGTTGGGGTTGGGTTGGGTGGTGTGGGGGATGGGGGGGGGGGGGTGGGTGGGTGGCTGTTGGTCTAATTGGCTAGGTTGATTAACAGCTGACCTTCCAGTACATGTACAAAATTGGGAAGGAGGGGGAGGGTGTGTGTGTGTGTGATTAGAGGCGAGCAGTATGACAGTCATATTATGTAAGAGACAGACACATCAGGGATGTGGGGAGGAGGCGGCTGACGCAAAGTCAGAAGAAAGTGCGGAGAGAGAGGTAGAGACACAGAGAGAGACACACACAGATAGACAGATAGACAGAGAAATAGAGAAATAGATAGATAGATAGATAGATAGATACGTAAATAGATAGATAAATAGATAGATAGATAGATAGATAGATACAGTAGATAGATAGATAGATAGACAGCAAGAAAGTTCAAACACCCTCATATAAACACAATTCTATTGCACACCAAAGCACACACAGAACATGCAGTCTCAAAGTTATTTTCCACACACGCCCAAAAGCAACCACAAGCAAATAACATGCAAAAACATATACATTCATATTTTAATTACATACAGTATGTAATTCCAGCTAGACCAGGAGAAAGGGGATGTATCCTAACTCATTTACATTGTGACTCTCGAGCACTAGTGGCATTTGTGAATGAGCGAGCCGTGTGTGTGGTGCGATCGGCGCACTTTGCATGCCGCATTACGTCACGCCGAAAGCGCCAAAAACTGACTCAGTACCCGTTCAGCGTAATAACACGGAATGGGATTGATTCACATGATTCACGTGTGTCCATTAAAGGGTGCTTACTCAGCCTCCTACACCCAATGAGGGGAAGCAGAGTCCGTATCCCTGCACTTGGCACACATATGAGGAGACACACATAATCACTGTAATCAAAACACTTGATAAGATGTATGAAAATGTGAGGCTTAATGGCTCTTGTGTAAACTTCAATGCTGTTGTATATTTTTACAAATCAAGCTTTTGCGAATCCCATTGCGTGTTTTGCGGGTTCTTTCCCCCACCGTGAGACCTAATGCTAACAGAGCTGAGAAAGTATCAACTCTGGTACAGAGGGTCACGGCCAAACTACTCCGCAGCGAGGAGATCTACAGCTCATGCACGGGAACAAGCTAGTGCCTAGAGGACCAGAGGGTGCTGACTACAGGCCTGTCTGTTTATACTAAGAAGCATTATTATGGGATATGGACAAGAGTTCCAATTCCTGAGAAGAAAAGTCCTTGCCCTTGTTGCTCCCATCTCAGAAGAAGTGTGTAAAGGTGTATTTGAACATGCCATTTCGGAAGCCAGAGAAAATATATTCCTGGACAAATCTTTTCTGGAATTGGAAACCAGAGCCTATCCCAAAAAGTAACCTCAAAGGGAGTTACGAGGGACTGAAATGAATTATTTAAGTCTACGTCACCACAGAGGTTATAGAAGTTAGACTGGATAAGGCTAGACATTAGTGTGAGGGTCACTGGGTGGGTTTTTACCTCTCGGCTTCAGTCACTGCCCCTTCCTCTTCTTCCACCACCTCCTCCCCCGCACTTCCCCCCTCCCCTCCTCCTGCTCCTCCTGCTCCTCCTTCTCCTCCTCCTCCTCCCCCCGCCGCTCCTGCTGTGAGCTCCTCCACCAGCTCGGAGAGGGACAGATCGTCCCCTTGGCTCCCCTGGAGCGCGTCCCCGCGGCTGGAGGCGCAGGCGGCGCGCGCACACACACACACACAACGGTCGGCGCGAGCAGCGGCGGCGGCAGCAGCAGCAGCCACGAGAGGCATGCACACACACACACACACACACACACACAGAGGAAAAAGAAGAAGACCAGAGAAGGCATGCAGTTACACACACATCAAACACACACACACACACACACACACACACAGAGAAGTCAAACACACGCACACACACGTTAACACCGACGTGCCAGGTGAGCAGAGGAAATAATAAGAGCTGAGGAAAGAATCAAAAAAGGGGCGAACAAGAGGGCTCGCGTCGGAACAGGTGCCGTGCTGCTACAATGAAAACATAACAGCAGTTGACATAGAGAGAGAAGACCCCAACTCAAGCTCTGCTTGTGGTGGTTAAAACTGCGGAGGCACGATGCTCCACCTCAGCTTTGAGTTGTCAACCATTTCCCCAAAAAAGGGGAAAAAAATATAGAATAAATAAAGACTGAGAGATCAAGTAAAAATAAATAAATGAAAGACATGAAGCAACAGGGTGCCTTTCTGGCTATGGTCAAATCCACAATTGGACAAAGATGTGAAGTTCTGAGGTTTGGCTCCCAAACAGACTGAGCCAAACCTGAACTCACGAAATGAGAGACAGCAGAAAGAACAGACAGAGAGATTCAGTGAAAGAGAGAGAGAGAGAGAGAGAGAGAGAGAGAGAGAGAATGTGAAAGTGACAGTGGATATAGGATTTGACCATAGCAGACACAGGCTGAAGCAGATAGAGAGAGAGAGAGAGAGAGAGAGAGAGAGAGTGAAGTAAACAGACAGAGAGAGAGGGAGAGAAAGAGAGAGAGAGAGAAAGAGGGGGGAGAGGAGGTCCCACCTGATCCTGCGGTTCCCCCGTGCCCGCTCAGACTGGACAGACATGTAGCTCGTGCTGCTAAGCCGAGACGCGCTCGACATAGCGGACACGTCGCTTACATCGCTGTCCGAGGACTTCATGGACAGGGTGTCTAAGCCACGCTGTAGGGAGAGGAGGGGGGGGGGACAAGGGTTAGTGCCAAACAAATCACCAAGCGAGACACTGGACAGTCTTAGACACAATGGCTCCACAGCTTGTGCTCAAAGGAAAACTTCTGAAGGTTCTGGGCAAGACAAAACTTACGTGCTCCTTCCCTTACTCCTGTTCCATACCATACAAACAGCAACAGAGCAACCGGCTGACCTCTGTCAAAAAGTCATTACATAAACGTTCTCTTGCTTCCATCTAATTGGTTTTCCGTGATATCGCACCCACACCTTAACTGGGCTACAGCACAAGAAACCCCTCTCTCACACAATTTGCAGCCTTGTAGCATAGAGGTGTCTAATAACGAACTATGTCTAAGTTCAGAGAACAAAACCCAGCCACATTTATCCTTGGCCACTTGCCTCTTTGGCAGGCTGTCTCCTTAGCTGAACCTACACAATCTGCATTCCAGTAAATGTCAAGAAAAATAATTTCAAAATGATTAATGCTAGCATTTGCAGTGAACTATGTTTTTGTCCTGTACAGTGTAACATTGCTAATGTCCCAGAGTCCGACCTATGCTAGGACGCTTTATGTACATATTTCATCCTATATGCTCCCTCTGAAGAAGAGCCATTGGTGTCTCATCCTACCGTGTATGGAAAATTTCTGAACAATCTGAACATCACTGGTAAAGCCTTAAAGGCCTGTGAAGTCTATGCCATTCATCTAGTTTACTGTGGCCAGACTGTTCTTTCACAATCCAAACAAGAGAGGTCCTCTCCTCTCAAACCCCTTGAGACAGTGGAAGGACACAAGACGGAGCAGCAGGGAGAAGATCGATTATAGCGATTGTGTTGCATAAGGTTTCTCAGTGCGACTGCTGGCTTTGGTAAATATAGCGTTTCTCATATTGTTCCCTACTATTAAGACAAGCCCAGGACATACCACAGTTTTATGTAACCATAAAAAGGAGCAGCCTGCACATCATGAGAAGATGGTACCATAGCATGCATACCACTGGAAACCTACTGTAGTTGTTCCATATAAAATTAATCCTACAGGAGGTTCTTTTGAGGATGTTCTTCCAAAAGCTACTCCAGTTACCTTTTTATTATTGCCATGGCCATATGACCAACCAGAGACACCGCAGAATTTCCCTTTCCAAATTCTGTCTTCCAAACCTATAATCTTTTTACCTCGCAACCTTTTTCCAATCATTCTTTTTTTATCTCCATCTCAGTCTCTTTTCTTTCTTTCCTCTTATCTTACATGTCTCTCTCTCTCTCCCTCTCTCTCTTCATGTCTACATGACTCTGGCTGGCATCTATCACTATATTCTCTTTACAGATCTCTCTCTTTCTGAATCTCTCTCTCTCTCTCTCTCTCTCTCTCTCTCTTTCTTTTTGTCTGTCCACTCCATCATCCCCTAAGATATCTGCTACTTCCGTAGAGAATAATTCCGCCTGCTGGGCAGTGGATGTGGCATGGCTGTGCGGCTTTCTTCTGTGATATCATTAAAGCTTTTACATAAGAGACGTGACTCATGCTCCAACCTCACGGCTGTCTTCTTGCGAGGGACTTTGAAACGTGTTGATGATTCAAATTAGACCATCGAAGCAATTACAGCTCCAACTGAGACCACTGGCTATGCTGAAGGCTAGTATGTAGTCGGTGAAACAGAAAGACTGTCTACTGTACCTTGGACTGTGGATCCTTCAAGCCGCCTGGAAAATGCAAAAAAATGAGAATGGTTAGAAACAAGGAGAGCCATAGCATTCTGAGAAAGCGATATCTCAGTTTGTGTTTATACAAATTTGCCTAGCATTATTATGCCAACCATGCAATGTAATTCTTTGTAGGAAAAGTATGAAAGCACTTAATTATAGCTAAGCGAATGACAGATAACATCCACTATAGGCTACATTTTATAACACTTTATGACACTTTTGCGACTTACAATGACATCAATAAACATTACATTTACATTAAAATGAGCAGTTTAAAGCAAAGTCATATAGCCTAAAATACATTTCCACCACTATCTGCGACAAAGACAGTGTAAACAATGAAGCAGACAAAAAAATATTCCTTGACGACCACAGAACGCAACACAGCTTTACACGCAAGCCCAGACAATAAAGACACATTACTGAAAAGTCCACAGTCTATAGCAAGACAATTCCACTGCTTGACTGAAAACAATCAGCTGTTCCGATAGACACCACAGCTGGTACGGGACAAGGAAAAACAAGACACACACAATTTCCTCTACACAGAAGCTCAGTTCTTTAGATATCAACAGGCAGAGCAAATGTGCTATACTACATTAAATATTCCTAACTATTGAGGCAAAAACAAGGACATATTCATTGAGATTTTGACCCTTTGGTGATGTTCAAGATCTTCCGTGCTTGAGGGATATTTATTTCTGATAGAGGTAACTGGAAGCATATAGATCCTCTAATCCCGAACAATCCCGAACCGTTTCGTTGACATTGACCACTGAACATTCTAGATCCTCTCAGGCATGTCAGCAAAGTTCTAACTACTCTCCCCAAAGGTGAAATCTCTCCAGCTTCTTAGAAATCTTCCACTTCATGAACACAACACAGAGAACCAACAATAACACATGAAAGGCTAAATCTAACAGCAGCATGCTCTCACAGAACTCAGAAGCCTTTCTTCAAACTGCATATTTTTTTAGTTTTTTTTGTACTAAGGAGCATCCATTAAGGATTTTTTTTTTCCAGCAAAGACTGAATGATGGCTGTAATTATGGTAAGGGTGGGGGGGGGGTGGGGGGCGGGGGGTTGGGGGTGAGATGGAGGGTCCAGATGTCATACCTGCATCCCCATTCTCAGCCGCAGCTTCTGCTTTCACAGTGAAATGGAGGTGAGGGTCAGACACCGTGGTGATGGACAACACAGACATAAACAAACAAACAAACAACAGTGACACACACATTAACATTATGAGACAAACATCAACACAACAAATCAATGACCAGTTGATGAGACAATGGGGAAGAGCATGTGAATGAACACACACACACACACACACACACACAGGCACACACATTTCTGGCTCTGCTACCCAAGACAATGCAAAAGGTCATGCTTCAAAGCAAGGCTAGAAGAATCCATAGGAAAAAAGGGGGACAGTGATTACTAAACAGCAGAGAAGAGAGCGGATATTGTGGGCTAATAAGGCCTCGCTAGCGTCAGACCAGACGGATGAGAAAAACACGAATCCTCATCAAAACACGCTTGTCGTGACACACACATACACACACACACACACACACACATCACATACTGTACACTGTCCTGGGTTCAGATCATGTAAACAGGACAGAAGCTGCAGCTCTCAGCTGAAGTGGTTCCAGAGCTGAACCAGGGACAGCTGAGTGGCCATTGTTGCCTAAGTTTACGTGTGTTTGTGTGTGTTGATGTTGCGTAACTCTGTTCTTCAGGCGACTTCAAAGCTTCCTGCTGCCTCGATACCCCCCCCCCCCCCGACACACACACACACACACAAACCTCCTTTACCCACTTAATTTAGTCACTTCCGTTACTTCATATTCAGTGTGCCATTTCTGAGGGGGAGAAAGCGGCTATGTTTGTGTGTGCAGCTTTGGGGGATGCGAAGGAGGAGGAGGAGGAGGAGGAGGAGGAGGAAGAGGAGGAAGTGGGGCGTGGGTATGTACATGTGCGTGTGTATGCGTCTTTTCCCCCTGATTAGCTGCGCTTTCATCTTGTTATCACAAATCATATGCTGCGGCGAACTTCTGATCTGGCACGGAACAAGGGAGAGATGGAGCAATGGGATAGAAAAATAAAAAGAGAAAGAGAGAAAGAGAGAGAGAGGAGACGCAGGGAATGTATGGCATGTCGTAATCTCACGTCACTCTGCTCACTGAATTTTAGCCCTGATAGGAGCTTGATTACAGGACGTGGTAAAGGTTCTCCCTCTCTTGTTTGTGTGTGTGTTTGTGTGTGTGTGTGTGTGTGTGTGTGTGTGTGTGTGTGCTGGCCAAGGCAGTGAAGTGAAGCTGGTCCACTAAGCCTTTAGATGCCCTGAAACCTAGCACTGGAGGCTGCGCATGTTGTGACAAATGTCACAGCAAGTCATTCCTGTTTACAGTAGTGCTAATATGTGGCCGTTCCCTGGATGGCACAGCCCTAAGGTGCCCAGAACACTATTCTCATTCACTTACACAGTCATTTAAATCTGCAAACCTGGTCACTTGGAGGGTCAGTTTAGAAGTGGATGTGACATGTGTACCCTAACAAAGACTACATGGAGAATTATTGATGGAATAGATTAGTGCGTAAGAGTAACAAGTACCCTAGTATTGTATTCATAGCTTTGTACTTGGTTGATTTGATGATGCTTTTTGTTATGGATACAGTTGAACAGAATAATCAACATATCAAAACACAGGTGTCACAGAGGCCCATGATTTTTATTTTCTTCCTCCATGTTTGACAAAGAGCTGATTTGTTATGAATGGGTTTATTGGTGATTTATTTTTGTCTATGTAATACACACAACATGATGATAAGACACGCCAGTGTGTTTGGTGTTGAACGAGCTGGACATGCATGTCAGCAGAGCTTTAATGAATTGCTATTAAAGGCTACATTAGGGTCATTACGTGTCAAATCAGACAGAATTCGGGAAAATGGTTGTTGCACCATCTCAGATTTTGATATATAACAAATGCAACAACCTCTTCTCTTTTGACAAGGAATAACCCATTCAAATTTTCCTAAAAGCAATTACATTTAAAGCGAGCAAGTAAAACTAGCGTCTCCCCAGAGGAGATGCTGTTTTGGACTCTGTGAGACTGCTGGCAATGTATGTCTGCTCATAAAAAGCATTTGGTGCCTAATAGCAATATAAATCCTATCATTATACTGTATATGTGATATTTCCTGTACTTATTTTTCTAACGTCTGGTTCGTTTTTTTTCTTACACAAGTCTTACACAAGTTTTTTTTACCCCTGTTTTTCAGTTCAGGAAGGAAAAAGAATCACGTCTGTTCCACCTTGACGATTTGAATGGGCATGACTCAACTCACCACCATTATCAAACTTTGTTTTATTTCTCCTAGAAGATTCTTTTTATGAGAGCTAAGACCCGCAGATTGACAGTGCGCCCACCTCCGACGTCCCTTACTGTATAGCCATGCTGTAACAAGTTTCCTCCTCTGTGTGTGTGTGTGTGTGTGTGTGTGTGCGTAGTCGTGGCATACAGTATGTGGGCTGATGTCTGTGTCGCTGTCGAAGCTTCAGGGCCGCAGAGGAGGTTACCACAGCAACGATTAACAGGTAAGTATGTTTTTCCTTGGTGCACAGAAAAATAAGTCGGGCGAAGGAAGACAATGTGAGTGTGACTGTGTGTGTGTGAGTGTGCACACATCTACGTGACTGACACAGAGGGATTGAGGGAAACAGAAAGAGAGAAAGACTAAGAGAGGAAAATCAAGCTCAAAACAATCAACTTTTGATAATCACTGATAATCACTACTGATAACAAGCACTCTCTACACACAGAGAGCGAGAGAGCGGGCGTCTCACACTCTCCAAACTCTTCACTGGCTGACGCATGCTTTGTATCAGAGCCTGTTTACACGTGTGGAGCACCCTTAAATGAAAGGGTAGTAGCGCTGGCTCGACGGGCCTCCGCATCTGATTACATGCGCGGGGGAAATATGAGCTCCCGGGGCGGTCTAAAAATACCACCGCAAAACAAACACACAGACAGGACTAAAGCCGGGTGAGTTTATCGGCTACTTGGCCACGGCTCCACTTGTGTGTGAATGAATGGACTTTGCAATGGTCAGCAAGGAAGAGTTGACTCCACACAGCAACACACTGACACTACATACTGTGTTCTAGAAGGACTACAAATTGAAGACCTAGTCTAGTGCAACCAAACACACAGGGGCCCGTTTAGGGCATATAGGGCCCCAAAGGCAAACGGGGGCCCCTAAGGGGCCTTGGTCATCTCCATACCATTGGCTTTTCTTTGCTGGTCCTCCCACGTCACCTCTATAGCCAGGCCAAAGGAAGACACAGACAGTCACTCACTCAGAGCTCAAAGCCACAAATACCACCTGCGGATCATTCTGTTTGTCAGGAGCAAGAGCTAATTGCCACAAAGCAAACATGTGCAACCTCTGTGCACTACATACAAAGGATCATAGCACCAAATAATATTCTATCACTAACTATATTTTACCACACAGAGAATGCATACATTCGTTTGATATGACATAACTGCCATACTGAAGTTCATAAAGAACTCTGCATCTTTTTTTCTTGTGCTGTTCTAATTGACTGGAGCTAATGAACCTCTCCTTGCATTGCATAACATCAATGTGTCAACTATAAGTGATGGGGAACTGGAAGAGGACACTGAGACGTGTGAGATAAGATGGCTGTGTCAGTCAGTCAGTCATGAATTAGCTTATGAAAGCAAGTCCTGATGAATACAACTGATTTAATTTTTCTGATACCTGTATAGTCTCTCTGTTAAAGTAGAAATGTAAGCCATATTGTTTTTCCCCCTTCCTGTTAATTTCATCCCTTTGCATGGTGCCAATTCTCAGCCTATTTTCTCCTCCAAATGCAACGTTCAGCATCTGTTCCAGCTCTGTTATTCTGTTTGAAACCCTATTCATTCTCTCCAGCGATTTTGCGACTCATTAGAAATCAGCAGCATATATAATTGAGGGGAAATAATCAATGCAGAATTATGCACTCCTCTCCCCACTTCTGTTTTTTTTTTTAAAGATCAGTCTTTTTTTTCTTGACTCATTATACATCAATGGGGATAAAGAGAGCTGAGAACAGTGCCGTCTTCACACTAAGATTCAAGATCAGTAGTAGCTTACTGCCATCTATAGGTCAACAATGGAACTTCACAAAGCTTGCAGCATCTTTAGACTAAGCCCATTGCTACCACAAGACAGGTCAAATAAAAAAATCTTAAAAGCAAAGGTTACTGACTTCGTTGAATGTCATTAAGCCAGCAACATTAGTCTATTCTCTGTCTTTCATTTGATAATTAAAAAAATCACTAACCTAAAGCACCCACACTACACACAGCAACGTCAAATCCCAGGCTACAAGCTACACCCAACAGAGCTACACACCAACACACACAGCTATGCTAGCACACAGGGCTGGGGCCACACTTGCCTTTTCTCCCATTGACAGGCTGTGGGGCTGCAGGTTTGTCCTCAGTTTCTTTTATGATGAGTGGTGACAGATGAATGGACATTAATATTAGATCATGCAACAAACACACAAAAGAACGCAACATGGGCAATGCACAACACAACACCACACAAAAGGGAACATAGTGAAATCAATTGTGAAGGTAAGATGAATATAATTGAACATATTGGCCAAACTGCCAGTTGAGTGAACCATGTTCAGGAAACAGGTTTTCCTTAATTATCTGGATTTATGAAATTGAACAAATAACTAATAGGTGAAACCAAATATCTCAATGCATAATGTCGATGCATAATGTAGAGTAAAACAATGCACTTTGTGTGATATTTAACATAAAAGGTAAAATGGGGAAAAAAAAAGTTGGATTGAAATAAATCCTTGGAAAGGACGTCATATGTTGGAATTAAACTCAATACACACACCACAAATAACTGATAACTAAAGTACTGGGCCAATCTATCATGACTAACATAACAAATTGGGCAATTTTTGATAAATGTACAGCCATGGTATTATTTAATTAGCTTCAAGTTGTATTGCTTAGTATACTTGGAAATTTATGTAAATTCATCTTCAGCTATGTTTCTTTGTGCTGTGGTGGACTTATGGCACTTTTTAAAGTATAGCCCCACACCAGACTTCCACCAAAAACAAGAACATAGCTGAAGATGAACTGATACTTAACCATAAAACCTGAGACTTAATTATAAATACCATGGCAGCTGTGCCATTTTCCATTTCCCAAATCAATCACACGATGGATTCACCCCACTTCATCTACTTATAGGGACAATGATAGCGCTTTCAAACAGATTTGGAGTAACATAATGGCATGTATGCCCTTATTTGCTGCAATATCAAATCAACCTGCTGTGATGGCTACCATCATATAACTTCTGTGTTGAGGTTAATGGTAACTGAATCATGACGCTAAAGATCCTATGAGACACACACCTGGCACAGAAGCCTGTGTTGTCAGGGGCGGGACAGGGGAGGCAGCCGGGGGAGGAGGGGCAGAGGCAGGAGGCTCCTCTGCTGTCACCACTTTGGGAAGATGGTGATAACCACAATGACGTTGATGTGGACAAAGATGATGATGACGATGAAGAGGAGGATGATGATAATGATGATGGAAAATGATGGTGGTGTGGTGACAAAGGGCAGACATGGACAAGACAAGACAAAATGACACAAAGGACATGAAAGTCTTAACAATGGGCAATACAATCGTATGAAATCAAAGATGTCAATCAACCAACCAAACAACTGATCAACCAACTAACCACCTAGTCTAACCAACCAACCAATGTTACACTGATTACCAATTCACCTCAGATAAACTACCAATGGACCAGACTGTTCTACGATGATGTAGATCTTTTCTAGATCATGATCTAGACCTAAGGTTCCTGGCTCCTACTTCTACTTCACTAATCGAGCTACTGAAGATATGTCAACGTGGTTACCGGCAGCTGCTTGAATGACAGGTGGTGGTACAGGTGAAGGTGCAGGTGAAGGTGCAGCTGCAGCAGGTGGGACCGAAGAGAGAGGGGGAGGGGCTGTTGCAACAGGAGGAGGGGCTGTCGTGACAGGGGGAGGGGCTGCCGCAACAGGTGGGGGTGCAGCAGCAACAGGTGGGGGTGCAGCAGCAACAGGGGGAGGGGCTGCTGCAACAGGTGGGGGTGCAGCAGCAACAGGTGGAGGTGCAGCAGCAACAGGGGGAGGAGCTGCGGCAGGGGCGGGAGGAGGCGCTGCTCCCACCACAGCTGCTTAGGATGGGAGACGCAGAGATGTAAAGAAGGAAGAAATAGGAAGGGAGAGAGAGAGAAGAAAGAAAGAAAGAAAGAAAGAAAGAAAGAAAGGCAGGCATCAGAGAAAGGCCAAAGGAAGCAAAGAAGGGAAAAAAAGTGGAAAAAGAAAGAAGACCTTAGAGAAAAAACCCAGCAATGACAAAAAGTAAAGACATGACAAAAGACAAACATAGTGACAAATAACACCATTTGAAGATGTCAGATAACTGAAATAGTGAACATACTGTAGTGAAGATATGAGGACCATAGGACTTTAAAGGCATCTTAAACTACAAAGCCAACTCTTCTACCACAGAACCTAGGCAACCATAGTCATCTACTAACATCTACTGTTACACAGTCAGCAACAATCACATACCATAACATCAATTACAGACATAAGAACTAGCCAGACTACCTACCTAATGTTTGGAATTTTCTAAAAGAGCTATTAGTAAATTCCAGTCAAGAAGCCAATGTTGTTTAATGTCATGGTGAAATGAAATGATATACAGCAAAGTGGAAAGTGGTCTCACACAAGACCATTTTCAAATACTTTAAATGATCCTAACTTATAGATTATGAAAATCATTATTACACTTTACAAAAAAATAGCAATTTATAATAAAGGTAAATGACAAAAATGTCAGCATTATATGTATTTTAAAAAATAGATCACCAGCTAAATTACAATTTCAAAAGAAGACAGAGGGCCTTGGCGATCTAAAACCCAGCGCATAGTGTATTGTTATTGAGTTTTTCGGCATGAACTTCTCTTTTATTTCACGATGCGCCCAGGTTCTCATAGGTGAGTGAAAGTGGTCATTTCAGATGTTTTTGCCAGCACTTCATAAAACTCTCATAGTTTGAGAACTTTAAATTATTTGTAGGATATTGCTTGTTCACAATTAGAGCTGTGTATGCAAAGACACAGAGTTCAGAGTTCACACATCTTGAATATTTCATTTGAGCTACATTTTACACTGATATGGCATGATGGCAATATAAACACAGCTAGCAATGGTATTAAATTACAGTAGCCTATGATTAAATGTAATGGAATATTCAACTAAGGTAGACTGTTCACAGCACTAAGCTATTTATGGCTACTGATATACTCCGAGTCTCTGGCCCTCTATTAGAGCGAGGCATTTTGAGCTGGCCCTTGGAAGAAAAAGTTTGGGGACCACTGGTTTAAAGGATGTCATGCCCAAAACACACCCATGACTGATTAAGAAACATAAGACCAACCTTTTTGCACCAGGCACCCGACATTTGATAACAAAACCACCCCTAATGTGGACTGGACAAACCCCTAAATTTATGTAAGCTTTTCGCCAGTGACAAATGCGTTTTAGACTGCCAAAGATGGGCCCAGAGGCTGCATTAGCAAACTCTAAGACCCAATGTTGAGAACATGTGTGCCTTTGAAAATCGGCACGGTAACTTCATGTTTCATGGAAACATACTGTAGGACCTCTGAACTGACTGTTCTACAGTCAGCAAGTAATCTAAATATGAACTCCCAGTCAGCTGCCTTAATTAACCCTCAACCCTCAATTACCACCATAACCTCACCTTACCCCAAACAATTACCTCACTCAAGCCTTAACCCCAAATTGCCCCCTAACCTAAGACCTAATACTACATCTAAGCTTCTTGGTATTCATTGTGGTCAACAGAATGTCAATACATAGCCTGAGGACAAAAAACAAAACACTGTCAAAATGTAGCGAGATCAAAAGATAGTATTATCCTATTAAAATACAAGAACACTAAATCATAAACATCTATAGAGGAGCGCTAGACGTCGTCACCAATAATCTGAAGCAGATGTGAATAATTTTCACCTTCACTGCATAGACTCTTATCAATTTCAACATGACATTGAGTGCACCATTAAAGGCTTCCAGACCTAAAGTTTGTAGTAACGTTTGCAGTAACGTTACTGCACGTGCCACACAGGGGCAGTGTTGATTTACTATGCTCCCATAATAAATTTACCCGTAGTGGTGGCGGTTTGATACACAGGTAGGTGGGGTGCTAGGTGGGGTGATCGGTGGGGTGCTCGGTGGGGTGCTGGTGAGGGGGCTGGTGAGGGGGTTGGTGAGGGGGCTGGATAGGGTGCAGGCCGGGGCGTAGGGGGCTGAGATGCCACCCTGGTGGCCGCTTCACATGACAGAGAGTGGACACAGACAAGAAACAAGACCAGACGAGACGTCAACAGAGGCCTGGTTGCAGCCAACAACCAGACAGCATTATACAAACAAAGAAGCAAGACTACGACTAAGACAAACTACTATACCTGCCGTAAACACAATTCACATTACAGCAATTGAAATTATCTCTGCGACTCAGTGCTATTACATAGCACATATTCAATCCACAAAACACACACACACACACACACACCACGCTTTTGTATGTGACTGAGCCTGGGTGATGGCTGGTGAGTGTCAAGGCCACCTACATGGGCAGAGTGTGCTGGCTCACGGCTGCTTTCCTCCACAGATAAATCTCCATTGAGGTACTGTCTGTCCTGAACAGTGCCGCTAATCAGACTGACCCACGTGGCGTTTATGCTCCATGACAGTGATGTAGAACTCTGGAGAGAGTTTTGACACTGTCATCAGAACCGACTGGGTCCTGGGCCAAAACCTGCTGCCTCCAATAAAGGCCTGACCAATGTGCTGGCAGTATCAGCAGAGGAAAAACTCTCAGTTAATGCTCTTAAGCCTTTAGATGGGATCAACTTGCTTGATCTTACAAGCATGGTCTGTCTCAATTTGATCATTAATGTAATAACATTAAGGTACAACTACAGTATACTTTACTTGCTTAAATGTAATTTCAGCTCAGCTATCTGTCCTTCCTGGAACTTTGCAAGGCTTTGTTGTGATTGTTGGGGCCAAATGAGACGAAAATTCAGCAAAAAACAGAAATTCTCAGAACTGCCAATTATTTTTTATGTTTTTTATTATTATTATTATTATTTTTTGTGAATTTGTGGCAAAATTCTGAGCACCATCAAAATGCCATCTTCCTTGAAGCTAAGTCACCACATGAAAGCTTGTGATGTCAGTAGTACTATTGCAACACAATCTATTATCACAGTTATACAACTCTTTCCAGCTAGTAGTCAAGAACTCGACAACACATATAATTGCAAAAAGCCAGACAACTCAACTGCACAATTAAAATGCTACCAATGAACATACAGAGCAAGACTGCTAACCAACTAAACGGCGCTACATTAAACAAACACAGCATCAACATGAAGCCACATGGTTTGTGAGCAGCTAGCCACCTCTGCAAGCAAGACTCAGGCTAGGACACGTCATACAGCGATTAACACGTCATACAGCGATTAACATCAACAACACACCTTCATAAGGCTCAATCACTTCCTCTCCACCTTTAAGGGAAAAGGCAACAAGGAGCCAAGCCATTAGATTAAAGAGAGAACAGGAGCAAGAGAAAGGCTGGAAAAGGGAATTGTGGATGGGCAACATCGAATTGTGTTGCGCTGATGACTCACTAAAGTCAATTCAAGGTTATACTGAAACTGAAAGCTGAACTTCTCAACTTGAATAACTCCAGCTGCACCATGTACAGTATATGCTTAACATTAATATACCTCAATACCACGCATGCGAGCAACCCTTAAAAAACACAGACAGTAGGAGTGGAATCAATGGACTTACTTCTGTCTAAAGACCCCTTTGGTGGGACCTGTGGTAGCTGCCGACCTCTCCGACTGGACACCGGAGTCCCTGAGGGGCTGGTTTGGACCGATCCGGCACGTGGGTTCGCCCTGCAGGTCACAGAGATGTTAATGTAGGGCCTGGCCTGAAGTGGCCAACAGAGGGCCTCAAAAGGGATGACTATGCAAACACAATGGCCCCTCACAAAAAAAAAGAAAATCCAAAAGTTGAGGTCTAGGATTTCAGAGAATATTTGAAATGTTTAATATTAATTGTCTTGGAAACATTAAACTGTCAGTTTTTGGCGTTGAGCCGGTTGGTGGTGACTACAATTTGAACTGCAGGTGGAGCTATCACAAGGCTGCAGTGCTGTAAATCTCTTGTACAGGATCTAACACTGAAGAATACTTTGCTTAGGCACACACTCTTTGCCATGCAGTTAGGGGTGAGGTATGACTCCATTTCAACATGGCTGGTTGAACTACAACATTAAGAAAACAATTCACAACTTTAATGACACTGTCATGTACTTAATTGCACAATTAGACAGTTAGTACAAAACACATATGAAAGGGTAATCAACACATAATGTATATCAAATATACACCGATACACCATACCAGGTTTTGTGAGATTTTGTTGAACATAAAAAACAGCACTGAAGTGTCACCTTCACATATTTAGCCATAGTAACACATGCATTGTATTGGTAAATATGTAACGGTCATGTGCATTTTAGCTATAGCACCAGGTAACAAGCTGAAAATGCACACTAACCATGCAACATTTAATACAACAACCTTCATATCACCTTTGGAGCAATGCAGAATATGAATGTTCTTTGGCCGGATGAATTTTAGACTATGGGCATTCAGAATGAATAAAGCCTATGATGTCACCAACTACTGTAAAACTGTTTTGGTCTATTAAATGAGGATGACCTTTTTCATGGTATACCAACTGCTATTTCATAAACTAATTTTTAGTTTTAAAAATGTAATAGTCATCAGTAATCGAAATAGAGGCTAATCATCTTCAAATATGACTATTTACACCATATATTACAAATTACTCACTACCAAACACCAACAGTAATAGGGGCTGCCACTTTGGGAAAACACTCAAAGTGGGTTCATTAAAATTTGGCACATTCATTCGCTTCTCGAAAGGTATTATGAAGTCTGTAGGAAGGGTGGAGCCAGAGGCATAGCTTGTGGTTTGCTGCTTAGGCTGTAAGAAAAGAGTGAGAAGCGTTAGGTGTCAGAGTGCAGGAAGAGCCCACACCCTCCAACACCCAAAGGACCAAAGGTAACCAAAGTGGGGAGAAGGAGGGATGCTGTTAAACAACAAAAAATAATGTTAGTAAGAAAAAAAATGATCAACAACCAAGGATGGCAAACCCACACCATTACATCCCATTTCGGGAATATAAATAGTGTGTCTATACAAAACGAAAAATTAAAAGAAAGAAAAAAAGAAGACGTTAGTAGTTTCTGCTGGTTCTACTCATCTATGTCTACAGATGGACACAAATACAGCACTGTCACAAGAAGGGAAAAAAGAAATTAAAATGCAACTTGGCAGCAGCAAAGGCAAGGCAGAAGGGCAGGGGGTGATTTGAGGTATAATTAATGATTTCTCTAGTTTTTTTAGTTTTTTTTTGCTGGTCAGTCGTTGCGACTGGGCTGGGTCACCTCGATAGGGCGGGAGAGGGAGGGGCAGATCTTCCGGAAGGCAAGGACGGCATGGACCTCATGTAGCCGGAGTCGGGTCGCTCCGAGGACCGGGAGCGAGTGTAGACGGGCCTCTCCATCATGGGCCGCTGGTCGGCGGAGCGGGACCTGTGATAATCATGCCTGTCCACCATGCCCCGGCTATACCTGCAAACACGTTAGTCAAACAGCTCGACTCAGACAGGCATCAAGAGAGGATCGGACAGGAGAGAGACGAGACAGGAAACGAAACACACAGCAGTCAAATGTGCTCGTCCAGGAAGGCGCCCGGGGAGAATTGTGGGATTGCGTCTCCATTCAGAGGGAGCGATTGATGTACTGTAGCAGCACTGCAGGGACGGGAAAATCTTTTTGTAGTTCCTGTAAGAATTACGTATGCTAGACAGTGGCTAGACTAACACACAGACGCAGAGTCCACCCCGAATCTCTGCAACAGAGCACTTCAAAGGCCACACCTAGACGGTTGAAAAACTGTGGGCTTTCCCTATCAATATGATACAATTCAAGGCAACGCAATAAGACAAAAAGTAAAACAAAAAGTGAGAACACATAAAACAGGTTCATAAGAAAAGACTGAATGTTTGGCACGTCATAGACTCCTAGGCTCAACACTACTGAAAAAAAAGAGGAAAAAAAGCCAAGCAGCCCATCTCCTTCCAAGAGCGATCTGACTTGTTTTGTTGCTGAGAGAAGAAAACTGTTGAATGGGGTAAAAGTGATCCTTGAAAGCAAAACCACAAACTTCTACTCTTAAAACTACGAAGAACAATACCATTCCACAACTAATAGCACTGACATTTAATTGCTACTGACCACGTTGACTATGCTATATTCTACTATGAATATATGCTACTGTCGGGACTAACATGTTACCTTAAGTCCTCCTCAAAGGCCCCTGGGCAGGCGGGAAACTCTGGTATGTGTTCCTCTCTTTGCATGGGGGAATGAAAAGAGTGGACGCAATGCTGAGAGAACTGGTCCAGAGGTTCGTATATTGCTAACAATGTAAAGAACTACACTAGCCTCTGGAATCTACTCAAACACACCTATAAGGGCTAGCGCTAGCTGATGCAGTTATACCTTTCTGTATCTGTGGAAGGCTGAATTTCTATCCTGGGGACCCTACTGAATAGATCAACCTTAAGTTAACATCTTATCAGGGAGAGTAATACTACATGTGGCAATGATTAGCATATAGCATGTTCCTGCCATGAAGCTATACTTTAGCCATGAATACTCCTGGTTTCCTTAGTGTTATATGCCCATCTTCATATCTTAAGTTAAAGTAACATGAGGCAGAGAAGCACAATCAAAATATCTGCGGTAAGTTAAATTTGAAGAGCCTCATTCAGGAACATTATGGAAAAGTATATATTTAATGTAGATACTTTGTCATTTTGAAGTTAAGTGATTGGCTAATGGACATGAAGGAATGAAGTAAATGTATAAGTGGTGTGGAATGATGAAAACATTGCTTATTGTACTCTCCAAGACTACTCTGTTAACAACTACTCTACAAGTTATCATTATTTTTCTATTCAGGAGACTTACCTATAGTCATCACAGGTACCATTCATGACGTGATTGGGCCAGGGTGTGGGTACATGGCTGGGCCCATTGTAATATCTTTCCATCAAACAAGGGAGACATCAATAAAGAGAGGTAAATTAGAATGTAATGCTACTACCTAAACAACGTCTTACTTACTCTTATCTGCAATGACTGAAGACAACCCAGAAACCATATAATTCCTTATCATGGCCATATGCGGTAAAGCAAAAAAAAGCCAAAATCTACCGCTTGTTTACTAGGCGACAATGTGCAAATCCATTGCACCATCTTAACATTACACCATGAGAGGTGTGATGTGAGGGTTAATGTATAGGATAACAAATGTCTAATTTTTTTCTAATTTTTTAAGTCTACAGCCTGTTTTTACCTCTCGGGAGAATCAAATGAGTAATTGGGAGCAACCGACATTCTCCTGTCCCTTATTCTCCTCCTAGATGAAGGGAGTACAATATGGGATAGTCAGAAGATATGCACTGGTTGAAACTGCAAGAAATCAGTTTCACCAAATCTATGCCAAAACGAGATCTAGTTCCAGATCTAGTTGTGAGCTCTATGTAACTGCTGAGTAATTTCACAAATGACAAAACTACAGGTACCAGAGGTTGTCCTGAGAGTTGAGAGGCAAAAATGGGGTAAGACGAGGCTACTCGGCTCACAAGGGTGTGTGTGTGGGCGGTGGGGTGGGAGGGGGTAGCTAGCAGATATGCCAAGTCATCAAAACAACACAAACACATCCCCTCAGTCACCACAGGAACAGTACTGTACAGCAGACATATTTCATTACACAGCAAAGTGGGGTTTGGAAGAGAGTGGGTGCATCTAAGGACATACAGAGCTAAATGGGGCTTCCTCAGGGAAATACTCATACTTGGACAGGCGGGTGAAACTAGTGCTTCATGCAGCCAAGTCAATCTCATGCTATTTTTTTTTTAAATGAGGGGAAAAGTCTTTCAGAAGCTATCCAACCTATTTCACAAATACTCTCAAAAAGGGGGTGGTGGGTGAGAGTACAACCAGGTGAATAGTCATGCATGAGGTGTAAACACAAGCATTTTCTCCATCAAGGCAACCAAGAGCTAAACACACCAACATCCAATCAATACACTACATCTCAGGACAGCTCTACGAACGTTCCTTCAAAAGGTCAGGCGTGATCACTTGGGGCATCGAGGAGCAAAGGGAACCACCAGCTACAGTTCTCAAAACTATGAAATTGGATCACATTTACATCAGGGGAGCGGGCTGGAAAGGAGGGATGGATAGGTTTTTGTTTTAAGAGCACAGGAGGTTAGCCACAATTGTCCTCTACCTTTCCATACTATTGTACGCCCCTTCCGAATAAGCGCGGGCCATCCTAGTAGAACGCAGTAACCTGACCGCGTCCTCCCGAAACAGTGGATACATGGATGCGCCGCTGTGGCCGGAGAGAAAGACGAGAGGACAGAAGAGGACAGTAGAGAGTGAGTTGTGACTGGATGGACAAGGGAGACGTTATGGTTGTACGAGCCCCCCCCCCATCATACATGTCAAGGGTTTTGAGTGAGGGGATGGCATTCTGCACCATTCTGCACAAAACCGATGACTTCCATTGCATATTACAGGCCCCAAGCAGCAAGTATGGAGTGAGTTTTGCACTATTTTGTACTTTTGACTCTGTCATTATTGCAGTATGCAAGTTACAGCCCCTCAGATTGTCAGGCTATTTAGTGCAATCTCACCAGATTCAGTTTAAATGCAGTTTGTGTGAGTCAGCCTGTAGATTCGCGCACTTCTCTAAAAATAACAGAAAGATGATGCGATGGGCTGCTTGTTGCCGAAAACTGAAATCGAGTTAAAACGGCTCAGATCTACGTACAGCAGACAGACCGGTATTTAAGCATCTTATGCAACACAACACAACTGTGTGAGTCAGGTCAGCATGTGTATATTTAGAGGAGTATTTGGAGCACAAACACAGCACAGCACACACACACACACCACTGATATCCCCCCAGACAGCCGGAGATCTGAGGAATTATCACAGACTGTCGGTATCCATGGAGACGGTGAGACCTGCTCTGTCTCCCTGGCTTGACAGACCAAAAAAAAAAAAAAAAAAGAAAGAAAGAAAGTAAGAAAAAAAAAACAGTGTTGCCAAAGTTCTGACAAGAGTTCCAGAACATTCTCCCTGTCTGTTGGAGAGTGACAAGGGTGCAACCGAGGTGTGACTCAGACAATACTGACAACTCAGGGTGTCAACAGGCACCTGCTGTGGGGCAAGACTACAGTGCCTCTAAAAGCGCCTGGGTGGGTGGGTGGTTGGGTATGGGTGGATATGAGAGGTGGATGGAAATGTGTGAGGACAATGCTCCTGGTGAACTGGGAGGGGGGTGGCGCAAAGGATGCTGGGAGTCCTCAGTCATGCTCAAAGGCATGCTCAGTATACCTGGGATCCTGATAAAAAGGATCGACGCTTGACGGTCTGTGTCGGGTTCGAGCAGGTAGGGTAAGATAGTGGCTGCGACCACAGAGGAACAGAGAACAGACAGATGAATGAAGAAAAGGAGACTAAGAGATGAATGAAAAATGAAAAGAGACACTGAGAGAAAGCGAGAGAGAGAGAGAAGAAAAATATAGATAGGAGAGAGAAAGAAACGAGACAAATCCCCAGGTTCAAGGGAGAGTGATAGAGAGAGACAATGGACAAAATGATGGCAATGCCAATGGTCCAATGGTAAAAGTCAAAGAAAGGCACTATTACACTCTCTTAAGTCCCTATGCACCTCTATAACTTTGTTTTCACGTGACCTGAAACGGGAATAGGAACAAAGCAATCTACCTAAGCTAAGCAGTTCAGGAGAATCTAAACAGCTTTTTTATTAACAATTCCATTTCAGGTAAAGTGATGACAAAAAGATCTATTCCATTAAATGTCATAACACAATGGTGACCTCACCTAAAACATCAGTTTTGTAATTGGCTTTTGTGTAAATCAGGGTGTTGTCCTTAAGTGCTCTAAAATGTGACCTTTCAAGGCTATCTCACTAAATCGAATAAAAATGTAGCAACACAGTCTTTGGTGTAGGTGCAGTAGTACTGTACATAATTCAAGGGTATTAGTACTGCTACCAGTAGGAGTGATCAATTGGGATGAATAAAGTAAATAATGTTTACTTTTCCATATCTAGCATGTTTAGTATGCCAGTTAGCTAGCTGACGTCTTTTGTTTCATAGTTTCACGCAAACTATGATGGCCTATAACATCTGGGCAACATATGCTATGTTAGAGTGTTCAATAGAAAGCTAACACTGTAACAGGAGGCCTAACTTGAAGTTGTCTACGAAAGTTGTGCACATTTCCAGCCTATCAGTTATGGCTGTGTGGGAGCTACGACGGTGCTTGACTAATTTGTGACTGATTCCTGGAGGATCACACGGTGCTCCCTGTCATGACTGGTCTGAGGTGTGGTGTGCTGTGTGCTCGTGAGCCCTACCTGTCGGGCGAGTACCGGTCTTCTGACAAGCGATGCCGGTCCATCCTGCCAGTGCCGTATAGCGAAGGCCCCCCTCTGACGCCATGATCCAAACTCCGACTGTGTGTGTGAGAGAAAGAGAGAGAGAGAGAGAGAGAGAGAAAGAGAGAGAGAGAGAGAGAGAGAGAGAGAGAGAGGAAGAGAAACAAAGGCAGAGAGAGTGATACAAGTGGATAGGGGGAGACAGAAGGAGGTAGACAGAGAAAGAGAGAGTCAGAGGAAATACAAAAAGTCACTCAGACGATTAAAGTAAATCTTTTCCTCTTGACTTCTCTAATGATTCTTCTTACAAATATCAACTTTCTTTGACCACAACAGAGAACAAAAAACTAGCTCCATAGACCATCTTTACACTGCAATGTGTATAGTGGCTAACTGATTTAAATACAGTTGTTCGCTGCTAATACAACTCCCATGACCCTGTACCACAGACGTACTAGCATGCTATGGTTACCTTTGGGGTGGAGGGACACTGGGGGACCGTGAACGTGTACGGATCATGTCCGACCGCGAGCAGTGGTTGGACATGACCTGCTCAGGGACCGATAGAGTGGAACTCTGGAAGTCCCTGCCATTATGTCTATAATCTGCAGACACATAGAAACAAATGGCAGACAAGAGTAAAAACGTCAGTCTATATAAAAATGCATCTAATGAATACAACCTAAGAGGAAAAAACTTCAGGGAGCATATAATGACTGCCTGAGGATACTGCTGGAAAAGCCCAGGAGTAGCAGTGCAAGTAGCCTAAGCTCTTTTGTGACTCAGGGCTAAGCACTTTACAGGCTCTCTTGAGGAACCTAATGTTTAAGTTCATGTCCCGACTTGATGAGTCTCAAAACTTTATTATAATGATGCTCACAAGCCCCAGGTGCAGCCCAGTCAGATATCAATCATATTTGTGGAAACATTGGTATGGGTGCCTGTTAAGACTCTCATGAATCAGAGTATGTTTTTATGTGTTTATGTATCTATTCCTTTTGTTGATGAATATGGAGAATCTTTTCAGTTGTGTTTTCCAGTCCAAGAGATGATCTCTCTTTCTCTCTGTCTCTCCTGCTTTATTTTTCTCTCCTCTCAGCTTTGGAGGCCGTTCCCCTGCACTGGCCCGGGCGCATCACTGACTAATCTTCTCTCTAGCAATATCCTTTAATTTGATTTGAGCCTCTGACGCTCCGCTGGTCAGAAAGTGTGAAAACACACACACACAAACACACACACACACACACACACACACACACACACACGTACGAACGTATATTTGTACAAACTAGACACACATAAGCACTGACACACACACACACACACTTGTGAGCATACGGAAGACTCAAATATCACATGCATGCCTATTCTCTTTGAGCTTTTTTAGAACCCTCTTTGAACAGTCACACATGTACGCCCAAGTTAACGGCAAGAAACTTCTCTGACTGAATACATGGCTTGGAATCTTTCAGAAAAGTATTTTGACTTTTATTTTGATTGTGTTAGGTGGTGTTCAGTTCTTAATGACCCTGTACGAAATGTTTTGATATTTGTGAATTATTGGAAATTGAAAATGTCTATTTACCATTTCATAAATATACTGGCATGGAGGTGTCATCTGTTAGGCCTTACTAATATTATACAATACTACAAAATGCAACAAAATTCTATGCATGAATTAAAACTAATCCTGTTAAATGAATTCCTATATTTAGATCACCTACAGAAATCAGTAAAGAATTCTGTGCTCTGTCTGTGCATTGACTTTACCTGAGATTACACCAATTCCGTCTTCACAGTCGTAATCAGAGAACTCACTGTCGCTGATTCGCTGGGATCCTATTGGAACAGAACCACAGAGAGAGAAAGAGAGAGAGAGAAGAGAGAGAGAGTGGAGAAAAGAGAGAAAGGAGGGAGACATTATATACGAAGGTTAGTTTAGAATACAGGGTGGCTTAAGAACACTCCGCCCTTCCTTTCCCTCCGACCCCTGACCTCTAACCCCCTCCTCAACTGTAATCCAGACCTGGTTCAGCTAGGGGCTGCTAATCTGCATCAACGCAGGTGGCAGGATATTCTGCACGAGACAGCAGAGGGGTTTACTTGCATCACCGAACGTGAACGCCACGTTTCACACTGACTAGAGTGTGAGTGTCCATCCAGTATTCAACCTCAAGATGAACTGCAAAAGTTGCAAAAGTCGCAGTACAAAAAGAAATGTTCTTCATAAAAGGAATATTTGTCACCAGCGTACCATGACAACACAACTATTAGGAGCTACTTTACTATTCATAAACTAAAATTATTAAAGGAAAAATAGTATTTAAAACAACTCCACACTGACAAAAATATCTACATCCTTCTCTATGCAAGAACGTACTGTACAGGTCAGATGCTAGTTAGAGCTTTAGCTGACCAGGGACAAAGGTGTTGTTTTGATATAGGAAGCAGGTGTAGCAAGGAGTGGATTATGGTAACATTGACAATATATGTGCAGTTAGCTATTAATAATAAAAGCAAGACACAACAACATGGGTTCCACAAGTGAAGACACATCACACGGGTGACAACACACATGTGTGTCAATACTGGGAATAGACTGGCTTAATAAAGACTATTCATTTGTAGACTGATATGGCTGAATGGACAGAGAGAAAAAGACCCACTAAGACAGAATGTCTATCAGAGTAAAGTAAGAAGTACTGAGTGAACAGAGTAATAGAGAGAGAGAGAGAGAGAGAGAGAAAGAGAGGGGGGGGGGACTGCACACCGTATCGTTATGCGATCTCTGGAAGATCAGTAGGAATTGTCTGGTAGCGTTAGGTTGTGGGGGGTATCAGAGTGGACTGAGCAACAAAGCACATCTCCTTTGGACAACTCAGGAGGGAGTCAAACACGGTTCAAAGCAGCTAGAGTGTAAAGCCACACACACACACACAGGAACACACACACACAAACTCCAATAGCTATAGAGCATTACCTGAATTGGCATAATATGGGCCTTTGTCTGGGTGAAGTGTAAATGAAGTCAAAGAAACCAAGTCAAATTAAATGAAAACAGTCAAGACATTAGCAAACATAAAACAGCTCCCACAGCTTCATTGGATAAGCATTTGACATGTCATGTACAAGTGACATGAAGCTGAGTTTACAGCATGTCTGTGCAAGATGTATGAAAGCACGTAGATGTGTTGCTGTGTGTGTGTGTGTGTGCGTGTGTTTGTGTGCGTGTGTGTGTGCGTGTGTGTGTGTGCGTGTGTGTGTGTGTGTGTGTGTGTCCACGTACTCTGTAGCCGGCGTGTGGGGCTCTCCCCCTGAAGGAGTCTCCTCTGCATGTAGGGGGAAGGGTTGGGCAGGGGCATGGAGGAGAGGTCGTGCGTCTGCAGCTTGTACCAGTGGGGCTGGTCATCCAACAGAGCCGTCTCCAGCTCAATCAGAATCTGACCAAACACAGACAGACAGATTCTCAACACAGTCTGATCATAGGCACTCATAAGATCCTGCAAAGTGCAATTTTAATATATTAAAGTTGACTGGTATAGACTGGGTTCAAATTAAGTTTTATCTATTATAGAATGGGGTACAATTGCAAATGCTAACTTTGCCAAAGTGAGCCAAAGCTGAACTGTGACTACTGTGAACTGTGAATTAACTTTGGCACTGTATACAACTGAACTGAACTGAAAACTAGTCTCTCCCAGACATTGATTAAGCCAAGACCTAGACTTAAAGAGAACTTAGGCAACCTTGAGTTTGAGAAAGGCGCTATATTAATGTAACTTATTAACTTTAATGAAGATTTCTAAAAAATAATATTTTTTTAAAGGACTAGGCTTAATCCATATATCCGGGAAAGCATCTCTCTGAGTCTGAACGGAACATGTCGTGCCTCCCCCAGGAATTCGCTCTCCTCCTCCCGGACCCTCGCCTGGTCCCACAGCGTGATCTCCAGCATGCGCTCGCGGAACTCCCGCCGGTGCACGGGCGAGTACATGAACGTCTGGCTCCACTTGGGCTCCAGCGACTTCTTCACTGTTTTCGTCCTTCTCTTGCTCTTGTCACTGAGGTCGATTAAAACAAGAAGTAAAGAAAAGAAAAGATGTATTTTAGATTATAACTGTACAGTAATATGATGATCTGTACTTGACTTTAAGCACACTAATCCGGGTACTCCTTCACCATATTCAGTTACATTTAAGACAAGAAGGCATTAGGTGCTATTAGATATTTAAAATGTCAGAACTTTCTCACAATCTACTTTGTTTTGTATTATTGGGCATCTAAGTGCATTATCACCACACAAGTCACTGTCATCTTTTCTTCCATGAATCAGGCCATGAGTGTCAACTTTGATGTTCAAGACTTGCTCATGGTGATTACCTTCTGTCGGGGAGGAAGTAGATTTTCACATAGGGATTCCTGGGTCGCCCGTCTTCCCTTGAAGGCAGGTCTTTTGCCCCTAGGATGGTGACGATGAGCTGGTGGCCCACCTTGTCGTACCAGAGTTTCACCTGAAAGCAGACCAGAGTGGTAAGGATCTGAAGGTTGGAGTGCAGCAGGTAGTATAAGCTAAGCTAAGCTAAGCTCCACTGCATAGCACGAGTCCCAGTCTTAAACTCTGGCACTTGCCACTGGCATGCTACAGAAAGATCTTCAAAGCTCATTTGCATTTCTATCAATAATAAATACTGTTTAGATTTAATTGTTCTATTTATCTTAGACTGGTCCTCCTAACATAGCTAAATTCCTACAATTAGACCAAAAATATAATTACAATAGACTACTAAACTACATCATGACTCAAAATGCAACAACTACAATATTAACTTTAATATTCTATTGAAGCTACTCTATAAGGTGGTGCAATACTTTCTTAACAATACACAGCACTGACTAATTTAGCCAAAGACATTTTGGGGCAATCTACCAGGTGTCTAGCAGTCTACAGGCTTAGCCTGGTCAGTCTGTGGGTCTCACCAGGCCATCTCTGGCTCCTCTGCCCCATAACAGGAGCATAGGAGATGACACTCGCAGAGACCAACCAAACTAGGAGCCCCTATGTAATTCCTGATCGACCCAAACAGAGATGGTACACTTTCAAAGCCTAACAGTCCAAAATGGGAAAAGAAAATATAATGACTAAAAGAAAAGCATACTGTTTGGAAAGGGTGAAATGGTTTGGTAGAGAAATGGTTTAAACAAAACCACTGAGAGCAAAGTGAAAAAATCTTCGAAAGGAGCATTACATTTCAATGTTCACAGCAGCAAATAAACACATATGAAATGAAAAGGAAATCATAAGGAAATAATAAAGCTTTGAAAGTCTAAAAAGTTGCAGCTGGATAGGCTTCATCATTTGCGTGGCCCAAAAACCACTTGAGCACATCTCTGTCATGCTTGATCCACTGGACTACCACAGTTAGTGTCACGCCTAGATCTAATCAAACAGGAAGGATGGGCAAAAGCTTGAAGCCAATGGGGCACCACAGAGAAGCCGGGGCAGTTGAGGTGGTCCAGACACCAAACATACTACTGTAATGAGGACTTGCAAGCTCTTGCCCAACCTTGGCAGAAGATCACTAGGCTAGGG
>NW_027468685.1:18963891-19176391 GCF_046254945.1 Alosa pseudoharengus | reverse complement strand
AACTGAGATCAATTTGATTGACCATAAGCACAGTGAAATATGATACATTTTCTCAGCACTAAAGCAATACTGTATTTGTCTTTCTAATTTTGTGACTACTATTACTATGTAGCTGTTACTCGTGTTTCTACATTACTGAGCTATGCAATAGTCCTTCCACATCCCCGACCAGTGGGAACGGCTGAAGTGCCCTTGAGCAAGGCACCTAACCCCTCACTGCTCCCTGAGCGCCTCTGTAGCAAGGCAGCTCCCTGCTCTGGGTTAGTGTGTGCTTCACCTCACTGTGTGTTCACTGTGTGCTCTGTGTGTTCACTAATTCACGAATGGGATAAATGCAGAGACCAAATTCCTTGTATACGCAAGTATATTTGGCCTACAAACCTGATTTACATTCACATTTTTACACATAGACCTGGCCATGGCACTACAAAATACTGTATACATGTTCACATTCAAGAAACCTTCCAAGAAGAAGTCTTAAGCAATCTGAAATGGTGAAAACAAATGACGGCAGAAAAATGCAGATAATATTCACACATTGCCTTGCAAGGCCACAAACATTTACAGAGCTGCATGCTACCTGGCTATAACAGGCTATAATAGCACCTTTATCCATTACTGTATATATCCTGCTATGGTGGATGACAAGATTAATGTACAGAGTATGATCCTTTAATAACAAGGGTTGCTGGTGCTGTTTCCTCATCAGGGGGATATAGGCCTAGTGGTTTTCATATATGACACATCAACAGTCTGAGATCCCATCTTTTTTTGTGTGTGTGAGGTTCTCATATTCTCTGGACCACTCAAACGGGGTCAAAGTTGAATGTCGAAGCAAAGCTGGAAGTGCTAACACTAATACTAGCTAAGCTCCACAGTAGCTACGCATACAACAGTTACAGTAATTAGGCCTATGACTCCACACACGCACTCATTTATCCTCAGTGAGCTTGACCCCGTGACCTCTGACAACCTAAACAATTTGCACATCCAACTAAATTCTCATCTACAAAACCAACTATTAAAGTCCAACATGACAAATAGCATTAACATTTCCTTTCATCTAAACCATTTTAAAAAGTATCTGTGTTGCTACATAGGTTATACTTTTATGTGTTGGTACGTGATCTGTGCTGCCTGCACGATCCGATACGCGCATGCGCATAATTATGTAGTAGAAAACGTGACAGTTTGCCTACACTATTTTTATCGCGCATGCGTTGAAACACTTGATGGCCAGGCGGCACAACTGGCGGTATATTTTTGTAGGCTACATTTTATTTTATTCATTATGCAGTTCACGACCGGTTTGTTTTATAAAGATATTTCAATGAAGTACTTATTGTCACTGATCCAAAACCACATATCAGCGTCCGTGTACAACGCCTTGGAGGCATTGTTATTTTGTGACGTGTGGGGATGTTGTAATGTTTTTAAATGTAGCTTAGACCTACGCTATGCATTACGAGATGTTTATGTGGTTGCCAATCCAATCCAGCAAAGGTGCGCAAGTGTGGAACAGATCGTGCAGTGTCGTAAATCGTCGTAAAACAGGATTGTCATCTGCGCATGCGGGAACATTTTGCGCATTCGCATGTCGGATCGTGCAGGCAGCACAGATCGGGTACCCACAGCAGGCAACTAAAGCACATCATCACGGACCAATTAATAGACATATTAATGAACATCATGTTCATTTCACATTGTATAGGCAGCCATCTTTTCCCATGATCATGGTTGAAGTCATATCATGGTGTTGTGCCATGGTGTCTCTTACCTTCAGGCCCAGAAGTGCCCCTGTGTCTCTGGGCACGGTGCCATCTTTCATCCGCTTGTTTAGCAAAATCCGCCCTATTAGGCGCTCGCCATCTTTGGACGGTTGCCATGTCACCGGGTGCTATGAGGTCAGAGTGACAACACACTTCTTGTTTCATAACAAGTCTGTGGCACACACATCCCAGAATGTACAAGTACACATAGTGGAGGAGAGCAGAGGGGGAGGGGGAGGGGTAGTGGAGAGAGAGAGAGAGAGAGAGAAAGAGGGAGGGAGGCAGGGCAGGTGGTTTCACTGCAACAGTGATTACACAAAGCTTTTAATACACCACTCCTTCAGTTCTGCAGGATGGGATAAAAAAAAGTCTTGGACTAAACAAACAGAGCTGAATCTTGTGACATATAAAGCAGGCCTCTGTTTACATATATGGAACCAATCAAATTTTAGGTCATTTTAATAATGTGCCCAAATTGTTGGTGTTATCTCACATTCCAGGGGCGGAATAACTGAATTTTCATCTACTGGCAAACAGTAGATGGACAACATTTGTCTATCCATCATTTTTGATTATGACTGGTCAGCCTGAATAATCAGTGACTTGTCATTCACAGATTTGATGCATTTCACAATAAAATAGCTTGAAAGCCAACAGTTGTCCATTTGCAAATATTGAAACACTGTACGGCAAGTACCAGTAGATTAGCTGGAGGAGTTAGTCCGCTGCAGTTGGGTGCATGTTTACAATGTTTGCATGATCACTGTTGTGGGACAATGTGAGAAATGTGTGAAAGATCCATGCAGAGAGATAATCAGCACAGTGAACCCAGCACTACACACAGTCGGGACAGGACATGAGCATGAACTCATCTGCATAGAGAAAACACACAAGTGCACTCGATAAGAGAAGAGAAGAGAGGATGCTACGCTAGGCGAAGAACAGGGTGTGCAATAGTGAAAGAAAGAAAAAAACTGAAAAGAAAGAGGTGGACAGAGGCTTGAGAGAGGCGAAACGAAGAACCACGACAGTGAAAGGGGAAAAAGAAAAAAAAAAAAAAAACCTGCTTGTGCAAAGTTCGACTTCCACGCTACACTAAAACCCCCGAGTCGAAGGCTTTCAACGCAAGACGTTGTGCGAGAGGTTGGAAATCTCCAGAGCAAAAGGGGGAAAGGACAGTGAGAGGGTTCACATGGCAGTGCGCAAAGCCTGTTGTGTCAAAAGCCACCCTATCCCCCCAACCCCCACCCTCATAGGTCAGGTGACCAATTAAGCAGAGAGTCTAGTAGCCATCATGCAGCAAAGATTGAATGAGCGAGCACTGCCGAACACTAGAAGAGTTTTGAAGGTTTAGCCTATTTGAAAAGTGATCGTTTTTTGCAGATGAAGCAAAAGGGAGGAGCAAGCAAGAAAGCAAGAAGGAAGGTCTACTACATCCAGACAGTGTAGAAAGTGATGCTCTAGAGTGGAGGCTGGGTTGTGCAGAAGATAGAGGGGGACTGAGCTTGCTTGGAAGCCAGCTGCGAAAAAAAATGTCAAGTGGAGCAGTCTTAGTGAGAGAGGTCGTTGAAGAAGAGCAAAAAAAAGACACGGGGCAGAGTTGCATACTCGGAGATAAACAAGACAAGCCGTGGTACCTTCTCGTTATGGCTATGCTCCTCGTTTAGCGTCGTGCTACTGCACGTGTCGACGCCCGAATCTTTGACTTGGGGCTCGCACCACTCTGCGTCCTCTTCGAGGGAGCGCTCGCCGAAGCGCACCATTTTCGCTTGTCTCTCACACAGGCCGTACGTTGTGTCCAAAAAAAACGTCTCGTGTTCATTTGTATGTCTTTTTCCCCTTTGACTGTGGCCTATGGTTGGGATGAACAAACAAACAAACAAAACAAAAAAAACAAAGAGAGAGAAAGAACGAAACAAAACAAAAAGGAAAGAAAAGTAAACATGCACAGGTGAGTCAAATGGAAGGAAATTAGCTGATGGTGAAGAGTCTCACCATAGACATAGGGGGTGCGTCGCTATGCCACGACGCATGGTCCCACCAGTGGCCATCCATATCTCCTTGTTGCAACGTGCACACACACACACACACAAGTGCACACACATACACAAGCACACATAAGCAGTACACACAAACACACACACACACATACACATACACACACACACACACACACACACATAAGAGAAAAAGAGAGACAGCACAGGACAAATAAGGACAAGAACGTAGCTTAATCATGTATGCGCACACACACACAGCCATAAATTATGACAATACAGACATTAGACATTTTATGTACCAGCAGAAGATGATCTTTTCTCTATGCCTCACCCCTGCTTCCTCCCCTACACAGCCACACACACACACTTTTGACAACACACAATAAGAATAAGTTCTGAAAACAAACAGGCACTTTATCAACCTCAAATTAAATCAGGCAGTTCTGTAATCCAGCTTCGGAGCAAATCTCACATATATTGTAACCTGCCGGTGCAGTTTCTCATCAATAGTACCACTTGACATAATCATCTGTCAAATTTTGCTCTTAGCTGTATTTGTGTACAGTATATGCGTGTGTGTGTGTGTTAGTGTGAGTGTGAGTGTGTGTGTCTGTTCTAAGTGATAAGAGCTATGGAGAAGAGGTAGCCTAGAAATCTAGACGCACCCTAGCAGCAGCAAATTAAATTTGCTGCCAGGGCTAGTCTAGCAACTCTCCGTTGGCTTGTGAGCTCGAAAAATTAAACTTCTATCAGGCCAATCAAATCGTGTATAGAGTCGTTAGGCGGGCTTAACATAATGATTAATGGCAGAGTTGCAACGGTTTGGCTTGAATTCCCTGCTACTTGAAAACAAATAAGATAATGTTGCTGTTGGCGAACAGTGTGACACGAGTTAAGCTTTTATTAAGTTGGCAAAAGTTTGAACTAGCCAACTAGCTCCACTGGAGGGAAACGCATGGGACTCATAGCGCTGTCCTATTGCGTGAAGAGAGAATTTGAAAGACAACCGATTATCCCGCCCCTCGGACTGAGCACTGCGAACGGTGAGTGCCCAGACCCTACATTTTAATGTGGGTCTGGCTCGTCAGGCTAGAGAAGAGGAAGACATGTTCCTGAATTAGCCTCACTTGGCTTAATTGAGAGGCGGCTGATTAAGTCTGGCTGAAGAGGGCCTGCATGTGCTGAGGTACAGTAGGCTGCGTCTCCTAAAGCTAGCTACTGTCTGGAGAAAGCTAATCTCAGCTACACCATTCCTGTCTCTCTGGGGCTCCAGGTGGCTGAACCTTGAATATTTGCTAGCAACAGGAATGCTGAAGATACAGTACTGAAAGCATGGTTACATGATGGTTCAAATTGGGAAGCTTGTTTCGTCTGAGTTTCTGACACTGTCACATATTTGCATAGGCTAAATCGTTTATAAAATGCCTATAAAGGCAAACATTTTCTAGCACTTCTTTAGTGATATTTGGCTGACCTTTCTACACACCTTACTGACACCTCTTGATGAGTATTCACAAAGACACAAATACTGTATTACTGGATGCATTGCACACTGATCTTGACTAATACCCATCTGTTACACTCTAATGTCTACCTTGAGCTACTGTATCACCACCACCAACACCACTGATACACTATGACATATACATTCATTGATCTGTACATGACTAAATATAACGATTTGGAGGAATTTGTACCTCAACTAAATAAATTACAACAAAGAACACAGGCTATGATATTTTTGTCCTGATACATAACAGCGTTACATCTCTGCTTACCCTTAGATCTATTACACTGTATAGTGTAAGCACTACAATCCATTAGCACTATTATTGTGCTGTCGTATCCTCATGGTGCACCCTGAGCTGTGCAAAATGCACAGACGAAAATACAAAGACTTTTCCACGGCAGCCTACAGTATGTCTATATTGTCTGTACACTCTCTAGCTTGACGACAAGAAGAAACTGGTGCAGAAGTTCTTTCTTCCGGCATGCTGGCTTGGTTCACTCCTGTCACTACTCCTTAGCACAGCACCATGGCCTTCCATGACTTCTACCTATTGCCTAATTACTTGAAGGTTGACACTTCATTGAGCTAAACCCAACAACATGTGATGATCCAGACATACAGACCAGTGATGCGCGGGACAAACTGAAATGAGCAGGTGCTCTGGACATCTGTGGTCACCTGCGGACACCTGCGTCATGTGCAGAGTCAAATATATATATTTCCAATAATATTTTAGGTGGGTCAGTTAAAATTACATTTTGGCAGATTAGTGTAGTCATAAGTCATAATAACTAATTCAATTGCAGGATAAGCTTAGACCACTGTGTAAGTGGACATGGACACAGTAAATAAATAACTGTTAACACAGTACTTGATGATAAGTAGTCAGATTCACAAGAATGTTTACTCTTTGTGCCGTATTTCTTTGACCAAAGGATGCTGAGTATACTCCAGGTGGGCTTACCTAATGTATGACAGAGCATTGTGATCTTCATTAAAAATAGATGTGCCTATCCCAAAAGGCACAAATTAATGCAATAATAAGTACTAATGTGCCCACACATTTTGGAGTACAAACTGTGGATGGGGTATCATGTCAATTATGTCAGTATAGGGTTGAAATAAAGCACTGAGTGACGTTGGGTCACTTGTGAGTGGACCTGCACATCACTGATACAGACCAGACACTGAGAATGCATGAAACTGGCCTCCTTTCACCTCCTCTTTAATATCACCAGTCAAGATCAAACAGCTGACCTCAGACACTATCAACAACATCTGAAACATCAAAACACCAATAAACGTTGCTGACTTTTCTGTAAGACATGTGTGCCTGAACGGACTGTGGTGACCAGCCTGCAAAGAAAGTCTGTTGACAACAGCTGACCTTACTAAGGCAAACCTTTGCTCACTACCTCATTTGAACTTCCCTTACGACACCTATTGTATCTATGGAGCAGTTTACATGTGCAATAAGGAAAGACATGTGCTAAGCACAAATATGCAAGACTAACAACAGATGCATACTGTACAATACATACATATTAACCTGGATGACCCTATGCCTCACAATCCTCTCACAAAACAATGAAAATGTCAATATTCAAAAGAAAACAAGAGTGGTAAAGGGACTAGTGTACTGCACACATTTGCAACAACTGACTAAAGAGAACCGTAGTTGTGTTCTAATATTTTATACAGTCTATGGTTCTAATACTTAACAGCCCCTGTGCAATGAAGCCGGGGCGACTAATGATTTTTGAGCATTAGTCTCTAGCTTTAATTATATGCTTTCCAGACATTGGTGAGTTATGATGTGGTGGGGAGGCCGAGTGGGGTTTGCTAAAAAGCTAGGTCCAGCCACCATGCGGTTTCTTGAAGAAAGAGGATCCGCCCCGTGTGGTCCAAATATATTGTTGATAATCCGTCTTTGCAGCACCACCCCTTTCCAAGCCCTGGCGAGTTAGCTACACTTCCGCAAAGCTGATTTGCATGAGCCAAGCAGCCAGGAGGACAAAAAACGACGTCTCCGGCTAACGTACACACACACATACACACACAGACAAGATGCATGCCAAAACGCACAACTTCCACACCCAACAACTCATAGGACGAGGCCAAGCCCTCAACAAGGTGGGGCAACAAACTCAGCAAGACAAAACCCAGTCTCCACCAAAACCACCCCTTTATCTGTCTCTATGCAAAACCGGCGCTCCCTCTTTGCCCTAGCCAAGACGAGGGAGTTCATGCCTTGGAATAATGAGCTTACCTTTATGCTTGTAAGCCTGCTCAAACACTCTGCCCTACATGATCCACACATCACCACCGGCTGTTCCCCTGAGACGCCCAGGGTTGACGGCTGACTCCCAGTGAGCTCCTCCAGCCTGGGCAGCACTGCTCCTCTCCCTCGCCCCGAGACAAACCTCCAACGACCCAAGCAAGCAAGGTCCACTCATGCCACTCGTCTTGTAGAAGGAGGGGGGATGGGCGCCGGGGGGTGGGGGTAGGGGGGTGGTGGCGGTTTGGTTAGTGAAAGATGATGTGGTGAGGAAGATGAAAGTTTATTCCCAAAAAACGTTACTACTCCAGATTAGGTCAGATTAGATCACTGAGGTGAGATGCAACCTCGCAGGGGACCAGAAGAAAAAGCAAACAGAGCGACGAGAGAACAGATAGCAGAGCGGCGAAACAACCAGCACTTCTTTGAGCACGGAGCGTAATCCAGGATTGTATAATCCAAGTGCAGAAAAGAAGCCAAATTTAAATCCATGGAGTCAGGGCATCGAAAGTGGACAGAGAAGCACCATTTTTTTCGTCTCCCCCTGGTCACAGAGAGTGTAGACTTCCCAAGGCTTCTTCAGCCACTTCAATTAGTTTATTACAGACCTGTTCTCTAGTCGCCCAAGAGGAGGGAGCTGTGAGACTTTAAACCTATCGCGTCCAGTAAGCCGTGACAGACTGGCCCTCTCCCAATGAGATTCCGGGGGGAGATAAGCTTGTCAGAGATCACATCACTGCTCTTGGTTTCCTGTCTGCCGACATCATGAGCGCACGGGAGAGAGTGCACTTGTTTAGAGGTGAGACAGGAAATTAAGGTGTGTGTGTGCTTGAGAGGGTGTCTGCGGGTGAGAAAGAGTGTGTGTGTGTATGTGTGTGTGTGTGTGTGTGTGTGTGTGTGTCTATGTGTGTGGATAGTGATATGATATAATCAGAGTAACTACTATCATATTTTCATAATTCTAAAAAAAGAAACAAAGGTGATTAAACTGATTACAGAAATATCAATTCAATTTCAAAAATGATTTCCAAAATGATATGTCAAATTAGCCATTTCTTACAGAGTTAATATATTATTTGTATCCATTGATCAGCAAGAGTATGTCAAAATGACAATACAGTAATATATAAAAGAAAAATAAAAGAAAGCATGCATGTGTCCGTGTATGTGTATATAAAGAGAGAACAAGAAAGAGAGAGAGCACGCACAGAAATGAGAGAAAGTGAGAAAGAGAAATCCAAGAGACGACGAGAAAGAGAGAAAGTGAGTCTCCTTGGGTCAGCCTTCGTCCTACATTCCACTGAACCCCGCCTCTGTCCCGCGTCCTGTGAGCTTAAAGCTGCTGGGCCAGGAAGTGGTCATGACGCATGCTTCCTCCCCCTAGTGTCATTCTCTTCTCTCCGCCTCGCACCCCACCCCTCTCCTTGGCACCTCCTGGCAGACAGACGGGTGGTGGAGCCACGCAGCAGCGCTCCCTCAGTGGCAGAGGGAAGGAGGAAAAAAAGTGTCTTCACAGAGAAAAAAAACAAAGAGAGAGAGAGAGAGAAAGATAGAACGCTCTCCTCCTTCTTCTTCTTCAGCTCTTGAGAGACCTCGCGAGGAGGCAGCTCCTGTACCCACAGGAGTAAAGAGGCTTATCAAATTGAGCTAATTAAGGCACTGACAACACAGGAGATGGAGGGAGGGAGGGAGGACGGGATAGGCAGTCCTTGTCACCAGTCAGATAGGGCCAAGTGGAAGGTTGTCAGTGAACAGGCCAATTGGACCAATCCCACATCGCTGGTGTCCCCAAAGTCACCAAAAATAAAAAATAAAAACTTGAATGGTGCTCTCTCCCTCTATCGTCTCCCTCTGGCTCTTTTTCTCTGTGTTTCTCTCCCTCGCTTATTCAGGGCACAAGCCCTAAAGGCACACTGGAAAAGTACCACCTGACGTTTTTTCATCTTAAATGCTGATAAAACGTCGGTAGTAGTCAAAAAGAAGGGATCGGGTTCACCACACGTCCTTCGTGCAGGGCCAGGCTGCAAGCTGCGTTGTGTGCGGGAGGGAGAGGATTGCGCTGGACAGTATGAGCGGCTCTCGTTAAAAGCATCAGAGTTTGCCAGAGGACACACCAAGCCACGCCTGCCATGCTGTAATTTATCCACTTCACGCCCGAGAATCTTAGGGCCAGTCAAAACAAACACATACGGGCCTACAACTGCTACCATACTGTAGCTACAAGAGGATGTCAATGTTAAAACTAATTCTGTCATCTTCCTCTATTTCTCACTTTTCACCAGACATCAACAGACCCTCCAGCTATGCCAATAACAACTTACTATTCCAATTAAGATACCGCAGCATGTGTGAGTTTGTCAACACTATGTTCAAAAGTATAATTATTCCATAAAATACATATTTAACATCATGTCAGGGCTATGACACGACTTAAAATATCAGCGTGTAAGGGTAATAACTAGCGTAATTTATTCTATAAATATGCTAGACAACAGACAAGCAGGGATGCACCAACAAACAGCCGTTTGATAGATATATTTTTTGTTTGTTTCCGCCCTACAGGTCAACAACAGCAAAGTGCCGGCTGATTAGAGGCTGTGCCGGGTCAGAGAAGGGTGACCGTGAGGCGAGAGCTCAGTGGTGGCCCACCCAGCAGCAGTGGCAGGGGCATCTGAATAAGGCTGACAGATCCATGAGAGCCAGCTAGAGACTTATGCAGGGTACAACAGTTAATAACCAGATCAGCCGAACACACTGATTGAGGATGCATTAAACTGGAGGAGTGGGGAAGAGAGAGAGGGTGTAAGAGAGAAAGAGAGAGGAAGAGGGAGAGAGAAAACAGAGTCAGAGAGAGGGAGTAGATAGAGTGTTAGGGAGAGTTAGCAAGGAAGGAGACAACATATCAAATGAAAAAATAAAGTGTAAGAAAGATCTCAAGTGTAACCGTGGGTTTACGATATGCAGAGTGAACAGCACTCTAAACTGATCCAGAAATGACAAACACAATAGGTGAAATATTTAAAACAGCTAGTCCCTTAGGCAACTAAGCGTTTCCACTGTTATTACAGCTCTTTGAATTCAAATGATCCACATCACATCAAGACACTATTCATACCCTAACTTCTTATCCACCCTGCAACATCACATCGTTTATTCTGATCATGGAATTCTTGGGGCTCTGTTTCTGACCCACCTAGGTAGTCCACAGTCCACAACATTACAGCCGAGTGCAAACCAGCACGGCTGGGTCCACTCATCTGTGACTTGCAGCCTGCTCACCATTGCATAATTAAGTCCACTTGACCACAGGGAGTGTCCTGGCTGGCTTGCCAAGCTGCCTCACTGGCTGGCTGGCTGGGTGGCTGGCGGGCTGGTTGCAGTGAATTGCTGGTTTGGGCGGTGTACACAGGTCTATATAGGTGGATTATCTTTGATCTGCGGTCATGAGGGGAAAGCGATTTTTAACTCATCTCTCTCTCTCTTTCTCTATCACTCACTCTGGCACAGTAAGCAGAGGGGGATAAAGAGGATGGAGCCTGGAGACAAACAAGGTTAATAATACTACTACTCCACATGTACCAGCTCAGCAGTATGTCACTGATGGGCCACAGCAAACAAACAAACATAAACAAATGATTGAATGCTGAATTTGAATAAAATCCTTTTCATCAGCTCTTGGGTAACATGCCCATATTTGGTTGCCTGATTATCTATTGACTTAAATAAAGGGCAACTGACTAGACTACAAATACTGTATCTACATAGTGTTTTAGGCTTTGAAAAAACCTTAACTAGACTAAAAAGGCCAATGTCCAAATCTAGTGCCTGGTCTTAACACAACACAATATTTAATCGACATTTGAGAAGAACCTCCGTTGTATATTTAACACATGCAAAGCTACTTAACACTCCATAGTCAGTACTGTACAGCCTGTGTCTGACACTCCCGGTGTCAAGCCGCAGTGTGTCTCACAAGTCGTGTGTTTCCTGACACGGTTCCCATGGTGGGTGGGTTGGTTGCGCTGCTCTGCTGTTCTGTGCTGTCGGAGAGTCTTTCCACTCTGGTAAAGTGCTTCACACACCCACGTCGCCTCAGGCCACCCGCAAAAACACATTTACCGAGCTGATCCGACACACTGGAGCATGCAGCTGGGCAAGCCGTGTGGAATAGAAAGTTCCGGGCAATGAAGGAATCACTCTCAGGAAACCAGGAGAGTGGCTAAGGGGTGGGGTTGGCTGGGGCAGAGACAGTGGAGATGGGTACTACCAACACTGCAATCTCTGATCAGACTTTCTCAATTGATCAATCAATTCTCCACAATCTTGATCAATTAATAGCACGGCCACACAAAGTATTACCAAATCACCAAACATGAACTTTAAATGCACCAAAATCCAATCCTCTAAAATTGTTAAAGCGAGAAACAGAAGGGAACCTTTGAGTGTTCTCCACAAAAAGTCAATCAAATCACATGAATTTAAGAATACAAATCAATAGCATTAACACAAAATAAGAAATAAACAGAAAGAAAGAGAAAAGTGTGACACTATACTCAGAGGGGGAGGCAGAGACTGTGATATTTTAAAATGATAGTAAGTAGGCTTCAGTTTTTCACCCAACTCAACATATTCACAGAAGGTCACAGGTTTAGGAGACACCTGTTCCTGTAAACAATCAGCATACCATACAAGACACTCATATCAATTAGCTGCAGCAACTATTCACACAAAAGAGCCTTTATCTTTAACATTATAATTTCCCCAAAAGGACAAGGAGATCATCACATCACCAGCATTAAACCCCATAAGCAAAAAACATTTTTGTTGTGATAAATCTTATCTTATCTGCATACTTACTTCTACCTCCTTCACTTCCATAATGTTTAGCATACTCTGGTCTGTGCACAGACACAAAAGCTAACAGCTTCTACACAGCATAATATAGCCAGATTTATTTACTGAATATACTTAGCACTGTAAAAACTACTAAACTTATCCAACAATAGAATTCACTAGATTTACTTGCTACATAATTAAGACACAATGATATGAAGAAATGTTTAAACATCCCACCAGAGTACTGGTACAGCTTGTGAGTACTGGTACAGCTTGTGAGTACTGGTACAGCTTGTGAGTACTGGTACAGCTTGTGAGTACTGGTACAGCTTGTGAGCAAAGGTAACCGCAGGCCTACCTGCTCTCTGCCAGATCAACTCACTTTCTAGCTCCACGTCCTCGCAGCTGGTGTACTCAGGCGTGGTGGCCAGCTCCTCCTCAGAGCTGCTGAAGCTGCCCGTCTGCCTCATCTTGCCCATGTGCTTGCTGCGGTGCGCCCGAGGTGGCGACGGCCGCACCACCGACTCCGACTGGTCCGAGCTGAGCGAGTCGTTGCGCAGCATGCCGTCGGCCGCCTTGCCGTCACGGCTTGTCCGTCGCATGGCCGAGCTGGGGTCCAGGTGGTGCGGTTGCGGCATGGGTTTCCGGAGTGGGTCGGCGAGACCCCGCCGGCCGCCAACCCCTCCCTCACCGCCCAGCACGGGGCTCCGGTGCGGCGTGGGGGGGCTGTGGTTGGACGTCCGTAGGCCCGGCGATGTGCGGTCCACTGAGTAGGAGCGTGCGCCCGGTCCTCCGGCCAATGGGGCACGGGACTGGCGGCCGAAGCCGGGCTCGTCCAGCTCAGTGTAGGCGAGCGAGACGTCGCTGTGGCGACGCTCGTGGCGCGCCCGCGACACCTCGGCGTGCATGCGCATCTGTTCCTCGTAGGGCTGTGGCTTGACGGGGTAGCGTGCAAGATTTGGGTCGCTGCGGTAACGGGCCTGGTACTCCTCCTCACGCCGCCGCTGCAGCTCGTACTCGTCTAATTCGGCATCCAGAGGATAGTCCTAGTAAACAAGATGTAAACAGGAAATAAATCAATAAACATCACAACAACACAATTAAACATAAATCAAACAATGGCAAAACCGGCTGCACACTGTTTTTATTTATGTGTAATGCACAATAAGTCTTTGTAAAGAGACTACAGTTGTAATATTTTTTTTTCTTTTGTCAAAGACAAACAACCACCCCTTATATAAGTATAAGTATATAAGTACAGAATATATACTCTTTTGATCCCGTGAGGGAAATTTGGTCTCTGCATTTATCCCAATCTGTGAATTAGTGAAATACACTCAGCACACAGTGAACGCAGAGTGAGGTGAAGCACACACTAATCCTGACGCAGTTAGCTGCCTGCTACAGCGGCGCTCGGGGAGCAGTGAGGGGTTAGGTGCCTTGCTCAAGGGCACTTCAGCCGTGGATGTGGGCATGGGAGAGCAGTGCTCAACCACTTCCCCCGCCCACATTTTTCCTACTGGTCGGGGATCGAACCAGCAACCCTTCGGTTACAAACCCGAAGCCCTAACCAGTAGGCCCACGGTTTCCCCTTTATATTACTGTATAATATATTATATTACAGTATATTACTGTGCCATTTGTTATTAGAATATGGTACAGATGTACACAGATGTACAGTATGCAGGGTATTGTATGTTATCAACAGCAACAGCACACTGATACTATGTACTTCGATTATAAGGTTAGAATTGGGATTAGGATTACGGTACAGGTAAGTTAATTGTTACACACTACACCAATTAATTGTGCAAAATAAAAGGTGTACTAAGGTACGTGGTATGAAGGCCGAGCCAACTGGCACCAGCCTGTACCTGTGAGTGCCATCGGCCACGGCTGTCGCGGTAGCCCCCGGTGCCGTCATGCATCCTGGAGCCCCGCGGGTTGCGGCGCGGGTCCCGCCCGTAGTCGGACGGAGATCGGGGCATGCCGCCGTCCACCGGGGCATACTGCGGGTGCTCGCCCCCCTCCCTTTGGTTGTACGCCTGGTTGGGGTCCCTGGATGCAGAGGGGCTTCGTTTCCTGAGGAGCAGGACAGAAGGACCACAAGGGCAAAGAAAACATACAGTGTAAGACAATGTATTCTGTACATTGTTATACTTATGATTTTGGTTATTGTGGTTATAGTACAATATTTGGCAGATGCTTTTTTGCCCAAAGTGACTTGCAAGACATATTTGAAAAAACTGAATATCTTAAACGGCAAATGGACAATGCAGATCGATAAATCCAGAGACAAATCGTTCAAAAACGTCTTCTCCATACTGAGCCAATGTACTTGGCTGCATGCTAATATATAAGGTTGTGTGCCAAATGTGCTAAAATGGTAACATTGGAACGTGCTAATGCAATTCATTGAACTAACACCTTAGCTGTAATGTCGCCATTGCTATCTTTATATTACAGGAATTAAAATGCCATTTTTGGCTCTGACGACAGAGCCTTCTATAACCACGCTGTTGGTGGGTGACATATTGAGCCGGAGATAGAGCATCGAGAGCTGCCCCTGACAGTGTTTGGCGTTCACGGCACCTTGAGCTTTATGCCATGAGATGTCATTCTTGCTCTGTTGCCATCTGCCCTCTGAGCCCGTCCAGAACTGACACCAAGTGCCAGAGAGGAGTCACACGGCCCTACACACACTCGACAAATACGTATATATACATACACATTCGTTCTCTCTCTCCACACTCTCTTTCTTTCACACACGCACACACACAAACACACATTTACAAACAAAAATACACATGCACATTCTTTCTTTCTCTCTCTCTCTCTCTCTATCTCTCTCTTTTTCTCTCTCTCTCTACCTCTGACACACACACACACACACACTCAGGCACACCCACATATACACACAAACATACACACTAGCCTCTGGCTGATGTCTGTCAGACGCTGGTGGTGTCAGAGGTGGCAGCTCTCGGGGCAGGGCTGAGAGCAGGCACTGTGGCAACACAGAGGCCGTGCTGGACAGAGAGCCACTTGGTGCAGAGGCCGCTGCTCCCCGGGGGCTATCGAGCTTTTCCTGGACGGTTGACCCTTGGTCTCTGGGCCAGAGCGCCCAGTCTGCCGGAGTGATTTACCATGACCGGGCGTGTCACATCGCGTTTGCACGCACTCTGCGGAGGGAGAGGGAGAGCCAGCCGCACCGCCGCAGAGAACAGCACTGTCACAGGGAGCTGGCCACATCCCACCCTTCCCCCTTTTTCTCCATCCCTCCCTTTCTCCCTCTCTCTTTCTCTCTCTCTCTCTCTCTCTCTCCCACTCTAGATGTGTGTGTGTGTGTCTCTCTCTCTGCCTTGCTCTTGTTTACTGTGTCATATCTTGCGGGCCAGTCTCAATCAGTTTGAAACAGATGTTGCTACTCTCCTGCCCTCAAGGTTTAAAGAGAGAGAGAGAGAGAGAGAGAGAGAGAGAAGAGATGATGTAGCAAGTGAGCAAGTGAGTCTGAGAGAGAGAGAAGAGAGAGAGAGAAGAGAGGATGTAGCAAGTGAGCAAGTGCGTGAGAGAGAGAGATTGTAAAGAGAGGGCATGCTCAGCCGTTACCATTCACTGATCTCACATTCAAATCAAGATGGTACAGTCTATGGCTGGTACTCTGGGAAGGGAGCATCCGATTTCCCAGTCAACACATTTGGATGGTACTGGGACCACACTAAACTAGTGCAGCACTGACCACTCAAGCCTTACTATAGTAATAGCTCTACTGAGTCTGCTGCACCATACATGTTAACAGTGAACTGTTAAAAGATTACATATTATTAAGTGGCAACAAATGCTCATTCGTAAAAATATTAAAAATTTCATATTTCATAGACTGCTATTAATTACTGCTATTAGTGTGCCATTAATACCTCATTTTCTCTAGTCTGCATGGAAGGTGTCCCTTCCCCACCTACTACTGACACCGAGCTCACTTCATGTCCTCATCTCGTCTTGCTGTTGTGTCATGAGCACCACCACGGAGGGGAGATAAACACAGCCTCACGGTCGCCCTTCTGATGGATTATTCCGCGTGGTGTGACACCATGCCAGCGCTATCACAATATTAGCCCAGGAACTGGTGTGAACCCTGGCCCCCGGCCACACAGCAAGCACTGGCCACTGGAAGCGGAGCGTCCACCAGAGGGAAGGCCCCTAAGCCTTTTGAGAACAGCTGCTGCTCAGAGGGCCATAAGAGAGCCACTTCCACCGACCCAAACGAGCTAAAGGCTCGTAATCTCTCCACCACGTTTTGGACCCAAACAGAATGAAGGGTTGTAATCTGTTCACCACGTTTTTTGCCATACTTGCAATGTTTACGTCAACTGGCAACATTTTTCTTAAACAATTAACCCTGACCTGTAAAACTGTCTGGGTTCACAGTTTTAGGTGTGAAGAGGTATATTTAAATGTGGAAGCCCCAAGGACCTGCATATTTGATGTATTATGGTGTATTATTAATATCGCACATGCAGCTCTTAAAACTGTCACACCTTCCAAAAAAATTGCATTCTAACCTGCACTGAAGAAAGGGCCATACAAACAAATCTGGCAAGAAAAACTCTTATGTAATAACTGTCCCGGTATTACACTGAAAAATTCCTTCCGCTGCTGCTGTGCGAACAAAGCCGGATTCAATCATATTCCATTTCCCTCCGCAATTCAACATTCTGGCATTAGCCCATAATCCTTATCACCTCTCAAGTTATTCTGTAAATATTGGCAATGAGCTTACATGACCTGCTGGTGTTATCCCCCCCATTGTATTGTGTCCGATCAATTAAAGTGATTCAGATTATCAAGGGGCTGCCAGTCCTATAATACTGGATACCATTTAATCCCTCCATGAGAATGTCGGCACGTCCTGTAATCGTTCACGCGTACTGCAAATCCAATATTGTGGCATGTTTACCTGCCACTGGTGTTCTTAGCACTCCATGGACGCACTACTCTTTGAACGCGTAAGTGAGACATTTTGGGATAATAGAGGTAAAATGTAACATTTGAACTGAAAGTGTTTTTCATTATCTTCGCATTCGCATGTACAGGGTACAGGGGCGTACGTACAGTAAGGCAGAAATCCAGTGTTGTGTTTGGGTTGTTTGAGGCTGTAATGACAACAAAGAGATCTCCTCTGGGTATGGTGCGGGATTGGGGGGGGGGGGGGGACTAATTATCTCAAGTTAGGCCAATATGAGTTTGGGGAGGCATAAGGGCATGTTGTAAATGCAAAGAAATGCAATTTAAGGCAATGTCTCTCCTATACAATCTTGATTGCAATCAAATCACACTTGGGAGAAAAAGAAAAAGTGCAAACTGGGAAATGTGATGCCCAGATCCCAACATGTACCACCATCACATGTAATATGACAACAAATGACATGCAACATTATATATCTCATTTGGTCTATAATAACATTAGAAAAAAAACTGCACCTCTGGAAGGGTTCAGCAAGGGTGCAATTGCATGCCCAGCTGAAAGTTGATATAACTTTATGATAAGCCACAGACATTAAAGGTGTGGTGTAAACATGCTTGTTTTTCCTGCAGAGCATTCTATTATTGCTTGCAAGAAGCAGGACAGTACCTGTCAGTTAGTAGCAGCACATCTGGTCTTATGCGACCCCCTTGGACAGGCGAATGCATCCAAGCCAAATCCACCCGTGCGCGGTCTCTCGGCACCGCTGAAAACCACGGCTACGTTCACTAGGGGTCTGTTCCCAGAGGGGAGGGGAGGGGCGGTGGGAATGAGGACACCTCTATCACAGCGCTCCGCATGCACACTGCAGCCCAGTCAGCACTTGGCAACCATAACTAGCTTAGCTGAGGCTAACTTAGCCTAGCTTAGCCACAGCCTTATCTAATGCTGTGGGTTCCCTCATCCTCCCCATCCACACCCCGCCCTTCCTCACCTGAACTTGTGCTACACCAAAGCCGTCAGGACACACACACACACACACACACACAGATGCAGCAGCTCACCCCCTCCTTTCCTCGTGAAAACGCCCGAGAATTGCCGAACAGCCGAGTGAGAGCAAGGGCTGCTGGGAGTGGAGCGTGTTACCATTTAATGCTTTTAACACAGGCTGTATATAGCTGGAGGTCAAGCAAGACTTTACCCTGCAAGGAGGATTATGGTACTTAGCTGATTACTGACTGCCTGGCAGTTATTGCCTACCAAATGTAGGCCCTGGGAACTGCCCTTTTCACATGTAACGCTAGCATTTGCGCTAGGAGACACTCGTGGCCTTTCATCTGAATACTTAACAGCTGCAAGCCTGCCTTCAGACACCCCATCTCCCCACACATATGCTACTCCCTCTACATAAATACCCCATTGCAGAATTTAGCAGCTAGACATTAGATTTTCTGGAAGGTCAACAGAGTAAGACTTTAATGTGTGTGATAACTTGATAAGGCCAGGATACTCATTGGTAAGCATTTGAGGGTGGGAGGGTGGTATGTCAGGGGGTTGGCAACAGGGAAGGGGGGTGTCTACAAGCCACATCAGTCATGCGTGGGTAACCCTGTCTGATCTCCTTCAAACGGCAACTGCATCAGCAGCAAAGGAGTGGCTAAGAGGAAGATGGTTGACAGGCTGAGCAGATTAGGAGGGGAAAGAAGAGGGGTGGGGCTCCTACAATGCATGAGAGGACAGCGCCACCTACAGGCAAAGAAGTGCCAGAAGGCAAATTGCTTGCATCAATCACAAGAGACAGCTAAAAATGCTCATTTTTTGTTTAACATTTATGTTGTTTAACATGGGAAGAAAACCATGTGTGATGTCATAATCAGTAACAATGTAAAATAAAACAAAACCATAAAGCTTACACTGTAGGCCTATTTATTTTCACCCTGTTGGTGTATGTTTAGTGGATACTCACATATGCATTTTAGTATACATACATGAGCGCACACTCACTCACACACACACACACACACACACACACACACACAGTCATGTAAACACCTCTTCAGCCACAGACATGGCATCCGTCAGCACAAGGGTTCAGTCTCGGGACAGCTGGCACCAACTAAGCCTCTGTCCGGCATTGCCTGCCCTCGCTGGCGTAGGCCACAGATCATTCCAGAAGCCTGGGCACTGACACACCCTGAGAACATCACCCAGAAGCCCCCACACAGACACAGCTCAACCATGCAGCAGTGCCACCCCACTCAGACAGAGATGGGGGAGCGTGTGTGTGTGTATGTGTGCGTGTGTGTGTGGTATGTGTGTGTGTGAGTGTGGGTGTGTGTGGGGTCGTGTCGAAAACACATCTGACCTCCTTGCATTTAAATAAGGCAAAAAGACTGAACAAATGCGTACAAAGTTACTAAGTAGGTCACAGCCCTGTCTGAGTGGGCTGGGTGAAGCCTGTTTGAGTCTGATATCTGTGTTGTGTCGACTTCTCCATCACTCGCGGTGCGATGGGTGAGAGGGGGGCTGACGCTGCCTTTTTGACAAATAAACATAACAATACCCAACATGGCTAGGACAAAACAAATTCAACTCGGTGCTCGGAAAGTTCAGATTACATTTATATTCAACATTCCATCCATTTTCCTTACAGACAAAAACATGGTGACACACTTAAGTGAGCATGATCCAAATAAGAATTTATCACATGGAACTCTATGGAACAAACATTTTCAAACAGAAGACCAAATAAGGTGTTGCTTAACACATCATCATATCATCATATTTAAGGTTTCAAGGTTTATCATTTCTCTTCAGAAGAACTACTTAACATCAACGAGCAGCCAACATATCCAGTTGTCTCACCAGCCTTTTTAAGGCTTTAGAGGCAGATCCAAGACATTAAGAATAGAGGGTAAATCGGATCCGCTCATGACAGACCACTTGAGCTTTGCCCTGCTCTACTGGCATGGGTCCAAGACTCCCACTAAAGAGGGATTGGGACCGCGAGAGCCCCAACTGGATGGCTGCCTGCCGCTGTGGCACATACTGTAAACAGGCCCTCTGATCACAGGACGAGCACATACTATGTTTCTCTTGATGCTCACAAGCTTCCATATGACAACAACAAATACTCTCATATACACAGACACACACACACACCCACACCCACACACACACACACACACTGTGCTTCAGCTCTGCCACATCCAAATCACAGTCTGTCTTTCTTTCTCCAGAAGAAGAGAGTCAGAGGAGCTGTGACTAACCCCGGACAAACACGATAACATCCCCAGTGTTAGATGTGAGCAACAACTCGAGCACTTATCATTATGGGCCTTTGTAGTCTGGCGATTGTGGTGATTGGCATCTTTTATTCCTCAGTCAGACGCCAAATGAAAGGGCTGCGCAGGAAATCAATTGTTACGAATCACACACAACCGTCTTGCATCAATAATTAATGCAACAAAATGACAATAATAAAAGCATACAGTTGACAAACACATGTTTAAGCAAGATGTTCATGTACTGTAGAAGAATGGAATATGAATATCTTCTAAACAAAATCTCTCTCTTTTTCTTTCAGACTCGCCCTTTCTCTCTCTCTATCTCCTCTCTTTCCCCCTCATTCTCTTTCTCCCTATCTCCAAAATCTTCTGCAGTGACTTTCTTCACCCTTTATCAAAGGTAGAGCTCTGTCAAGGCACACTGGAAGCAGAACTGAGGGGGAGTGGTGACAGCCAATCAGAACAGTGGGAGCTCGGCAGCGGTAAGATGAAATGAAACTCTCGGGGGTTGCTCTGACTCACGAATCCTCGGCCCCCCAACCCCCCCCCCCCCCAAACTACCCCAACCCCCCCAACCCCGCCTTCCTCCACCCGTCACCCCCTGCTCCACCCCATCCCCTCTCTCTCCCCTAGCCGTCTCCCTCTCCTTCTGTGGACTGTGTGCTTCAGCATCTGCGAGCACCGCTGGGTGATGCTGGGGCTTTTCATGCTGCGCCTTTGATACTGACACACTCTGGGATAATAAGAATCTGCAGAGGGGCTGGTGGAGTTCCACTGACGCACACAGCACTGCACCTCTGTGGGGCATGACTCAAAACCGGAGAAAGAGAGAGAGAGAAAGAGAGAGAGAGAGAGAGGAGGAAAAATACAGCAGGACAGTGAAAGAAGAAAATGCCTCTTTCCTTACACTGAAACGTCATTGAGTGCATTAGTGAATATACTTATTAAAGAATGTCCATTGCTCAAAACAATTTAGTGAGCTGTTCGGACTGTTCAAAAATAAAATATATGACCTATATTGAAAGCAAATACCCACATAATTGAATATAACAATAGCCTACCTAGCCTACCTACCAGTCAAACCACTGTCTATGGCATAGATGTCAAATGAAACTCAATGAAGTCACTGCACTGATCTAAATCCCATACACTCAGGCTGATAATAAGCACACCATTAGCTTGTGCATTAGGTGGCCTTTAGAGGTCCCCAGGGCCCGATTATTACTGACTAATGGCAAACTCCACTGCTGACCTGGAGGCTGTGACCCACAACCAGGAGGGGCAGCTGGTCAGCCATTAAACCAGTGCAGCGGTGCATCAGTAAAGGGGAATTCTGGGGAGGGGTCTGAGATAATTGATCATTTGACACACGTAGTTGAGACCATTTAGGTGTCCTTGGTTCCAGAGCATGTTTTAGAGCTGTAACTCTGCAATTAGACCACAATGGTCTCATCATCATCACCATCACCAATCACCAATCACCATTACCATCATCATCATCATCATCATCATCGTCATCATTATCATCTTCAATCTTCAATTTTAACACTCTGTTACAAAAGTTGATTTGAAAATACCAAGATTAGAACTTCAGCAAATAGCAAACCTTTGCAAATATGCAAATATGTAAAAAAAAAGACTACCCAATTACCCAAATGAACACCCTTATTGTTCTACATTTATTGTTTTCTTCTCAGATTGAGAGCACAGTCTATTCCTTTCTCTCTCTGGCTGTAGGAGGGCACAGAACAGACTGCTTCAAGTTAAGCATAAGCACCACCATTTACATCTCAGGCCAGACCAAGAGAAGAGCAGAGCAGTCCGTCAGACTTTGCATCGATTTGCTTTGGATTTTCATTAAAAGGACTTGGCATGAGGCTGGTTGTTTTCAAGCAAGAGCCTTTTGGAGTGGAATAAACACTAAAGAAAAGGCAGCCCCCCAACCCCCCCCAAAAAAAAAATCAAGGACGTAGAATGTAAATCAGTGTGAGTGAAGGATGGAAGATTCTGGAAGGTAATTAATTGGGACATCTCCATCCATCAGGTGTCAGCCATGAAAAAGGGCAGGAAATAGGGAGTGATGCCAAGACTTTCAAAAAGGCATCCATAACGGCATCACAATATTAGCCTCGTACTTGAGTTGAATAGCTGATCAATTCTGTTAGGCTTTCACAGATTTTTTACTTCTACAAATTATTGCAGATTAACCCAAAACCTCAGCAAAGTTATCAAACCAATGCATACACAGCTGGCGGAAAGTGATCAGTGTTCTCTCTTGAATTGGCGATGGAGGACAGGTGATTTATTGTCTAATCATTGAAAAGCAAATTGCAATACATATTAAATTATTCAGGGAATTGTTTAGCAACCTTTCTAAGTAACATATATCTGCCAAATAGGATAACATGAGCAGTGGACCAACCAACATAATACACACCCAAGCGTGGATATTGGCCACAAAAATCCTCTGAAGAAGGTCTGCCCTACTTTATACCTTAGTTTGATAGTACTGGTGTTTTCAACCAATGTCAGTGCTAACAAAACAGAATCTGTTTTGGAGATCTTTCAGTGACCAAACCACAGCATTAATATGCTACCAACTTTATGAAATGTGTGATTTAAATGTATCTATTTTTTGTCAGGAGTACTGCATGTAGAAGTATGCATTATCAAGCTGCATTCATCCGTCCTTCACCTTTGCAGTAAGAGAGAGAAAAACTGAAAACGTTATCAGAGACATCTGGTTCACAGCTGAATAGAACTCTTTGCCTGGAAAAAAAGCTTTTCCTGAGAGAGACACCGCTGAATGTCGTCTGGAGAATGCCAGTTTTGCGTGGATGCTCACTCACTGACTCAGTTTACTTCTCTCTCTCTCTCTCTCTCTCTCTCTCTCTTTCTCTCTCTCTCTCTCTCACTTTGTCATTTCTTTCTTTCTCTCTCTCTACTGCTTTCCTCCCCGGGCCCGGGTAACATGAAAATGAGCTCACATCGCAAAATGGCAGAGTGAACAACAAATTAGCCCGACACCTGGTCTGGAGAAAATTCACGACAGCGGCGAGAAAGACCACAAATGCTGTGGAAAGATGTCCTAGGTTTCAGAGATAGAGAGGTAGAGAGGTTACAGCACCAAAATATGCTTAAGCGAGTTGAAGAAAAGGAAAGACAGCATACTGCTTTGTCGTGCCAAAAGAGTCAGGTTCCAGTAAATCAGCCCATGCCAAAGGCATCTCAGTTAGCTCTGAACAAACACTGGAAGGCCAAGAGACCATACGATCAAGTGGCCGGTAAGGCCTGTTATTTAAAGTGGCACGGTATCATTGTCCAATAGTATTGTGCTCAACTGACCATTCCACAACACAAAACTATCACATAAATCAAGAAATATCTTAATGTATCATCCAACTGGGCAATGTGTGTTTACAATACTCCACAAAAACTTGACTTGCGTGTATTTTCTCTCTCTAAACTGCCACACCACTCCCGCAAGTGCTGCCACTCTTCCAGTAAACCTAATTCTGGTGCAATTCTCAGAAACTGCCATAAAACCGACTGACTGTAAGTACCACTTTATTATCACAAATTGGCAGACATGGAACTCTCCTTTAAGTAATCCATACTTCAGGACTAAAATCCTTGACCCTCCATTGACAGCAATCAATATACAAGTAATAACAGTCAAACCCATTAGCCAAGAAGTGGAACACAACCCTACAATGACATTACTGTGATGATTCTTCAGATTTGGGATAATTTACTTCTAACTTTTTAATCTATACAAATATTTGGGGTAAAGCAATTAGTAATTACTCTATCATTATATTGAATTAACCTTACTTTTAATGGTTTTGGGACAAAAGCTGATAGTTTTGCAAAACTGAACCCCATAAGATTAAATGGTGTTTGCTGGCACCCAAAGGCAGAATAGCATTAAAGAACACACACTTCTACAAAGGGTCCACACTCCCCACATAGTGCAAGCATACTATACATATATATATATATATATATATATATATGTATATAGTATATATAGTGTATACTATTTGAAAGCATACTATATGCATCTCACAGTGTTCCTTAAATACTCTCTGGTAAGCAGGGTTGAGTGAGGAGAGAGAAATTCCAATTGGAATTATTTACACTTCAATGACCCAAGTTATCAAACTACAAAAAGTAATTTCTGGGAAGGTCAAGGGACATGCTTTGCTGCTTTCACTCTCTGAGGGGGGAATAAGCAGTGGCTGCTGATGCTCTGCCTCCTCTCAAAATCAAATTAAATGCATAGTCCGTGTGTATGCACTGTGCAAAGACACCAGGCCCCACCATGCTTTTTTTTCTGCCTGCGGTGGAGAGTCCAGCACCAGGCTTCTGCTGTGTTGGTGCAAGCTTGTGCTTGGTGGTGGGGAAGACGCACAGCAAACGCATTTGTGTAGGTCTGAAACATCTGGAGTGTTTCTACATGGCCAGCCGAGGGAAAGACGCGCTAAACTGAAGTGCTGACAGCCGAGAAGTGACAAACACTCACACACACATGCATGCGCACAAACACATGAGAAGAACTGGCAAAACACACACACACACACACAAGCACACACACTCAAACGCACACATACACACACACATACACACACACACACACACACACACACACACACACACACACACACACACACACACACACAGCAAACTCTCCCAAGACAGTTCATTTGTCACTCCAAAGCATACGGCGTTAGACAGCTCCGAGGCTGTGCCGTCTCCTGTTTTGACAGAGGCATATTGATTTGTGGATGGTCTAGTGTTCCTCCCTCTTTAACCATACGCCATGGCCATTCACTATGAGACTAACGGTTACTGTGTGGTAACATCTCTCCTACAATGCTAAAACATCTCCATGAATATCACAGTTACTGTAGATAGAACTGTAGTGCAGGTATGTTAGTTAAATGGGCACCAAGACTGTATCAAGAACACCCCTCCTTCCCACACACACACACACACACACACACACACACAGACACATACACACACACACTCGCACACTCCCTCCCCAACCAAGGCACCTGGATAATTGCTTTAGGGAGCATTCAGGTCCAGGTCTGGATTCGGTTGCAGTCTGGCCTCCAAATTCTGTTGAGCTGGCAAATGACTGAGTGTAGGCATTAGAGAAATGTGCTCCTGTACTTTTGCTGTTTGGCCACTGTTCGACCCCTCCCGCTTCCTAATCCATCTCTCTCACTCTCCCTCAAACACACAAACACTCTCACATATATTTTCCCTCCTCAAACACACTTATATACAGCATGCTCGCGCACACACACACACACACACAATTGTTTTTTTTTACCATATTAAAACCAGTCAAACATTGGAGTCATAAATTAACATACTAAAGACTATTACTGATACAAATTATGTAGTAGAAGATGTTCTGAAAGACAGTGAGCATATGGATGTCACAGTCATAGCTACAACAAGGGCCAGGGTGGTACCCTTACCATTTTTATAGCCCAAGTAGGCTATGTCCCAGTACTGGTGATGTAAAGATCTTTAAAAATACATCAACTGTGTCTCGAAATAGTGGCTAAAGGGAGTAAAGCTTGAAGAGAAAACGCACTAGGTGATAGGAGCCTAAAAGGTTTCCTATATATGCACCTTTTATCTTCCCTGTAGCTAACCATAGGATCCAGCACAACAATGTTGGTTGCTTACATAATCTGTTACGGTGAGGAAGAGGTTAGTTTGCTACCTATGCGGGTGGGACGTGCTTACTATCTTTTAGGATGCAGTAAAGGATCTCTCCTTGTCATGCATCCTCTTTCGGTGTAATAAGGATCTTATAATAAAACGCCTTAAACAGCATATGCAGTGTTAGGATGTCAAATGTTTAGGATAGGCAACACATATCCAGATCTCCACACTTTTAACGCACCGTTGCGCGATAGCTGTCACGGCATATGGCTAGCAGGGAAGACTAGAGTTACATCTAGGTCCCTTTTCGGATGCCACTCACCCGATGTTCAGCGCCTGCTCCAACAGCTCGGGCTGCAGGATGTTGTGAGGGGGTGTGAAAGCTCCGTTAAAATGAGATAACACAGAGCTACAGAACTGTCGCAATGTCTCGAACTGCATTTTCTGGCTCTCCCCGAAGCCCCTCTCCCTCTCACTGTGCGTCTCACTGTAATGGTCCTTTTCTTAGGAAACGACAGTCCACCACCCTTACGGAACACCGCTACATCCACCGGCTACATTCAGCGCTGATGCATCGATCACGTCCCATATTTTCTTCGATTTCGGCAGAGGAAGTGCTTCACGGAGCGACGGTTGGTCGGAGACGTCTCCCTCATGCTCCAAACTTGAAAGAGACCCGGGAGGACCAGCAAATTTCCGACTGACAGTTTGCCCGTAGCGTGGGAGGTAGAGAGGAGCAGAAGTAGCGGCGCATATTTACCGGTCGCCTCGGCACTTACACCGAAGACCGCTTCCATGCACAACTCCTATTCATCCGCCAGTCAGAGACGTACTAAAACACAGCATAGATACACTCACCACACTTCTAGTCACGCATAAAATGTTCTTCATAAAATAACTATGTGTGGAGCGGTCTATTCCCTTTTGCCTGCATGCATGTACATTAGTAGAAGGCCTACATACACTGTCAACACACCGGTGATGCGAAGCAGGACCAGTAAACAATGGGTGGGAGGAGACCGAACTGGGACGATTTGGGGGTGAAATCCAATATGTCCAAAATGATAAATATAATTTATCACACAGCAAGCGCAACATAGGCTACCTACAGTATAGCCTAGCCAGCAGCTCCAGTACGCATCTTAAAACTTTTTTGAGCAACTTGATAAAAGCACAGTACGACACAATTCAACAAAAATGGTTACATATGAGTTGTAATAAGGCGTCATTCAAAATAGCTATCAATATCACATCCAGACCAAGTATGCTCCTAATTTTATTATAATTAACTTCCACCACCATCATGATTATTTCTCAATTTGTTCAATCTTAAACATACTGAGTTATCATATAAGCTATGACTTTAAGAATACATTTCTATTGCCACTCTACTTATTCAATCTTATACAATCTCTCAAGACACTTCCAGGTTCTCCAAGGTATTAATGACTATGTTTGCCTTAGTGAATATCTTTGTTTAGGAGGCACTTTCAGAACAGGTAATATTTTCACCAGCTACAAGTTCTTAGTTATTATAATAATTTGTCTTAAGATGGCTTATCATTCACTTTAGGCCTACCTTGTGGTTAGAATTCAGCAAAATTGCAGGTCTCCAATAAGCCTACCTTAATCTTCACAACACAATAAGACATAATTTCATGCATACTGACATAAATATTTTTCAAATTAATGTATTACTCTATCACCCCAGCAGGGTGTACAGTAGACTACAAAAACAGCAGCTTTACCCGCTCCCATTTTACCCGCTCCCATTTTACCCGCTCCCATTTTACCGTTTCGTTTGTCTTCTCTCACTCCTTTTCTTCCACGACCACTACAAAACCACGGGAGCCCTCAGGGAAGACACCATCAGGAAAGTCCAAATAAGCTACAGCAGCAACGGGCTGCAGCTAAAGTGGCAAGCTCAGCTCTCAGCTCTCAGCTCTCCCCACCCCTGTCCCTCTCTCTGTCCATCTCTCTCTCTCTCTCTCTCTCTCTCTCTCTCTCTCTCTCTCTCTCTGACTCCTTCACTCTTATGCACTGACTTTGCATGTATCTATGTCAATCTCTCTCTATATCTGCTCTTTCTCTATCTCTCTTACACTAACTCTCTATCTCTCACTTTCTCAATTTCTAACTCGCTCTCTCTCTGTCTGCATGTAGATGTGTGTCTGTATGCATGTCGCTATCTCTGTCCCTCTCTCATGCTCACTGTGCATGTGTGTAAATTCCTCTGTCTGTTTCTCTCTTATTCTCTCATTTTCTGGGTCTCTCTCTCTCTCTCTCTCTCTACCCCTCCCATCCTTTTTGCACTGCCTCACACTTTGTATTGTTGTGCATGTTGGTCTCTCTCACACACACACTTCACCTCTCTTAGTCTCTCTCTCCCTCTCCATCTCTTTCTCTCTCTCTCACACACACACACACACACATACACACAAACACTCAGACACTTCCTCACCACTCCATTTCTCCCTCTCACTCTCTCTCTCTGCATCTCTCCCTTTTCTCTCTTTTTTGCCTTCCTTCCATCTTTTCCTTTTAAAGGGAAAAATCACCCCTGAGCCCAGTAAACAAAGCCATGCCATTAAAAAGACAGCACTAAATGGTAGCCTCTTCAATCTGCCGACGCACATGAACATTTTTCATCTTCTGAGCGTCTCTCCGTGAAGAACATAATGTCTTTGGGGCTGAATCTACCTTCAATAAATAAATCAATATCCAAAAAAGAGAGTTTTTCTCTCTGCCAAATAAGAGACATCACTCGAAAGGATAATGGTTATGCATTTGGTAGTCTTGTTTGAACTCTTGCCGCAGACCCAAAAACACAGTGCTATTTTTTCTCTTTTTTTCTGTGCTACCTACTTAAGTATGCACCGCAAGAAAAGTCTGGAACGGGAGTTCAGTGAACTGATGGTATTTTAACTTTATCCTAAAAATAAACACAGCAGACTAATTCATACACATCAGTGCTTTGGCAAGCACAGATCATAAAGAGGGGTGCTATTTCTAGTGTCATTGACATTCAGCAAAAATGAAAGATAATAAAATGACTCCCCACCACCACTTTGGCAATCCCACCATTTTCTTTTCATGGTATTGTGATGCTCGATAAACAACCACAAAAACAGTCTGCTTCATCCGGCCTTAATAGCCCTGATTACAGGCTCCTGAGAGAGCCCATTTGCTTTGTAAAAAGTTAGAAACCATAACTATCAAAGCCTCTCACCTCTCCTTTATACAGCACTACTGTATAAAGTGTGAGACAGATCATAAGCAGCCCACACGTTTGGATAAAGTTTCTATCTAATTTAGAATCACACAAGAATAGGATCATCTTCATCAGCGCCAACACCACCATCAGCACCATCATCATCATGACCTCAAATTTCACAGAGCATACATTCAGCAGAATTCTTCATCATTATAATCATCAATATGAAGTCTTGTGGCACTTAAATCTATTTTTATTGACAGTCATTCATGGGTACTACTTTAATTAACATCTTCAATTTCACAGCAATCCAATGTCCTGATAATCATTACTAAAATCACTATCATAATCACTATTCACCATATTCCACCAGCCATCTCTCAGCTATGACCACCTACACTATCTTCAACATCCGCATGACTGTGCCAGAGTCCCCAAAATACCAATATCAATATCATCATGACTTGGCGTAAAACCACCACAGTGACTACTGGCTTATGCACCACTGGCAACAGCATTCATGTAACCCCCATCACACCCATTACTCATCACTATACACACACTTCATCATCATCATCATCATCATCGTCGTCATTACCATCACCATCATCCCCATCATCACCATCACTTTTAACACTCTGCTTTTGAACTCTGACACACACACACAGACACACACACACACACACACACACACACACACGCACACACACACACACACACACACACATACACACACACTTTGCAAAGCCTTGCAAAGCCAGAGTCCCGGTCTGGGCCTTTGCCTGCGGACATCAGAACAGCCCTCACCTCATTAGTGTCCCAGACACAAAACAGCCCTAATGATTAATAATAAGATACAGGGGAAGGTGGGATGTGTGGGGGAGGATGGTGTGGAAGTGTGGTGGTGGGCCAGGAGATACTGCTGCTGCTGCTGTTGTTGTTGTCCCGATCCCCAAGCCTGCTAGATGCTAGTTTTCGCTTCAAATCTCAGAAAAAAAACTGCCACCCATCACCCAAATATCATCATGCCAGGTGAGACCAAGGCATACAGCACATGGCACATTCCCATCCAACCCAGTACAGCCAGTCACTTAGGACACAAGTCAGCCCATATGAGGTCCTGAACCCCCCAAAAAGAGCATGGGTGTCATCTACGTCCAGCAGCAGAGTAGGTCACTTAGAGAGACATGAACACGCTGCACCAGCGCCAGGAAGTTACAGCGACGCACCTGTCGATGGATGAGCCGTTCCTAAGCGAGTCCGGACCGTAACCTCCAGGACCCAGTCGGACCTGAGGTCCTAACCGGCGCCCCTCAGCACCCCCTTGCTGTTGGCCGCTGTAGAACCAGGCTCCGGACTTTGTGAGGATTTCTTGTTGTTTTCGGCACAGGTTGCATACCCACATCACCTGCAAGCGAGGGAAAAAACAAGACAGACAAACTAGGTGAAACATCTCAGGTTTTGGCGTTGCTGTGCCAGGAATACGAAACATTTCCCTTCACTCCTCATTCTCCTGTTTCTCACATTAGGAATGCACCAGAGCAGATAACTGCTCAGCTTAAGTTTCTGAACTAGAAGGTGGCAGGAATCATTGCCTTATAATGGTCCCACATGTGTGTTTTGCTGTTTTATTTCATGCAATTGTAGGCAAAGCTACCGTTGTGTGTGTGCATCTGTATGATCGTGTGTATGTTGGGGGGGTCAATGGGTGTGTCTTTTAGTATGTTTACACATGTTAGAGTGTTTCTCCTGTGTGTACATGAATGTGCCTCTTCTGTATTTGTGTGTGTATGTTCATGTGTGTGTGTGTGTGTGTGTGTGTGTGTGTGTGTGTGTGTGCAGAGGGGTGGATGGGTTTGTACGTCTTTGCATGGGTTTGTGTGCTGTAAGTGGGTGTTTTTCTGAGAGCATTCAGAGTCCCACGAAGCTGGCTGCACTAAAGCACTCTCCTGCAATGAGCCCCTAGCCTCAACAGCACACAGGAGAGTGAGGAGCACAGCGAAATCAATACAGGCCACTAACCACGGCCTTGCACCGGAGAGAGGGAGAGAGAGAGAGAGAGGAGAGAGAGAGAGCAGGAGTTGCTGAGTCACCATTGTATGAAAGAATGAGTGACAGCCTGAAGAGAGGGAAAGAGAAAGCTAGAGAGAGAGAGAGAGAAAAGAGAAAGAGGGGAGAGGTGGAGGGAGAAAGGGAGAGGGAGCTTTTTACAAAAAACTAGTGGTGATTAATTCTTTATTGCTATCTTAGCAGACAATAAATGTTTACATACCGCATAGCCTATTTTCTACAAAAGAGTGATTTATTGAGGAGGAATCCTTAATATATTAGATTGCTCTCTCTTTCTCCCAGCACAAACATCTATACACACAAAATACACACAGATTTCTGTTTCTATTCGAAACAGAAATAAAGCACAAGCACTATGATACTAAAAATAAAGCTATTGTAAGTCTTTACCAATTTCGATCCTTTTCAGCGATTCCATGTGCACCGGTTTTCTATTCAATATTCAATCCTCTTCCCCCACTTAAAAGTTTAGTCCAAAATTTCGAGATCATACGTCTCAGTTTGCAGCTTTACGTTTTGTCCTTTTTTATTTTGATGGCTCTGGAAAAAATGGCTCTGCTCAGACGGAACGCAGCCTTCAGCTATTACATTCAGTGCTGAGCTTTCACTTCAGCCTCCCTGAATTCAAAGTGGGCCTGCCACGGGGGAGAGAGCCGGGAGCCGGAGATAACGGCGCGCCCCCATACGGAAACGCATTAACCGTTGCGATGCATAATCTTGTCATCGCCGTTGTCTTAATTAGAAAATGCAGGCTATATTTAATTTCAAAAACGCGCGATGGACATTTAACATATAACAGCAGGTTGCTTCGATTTATTTACACGTGAGGTTAATTACTCTACGCATGGTTGATCAAATGTTTTAGATTATAAATAATAGGCTGTTTCACTAAGGTAAAAATCACATCAGAAATGTACTGAATATATGTCACAAAGGTTAGAGAAGAAAATAATGTAAAGACAGACATTAACTCAAAATCACGATATTCTGAGCTATGCAGTGGGTCTATTCCTTGATTACCTACAGAAAGCTCACCTGAACTAAAGCGATTCGCAATAACGAGATGGTGAAACTTGCCGAGAACAGGCATAAGGAGACATATGTAGCATGATGTAGGCTAAATTGTAATTGTGACATTGTTATTACCCTAAATATTGTATAAATACAGTGAAAGATAGATTTCCTACCCATTATCGTTGGCTCAGTCACCCTGCCCGCGCAGGGACAGTGAGGCGATTGTGCGCAAAGAAAATCCACTTTCAGCGCCACGAACAGTTCAAGTCCAGAAAAGACAATATCGTTGTTTCGTTCGCTTTTATAGAAAGGTCCATGTTGCCCCCGCCCAACTACATATCAAAACAGACTTCATGCGTCAGTGAATAATCTAAATGTATAAGGAACTCCACTCAACTCTGAAGGTGAAAGGCTGAACATCCCAAGTCCGTTTTTATGCGGCACTCGCTGCCAAAGAAGAAAAAATATCATAAGTAGGGCGAACGGCAGAATGCATTCAGCAGAATTCCGTTTCTAGTTATGTCTACATTATTTATGGATGCTGCTAGGATCAAGCAACGAAGGCTGAATCCGCTTCATTACGAATGCAGATCGTCCCCAGTGGCACCACAATGTTCAGCAGCAACGCGCAAAAAAAGAAAAACACGCACACGAGACTAGAGCGAGAGCTTTCACAGACGAGGCCAAAAAAAAAAATTGGTACCCTACAGGGCTTACGGAGAGGGGAAATCTATTTATAGCACAGGTAATTTCGGAGCATGTCTTCACCAAATTGCACCTGAATTAAGACAGCTGTTACCCAACCATGTGGGTAAACTGAATGTTTGATATTTATCTGCATTTTAGATTTTAAATTTTCAATATCTGGCATAGTTGTTTCAAGTACTGAAACACAATAATCAAGATCAAGAACTATACCTCTGTGTGTGTGTGTGTGTGTGTGTGTGTGTGTGTGTGTGTGTGTGCGCGTCAGAGAGAGAATGAGTGAGAGAGAGAATGCGTGATGACCTAGGCAGATGAGAGAGAGAGAGAGAGAGAGAGAGAGAGAGAGAGAGAGAGAGAGAGAGAGAGGGACCGATGCGTGTGAGTGCTCCATGACGTCACCCGCTGAGTGCTGAAAAAGAATCTGGTCACCCGGCACTGCTGGGGCAACCCAATCCAAGCTCCCAGCAGACACCACGGGCCATTCAGACCGCAACCAGACACATTGGCCCCCGTCCTCCCCATCGCCACGGCAACCAACCCTCCCTCGCCTCCAGGTGCATCCTGGGACGGTCTTTACATCAGGCCAAGCGGAGGATGGTGGTGGTGAGGGGGGGGGGGCTCAACTAATGAGTCAGCAGACAGTCAAATGAAAGGTAAAAAGTGCCTTCACTGTCCCCGATTAACAAACTCATTGCCCTTGTGGTCCAGTGGACTTGGACTTAATCCCCCATGGCAGCAGGCACTGAAGATATCTGGAACATCTGGAGAAGATGAGAAAATCTAGCGCCTGCCTTATCTCACAGATGTGTCCTCCATCCCTTTGCATCGCGTCCTAACCGGACACTATGTGTTTATGTGTGTGATGCATCCTCTGAATTATTCATGGAGGTTGAATTGCAGATTAGTCACTGATTAACCATTGACCAAAGGTAAAGTTCTCCTACACATTAATCTGCATATTCATACAGACAAACAAACAAACCACGAATGCGACTGGATATCTGTACATTACTCAGATTATGAATTTGCTATTGTCTCATCTCTGTTTTGATTCATTCCTTTTTGGTTTTAGAAAATGTTCACTATCGTCTAGAGTGTCTTTGCGGTTGTAGTAGACATGAGCTCATTCCAGAATTGACACCTGACACAGCGGATTCCGGGGACGTAGCACATCGCTTTAGGCAATAACGTAGTGAGTTCACATATCAAGACGCATCAGCTGACGTTTAACCACTGACATAGTATGTGTAGCTGGTATCCTGTTTCAGTCTGATGGTGGTGATGATGCTCTATTTTAACAAAGAACAAACTTAAAATCATAAAAAAAGACTACTAGACTACTAGATAGGAGACGAGTAGAAAAAGAGGTTGCTAACCACTTTGTCCTTCTGTGGCAAGTCCATGCAAGCAAGACAGCAGCAGAGATGATGGGTGTGAGAAATGGATAGATGCAGAAAGAGTGAGAAATAGAGGGAAAGGAAGAGAGGAAGAAAGAACATGTAAAATGGAAAAAGACAGACAGAATAAGCACAGGAGACAGAGACAGACAGCAGCAGCAAAAAGACATTCAGATAGAGACAAAACAAGGGGAAAGAGTCATGACATTAGTGGTGACACATATTGCTTTTAACTTGGAAGGCATCTTTTGCAATAATGAATCGTTTCCTGATATATACTGCCTCTAGTGGCAGAGAGAACTTATGCAACACTACATATCATATAGCTAATATCCCAAGCAAAAGAATAATTCAGCAGGACTGTCCAATATACATTTAGGTGTAGCATTGAACAAGCCACCTAGAATTCTAATAAGTCACATTAATAACCAGCACACACACGTAATAGATTAATTCTATTGAGGCCACTTGTCTTTAGGCGGCTGCTCCAGCATCCTAGCAAGCACTTCCTGTCTTCCTGGCTGAGAGACGCCTGGCAAGTTCCTGAATACACTGTGTTCCCTTCCCTTCCCTTCCTCAAAAGCTGCCGGCACTGCTGCACTGTAGGGCTGCAGCTCACAGCAGCTGGATGCTAGCGACCTCTTGTGGTTCTTTAATGCCTTCAGCTGATCTTTCAGTTGACTGATAAAACACCTCAATAGCTTGTCATTTCAAAAAATGTCTTATATACAGTGCATATTAACATTTTGAATTAAATTATCATTCCAAGCATACCTTCATAGGCATAAGTGCAAATAAGACTTTGAATGGTTCTGGCAGTGAATGTTGTGATGTATTTATAGCCTACTGTAAGTGTATCTATGTCAGTGTGCATGCATGTATGTATTAATGTATACATTTTATATTCTTGATATTGTGTAGTATGTATTTGTATGTACACATCTACTGTATGTCCATCCTTGTCTACTGTCTACATAACTGCACTGCTAGACTGGGACTCAGCCATGCAGAAGGGAATTGGGGAGTTGGGGTTCTGGGTACCTTGTTGGAACGCAGAGACACTCGTCCTCCACAGCGGGCGCAGAACTTGGTTTGGCAATAAGAACAGACGTGGCCGCAGCCGTCGGCGAACTTGGTTTTGTGGCAGATGCCGCAGGTGGGCGAGTCACTCTTCTGCTCCGTCGTGGATTTGGCCTCCTCCCCGATCTTCTTCACCTGGTCCTTGTACATCTCAAACTGCTGGTGCAACTTCCTATGGGGGGGGGGGGGGATACAGAGCGAGCATGAGGGTTTAGCAGAGGTGACATGGGGCTAATTGAGGGACCCCCTTGGTATAAACTGGTCAATGAAAATGAATTAACTTTCCACATACTACTGCATTGCAGTCACACCAAAAAGTGATCTTATTTAAGAATTAATACTATTGTCTTTCGTAGAGCTATCATGTTTTCGTTCTGCACCTTGTGTTGTGATGTTTTGGTGGTTATTCATTCAGACATGGAAAGAAACTTGCATTGCCTCTGTCCTACCCTACTGATGTCTCTTTCATTAATACAACCATGTGAAGGTCTACATTTTGTGCATATTCGAACAACTCTGAATCCCTTTTTAGTTATTTTAGAGAGTTGGTTTGACTATTTTCGGTGACTGTATCCTACAATAGACCTGACTGCCAGCGATGTGACCTATTCATATTCTCACTTCAGAGAAATAGAACATCACAGCAGTTTTTCTTTTCCTTACAATATCTTTCATCAGCTAAAAAGAAGCACGCAATCTACAGGACAATCTTCATTGTCTTAGTTATCATGTGTGAAACACTTCAATTATTTTCTATATTGCAGCATCATACATTTTTGTACCCAGGAGGATATGTATGTTATTAAGTGGTATGTCTCCAGAACATCTACAAATGGCGATACAATGATGATGATGGTACTTCCTGTATCTGGATGATATCACAATTAGTAGTCCTACAAATGGAGGAGTCTAAAAGATTAGTCCTCTTCTTAATATGTTCTTTAGACAATGTTAATAGTAGGGCCCACAGCCGCAATGTGTTAGCACTTTTAATATAGCATACAAGATTGGTGGGTAGTGCACACATCTGTTATTAACATCTTCAGCACATAGTAGTTGTGGGTAGGGCCTCTCAATCAATAGCTATTGCCAAGAACTGCATGGTCATCAGGACCTCATTGATCCCAGTGGGCATTTCTCATTGTTTTTGAAACCCATGCAGGAAGGGTGAAATATGGGGGGCAGACCCTGTTTTACATCACTTGCAGGTTGTTCAGTCCAGAAAATCAATGTTGATCCTGTCAGAAATGTCTGATGTTTTTCTGCATGAATATCCTATGTCATGCTTTTAAGAGGTGAGCACATTTGCACAGCTTTGGTGTAGAGGACCCTTCTCCCTGTGTCCCTGAAGTCCATCACCAGATACATTGGAGTATGGTCTTGCAGATGTCCACGTTAAAGAACAGCAGGATCTCTAGAACACTACGGTGCTTCTAAGACTAATTCCTCAGACTCATCGCTAGAAAGAGTAGGCTACAACACAAACAAAATGTGAACTTGGGCAAATACTTACGCAACACCTAAATCAATTGGAGATGGGGTTGACCTGGTAAAAAAGGCATATTGCAGACAAGCTCCTTAAAATGATAGTCAAATGATAAACAACGTACCTATAAAAGGCGTTTTGTGATACTAAATCAAACTTATCAAGTTACTTTGAATAAACTATCATGTAGATATGTATCCAATATAGGCCGTATCCAATATAGCACAAGATCAGACACTTACTTATTAACAACTACTACTCTCTATCTACTCTCTAACACTCTGAGAATGTCTTTGCGACAAGCCACAACCTACATACACACACCTATGCACTACTCACTCACACATGGGTTTCCTCGACATCTACAGTACACAAAACCAACCACAAGGGGGACCTGGTATCTGTAGAACGCAGTCTATCACACTGACCAGAGTGATAAAGCAGATAGACAGTCTAACACTACACACAACTGCTATGGCTGTACAGCACCAACAGTACAGTATCTGCAGATACACTATCACAAAAAATCAAAGTGATAAGAATTTGGAAGTAAACCTATTCATAGTATCGTGAGTAAAAGGCAAAACAGTCTTGTTTTTTTGGAAGAATCTGAGGTCACTAGGTCAGTAGACTACAGCGCTAAAAGAGTCAGGAGTTTGACTCTCAGGCTGGGAGTCGGTGGATCCTGAGGTTGGCCATGTATACTGATCCCAGGTCAGTTCTATGCAGTCTTTCCTACATCCAGATTGAATCGTTTTGCCATTTTGTAGTTTGTAGTAACAGTAGGGTTGATACTTGTTAATGTTAAGATAAGGTTTGACTGGCGGTAAGCTGTTACACATCATAAACCAAAGTCCTGAAACTGATCTGGGATCTGTGTCCATGGACAGCTTCATCCCAGGGTGCGCGTTCCCTGCGCCTCCACCACATCCCCTCTTCGCCATACTTACGACTTGCGTTCCTCCTCGCTGGTAGACTTCGACTGGGGCTGCGGCTGCAGGACGTTATTTACCAGCTCAGTGATCCCACTAAAGGGGTTCCATCTGTTCGAACAAGGCACAGCCACGTCAAGCCACGAACAAAACTGCAGGAGAAACGCTCTCCTCCTTTTCTTCATCCTCCTCTTCCACCCCTTTCTCTCTCTTACTCTCTCTCGCTCTCTCTCTTTCTCTTTCTCTCTTTCTCCATTCTTTCGCTCTCTCTCAATGAGCACAACCTACAGTATGCAATTCCATTCTATTCTTAGTTCATTCACTCCATGAAGAAAAAAGACAGCAGCACTGTGGCGGTGTTGAGATAGAACAGTCCAAGATGGAGGAAGGATCATCAGCAAGTAGTAAAAGGGCATGGAGATTGCTAGTATGCGTTGGAAAAAGCACTCTGGGGGTCTGTTAGTGATGAGACCATACAGGCTGCAAAGGACAGGAAGTGTGCAGAGAAGGGAGAGTGATGGAACCATTTAGGACTACAAAAATTTGTACCAAAAGGGAGGGAGAAGAAATGCCGCCAGATAGGAAAGCCTGAGCATTACTGTAGGATTGAGCTGTTCTAGCTGGAAGGGTCAGGGCTACTGCAATTACATTTACAGCATCCCCCTTATATCATTAGGGATAGAAAGATAGAAAAGCCAAGAAAAATACAAGACATAACGGCACCATTGGAGAAAGCAAAGGGTAAAGCAGAGAAAGTAATGGAGAAGGCAAAGGAACTGCAAATTCTGATCTAGAACACCCGATTATTTCCCAAGATCTAAAACTCAGAACACTTGTAGCTATGGGCCTTAATTTCATTAATGGACAATATGCAAAGTCGGGCAATGAGCAAAAGTAAACTGTAGCTAATCTAACAGCCAGGTAAAATAATTTTGCTAATTTAATATCATAAAGACCATCAAGGAGGTCAGTCCAACACTTCAACACACCAATGTGGGAGACTCTTTGCACATTGCCCGACTCTACTTGTTGCCCATGTGACGGCGTCAATGGAATCAGGCCTCTGTATCTCTCTACATTATAGAAAAGGAGCCAAAGGGAGGAAGGAAGCTCTACTGTGAAGCAGGAGGTACAGCAGTATTGAGTGACAGAGAGCAGTGTCAAAGCCCAGGTTCTGCTAAGTTTACTTACTGAGATGGCTGAGGCTTTGGTTCTTCTTTCTCCCTAGAAAGACACGGGTCACACACAGCTCAGCACAACACAGATGGGTGACAGAACAAAGGACCACACAGTAACACATAACACTGGTGCTGCATTAAATAAAATGACACTCACAACATGGGCTATATCTGGACTTGGGATAAGCCACAGGGGCTTTTATTTATTCATGAGCCGTTATGAATAATGAAGTGTTTCATTATGAAATTTGTTGATTCACAAATATTAAATTCCAAAGTCCAAAAATGGCCCTCTATAATGGAATGAAAATGATAAAGGAGAGGATAACAGCATGGCAATGTAAAACACACAAAGTAACGACAATTCAATTTCTAAAATGAATACACATGACATGATTAATGAATAATTGAATGATGACATGACACATTGTTTTCATGATGACTTACAGATCAGGGAAGAAAAGATCTAAAGGCGTTTCCTGATTACATTATGTTCTGAGTCATCTCCCCCAGTGAGAGACAACAAATTAACTACGTATATGAATATTCAGGGTGAGCCATACAGCACTCCCTCTGCCTCTCTGTTCGATAGACAGAGAAATCAATTCCATAGGATCCTTCATGTCATACACCTCCACTGCGTGAAAAAGGGAGTGGATTGTGTGCACAGTGGAGGTTTAGATGGTGCCACCACCACCGGTCTGGACACAGCACACAGGGCCATTTGTGGTCCTGTAGCAAAAGGAACCCAAACACCTACAAACGTTCTAATGCATTCCTAATTTTGGTGGGGAAATAAATCTGGGGGTACCCAACTCCATCAGGATCTGATGAACATACAGGGCCTAAAATGGGGAGTGTATTTCCGGAGCCATCTGCTTTAGGAAGAGGGTTTGCTATGAGGCAACTAATTAGCTTCCACTAGGTTAGCACCATCAGGGTTCCGAATGGGACAGGACCTCTTTCTTTAACAGAGAAAGCAGGGAGGGAGGGAGTGTCACATCCGTGACAGGAAGTTGGTGTCTGAGTGACAGCGAGTAGCACCCAAGCCCAGGGAATTCTGGGAGTCACTGGGAGTCTCTGCTGTGTCTACTTACTGAGGTGGTTGAGGCTTTGGTTCTTCGCCCTCCCTACAAAGACAGGTTTGGAGCTCAGCACCACACACATAGAGCAGTACATCATAGGAAATTGAAAAGCTACCAGAGATTGTGACTGTCAATGTTTTTGTAAATGTTTTTAAAAGGGCTTACTACTCATAGAGTCAATGATATGACATATGACTGTTGAGCATATTTAAACTGCACCAGTGGAAATCTATATCACAGTATATCACTTGCTTCGCCTGATTACAATGACTAGACATAGTAACACAGCTATACAATTAGACAACACAGCTTTTGTTTGGTAAGACTACCAAACAGACTAGAAGGGTATTGCACATAATATTGCAGTCTATTGCACAGACCTACATGAGGAGAGTGGCGCTTTTACTCTTTAATCCACATCACTACCACCACCACCACCACCACCACCACCGAGCTCTATGAGGGTTTTGAGTCAAATGGGACCTCTAGGCAACACAGAGAGCAGAGGGGAACTACAGTAGTTGCAGGGCGTTGTCTGAAGTGACAGCTACAAGCATCAAAGCCCAGGGCATTCTGAGAGTTGCTGCTCTTTACTTACTGAGGTGTCTGGGGCTTTGGTTCTTCTGTTTCCCTATAAAGACAGGTTTGCAGCTTAGCACCATACTGACAGCAAAACAGTGAATAAGGGTTACATTATGCTAAAATAACCTAAAAGCTGAGGAAATGTCCACATGACCTCCTCAGTTTTTTCTCCAGACTTGTATCATGTAAACCCATACACCAGATACGGGCACAGGCCAACACTAAAAGTTAAGAAAAACATGAAGTATGGTTCATCTTAATCAACTCCTTCTTTCAAGCTTGTAGTGGAATCTTCCAATACACTAAGCTGAGATTGGGACAAACCTTGATACTTCAAAAACCTACAGTGCTACAGTGAGTGCATTGAGTGCAAAATTCATATGTGTGTACCTTAACTCAAACTATCATCAATTTGTTATATTTTGGTATTTATATACGGGTATAACTTTGCGCCCATATTTGAAGCACAGATACAAATCTGAAGAAAAACTGAGGGGGTCATGTGGAGACTTCTAGGTCAGTGTTTTTCAACCTTTTTTGTGCCACGGCACACTTTTGACACATAAAATGTCCCACGGCACACTAACATCCTGTGTGAAGAAAAAATAAACATACCATAGCCTATTATGGCTTTTATGCAAGACCTGCTCAATAAAACAAGCGCCCTCTGTTTCATTTGTAGGTGACTATATCTAATTTAATTGTTGTTATGAACTGGATATGTGATGATTCTGTGAATACTGGATATTGGGGCCCCCGTTGTACAATGCCTGCATACCACAAATAGTGCAATCATACAATCAATGAGGGCATGTGGTTAAAAATTTGATGCAACAATTGCTTTTCTGGACCAGTGCAGTGTTTCCCACAGAATTACATTTTATTTGTGGTGGAAGGTTTGCAGAATTAACTTGAATGCAACAGTTTTTAACAAATTTCCGCAGCGTGGTTATGATGCTAACCAGATTTAAGCACAATTTAGTACAACCTGGAAAATCATTGTGTGGTGGTCAATGTTGATATTGTGGTGGGCCGCCACAAATAAGTCAATGTATGGGAAACACTGCAGTGAGTGACATTTGGGTAATTTTCTGCGGCACACCTGATGATCTCTCACGGCACACTAGTGTGCCCCGGCACAGTGGTTGAAAAACACTGTTCTAGGTGATCTGGCACGGAATGACCCATAAAAGAGAGAGCTGCCAATCATCGCTCGCTCAGTAGAAAGACAGCAGATGTAGGTGAACTGGCCTTTAAAGACATTGGGTGTGTGCACACTGAATATTTTTACTACAGTATTTATGCATTTGAAAAGATTCAATTGTCTATCACTCTCCTCTCTCCTTTCAGCGTAATAACTGAACACAGAAGCCACAGATGACGTAAGTTTTACTGGTAGCTCTGCCTGGCAACATAAAAAAAAGAATCGACTGAGAAGAGATGTAGTCAAGAACCCTCAGATCCTCTCGCTTTCCTAAATCAAATTCACATCAAAGCGCAGTGGGGCAAAGACAAAACCACAAATGACAGCGGCGAAGGCACCCTATTCACGTCAAAGCCATCACATTTAACAAGCGAAAAGAGGGCAGCACTGCAAACTGATTGTTTGGATTGTACAGATTTAACATTGAGACAACAAGCACAGACAGTCAATGGTAGAGGCGCTAAGAATAATCTACAAGCATGTGTGAAAGAGAGCGTGTGTGTGCGTGTGTGTGTGTGAGAGGATGAGTGAAAGCTACGAGAGCCAATGAGAGCTAGTTACTATAATCAACAATCCTGTTACACAATGATGCCCTTAGACTTAAACACCACTCAACAGGCTGCCTTATTTGTACCGGCCACTCTGGGATCAGAAGCACAGTATGGACATGTGCTTGACCATATTGCTAAGTGTGGTCATTCAGCACTGCAGTGAGGTTAACATTTGCTTGTGTCCATTGTCAGGCTTCATATTTTACCTGCTTAGATACCTAGCATGGGAGTACTATACAGTCCCAGAATGCATCACAGTCAACTGTGTTTCATCTTTCAAGCTTGAAATAGAGGTGTGAAATCAATGGGCGGTCAATGTGCTGGATCAGGTGTCTTGACGTTTAGGCCGCTGTAGTGGTGAAGTTTAAAAGCCACAGCGAGCAGTGTTAGATGTACTCAACGGAGGATTAAGCCACTCTGAATAGCCATTCAGCTCTGTCTATTCAGCTGACTGGACCCCGCTCTCACCTAAACCGCAAAGGGCAAAGATCAGAGGAGGGCGGAGTCCGAGCCACGCGGCTTCGGAGTATGTGTAGGAAGAGGAAGTGATGCCGAAAGTCAAACAGAACGGTTCCTGAACTTGAAGCAGACGTCAGTGACACTCTAGAGACCTTGTGCTGTGTACAGAATGACGGATTTCAAAGGAGTTTCCGGTTTTCTCATTTTTATTGAATGATAAAAGGTATGACAAACACTGAACAAAGCAGCAAGGACACCAAGTAAAGTGATGGACTGTGTCATGCTCACACTCTTGCAAGCATGCGTGCACACACAGATACACACACACACAGACGCAAACACACACAGACACACACATACACACACACACACACACACACACACACACACACACACACACACACACACACACACACACACACACACACACACACACACACACACACAGAGAGGCACCTTCCTAAAAACACAAATGCACAAATAAAACACACACATAACTGCACACATCAGCACGTCATACATTCGATCAATATCTGAAAGGCACACATATACTCCACATAGATATCAGCTTCCCAGCTGAAAAGCGCAGACATTTGGTCGAGCTTTGGAAGCTGCCTGGCATCGTGAGCAAGGGATTTGGGCAGAACCACCAAACGGAATTAATATGGATCCAGAAGCTTCTGTCTGTTAGCAGAGAGAGCCACTTAAACCCACAGGAGCTTAGGACCCATTCTGGCCCATTGCTCCCATATTTGCAGAGAGGAGAGCAAAGCGAAGACGAGAAGAAGAGGAGAAGGAGGAGGGCCAGGGTGAGGAAGGCTTTGCCAGGACCCGATAGTTTCCTTTGAGCTAATTTCCATGCTGTGGAATACTCCTTTGTGTGCAGCATCACTAGCAGGTGTATTTTCAATGTTCCTTCCAACAGCCAAATTACCATATTACTTGGTCTTGTGATTGATTCATGCCATAACATGTCATCTCCCAACACAAGACTGTCTATGGCATAGACTGTCCAGAGACAGTATGTCCATAGACATTGACCTTTGTAACTCTACTCAGGGCTACATAGGGCTAGTAAAACACTTGACCATACAAGAGGTGTCCTTTTACAATACCACTGACTGCGGCCTGTGTGTTGTGAGGCTAGCAGAGACTCACAGCAATCATGTATACATCATGTATACATATCATCGTGATCATCAACACACATGGGTCTTGTAAAAACTGCTGGGCTTGTCAGCCTCGGCCTTTCGTGCGATTCCAGCAGAGAGAGAGAGAGAGAGAGAGAGAGGGAGAGAGAGAGGGAGAGAGGACTCCTCCTCTGGCACTTGTGTTCTCTGGGCTACTCACGCCACACAGGCTCTTCCTCGAGCTCCATAGCCTGGACAGTATGTCATGCGTATGATTACATAACCAAGAGACATGGAGGCAATATAGGGGGGGGGGGGGGGGGCAGGGTAGGGGGGTGGATGTAGAGGGAGGAGGAGAGTTGTGGATGCATGGAGGGGGTTGTAGGAAGGAGGGAAGGGAAGGAAGAAACCCAGGAGGCCTGTGGCTCATCCAGAGGACAAACCTGTGCATGAGGCAGTGGCCCTGATGTTCCACCTGCTCTGCGGAGCGAGAGAGTGGGAAGTCTTCCTCGTGGAAGAAGCCACCAGGGAGTGGAACAATCCCTCCAGCACCTCTCCGTCTCTCACCTCACCTCTAAAACTGGAAGGCATCTGCTGTGGTCTTCCTGTCACAGCCTCAGAGATCTTACAGTCGTTTCTGAGTTAAAGCTGATTCTCAAACAGCCTTTGCTTTCACATACTGTACATTGCTTTGCTTTTACATGGCAGTTGCTATGCACATCAGCTCCAGCAGCTGCACTGTATGTGGCAAAGGTCCACTGTTCCCCAGGAACCTGAGGTCTTCCCTGTAAGATGCATGTGACCACGAGTGTGATGGAGGAGGGGGGGGGGGGGGGTCTTTTCTTACATAGATTTGCAGTCAGGGAAGATAAATATGCAGACAGCATCTTTTGATGTCACTCATTGACTGTAGTGAAATACTTTTCATATTTGACAGAGAGCTATTGGGCTCTTAATGACTGGTACCATCTGACTACAGAGCACTGGTGTCTTTTGCTAACCTATACTAGACTGAATCTTTCAAAGCATATTCCTCAATCAACACACAGTTAAAACAGACACAGAAAGTAACTGCAGTTACAAATGTCAATAGAATCGTTCATACCATGAGCAAAATTAAATGCACAGCGTTTGACATGTCATGAGTTTGGGCAGAAATGTCCTTGAATGTAATACGGTGCAGCATAACTCGGAGTAATCAGAGATGGGAGTACCCACTACCCAGGCCGAGTCCAAGTGTGCGAATCTGACTGGGCCTTCAGGTCCCATGAGCAGAGGCTCCACTGAGCACCAGTTAAGAGCAGCCAAGCCACTGGGCTAATAGGATCTGCTGCTCTAATTAGGTTCAAGAGGGCTCCCAAAAAGAAAAGACAGACTGTTGACTCGCCTTGCTGGGACTCCTGAAGTGGCATACAACAGAACGTAAAATCAGAGATAAAGAGAGAGAGAGAGAGAGAGAGAGAGAGAGAGAGAGAGAGAGAGAGAGAGACTGAGAGAGACATGACAGACATGGAGAGATTAATTCTGCTCTGATTTGACTTGGCATGGCTGTGAATCTGCCAGTGCCTTAAAGTTGCATATGAACTGATGTCTCTGACAAATGATTCCCCATGTAAACAAAACTGAAAACAAGGTGAAAGCAGGTGGGGTTGTGTGTCTGGTTGAGGAATTTGACATGCGTGTTTTCAATTTTTGGAAATGCAACATGCATTTTTTTTAGTCTCACCAAGCCGATCAAGCCAAGTGTGGCCTTACAGCGCTTAAAACATTTCTGTGTTTTCAGAAAAGCCTGCTCTTCAACCACAACAACAAATAGTCATTGACCTAAGAGGCTGCCTGGCACGACTGGCATCTGTGTATGTGAGGGGTGGTGGTGGTGGTAAGGCCATGCCCAGAAGTGCCCTCCCCAGACATCTCCATCACAGCGCCATCCCTGCTGATCCTCCACCAGATCCTTATCCTCACCGCCAGACACACAAAGCTATCGGGCAGTGCCCTCATGCCGAGGGCAGACAGGTCATTATGGTCATTTACCAACAACACAATGAACAATCACTATTGGGGTAATGTAATTTTAGTCACAATTTTATATTTTTTTCATTTTAATTTTAGCTGATTCTGATTCTTATTCTGATTCTGACCAGACAAAAAGAAGTAATCTAACAGAAGTTAAAATACAGTCAATTTTAATAAAGTCTTTTGGCTGAAATCAACATGCTTTTACTTTTAAGTCTTCAAAGGCAACTGAAAATCTGAATTTTTATTTCACAATCCTGTTCTAATCAGTGTGTGTGTGTGTTTGTTCCTCAGGCCTTCGCTGGGACTCTGGGCTCTCCTGTTTCACTAAGCAGCATACGGCACAGTACCAGGGAGGCCACTTTACCCAGTCCAGCATGGACATGTGAACTTGCCAAGTGTGTGCTGTATGAATGGGCAGTTACCAGGGCAGCCAGGGCCGCTGACCCCTGCCGTGCCAACAGAAGGCCCCAGAAAAAAAAACGGCGCTCCACCTGCCGCGGGCCCCAGCACAAACACAACCTCGGTTCCATTCTATTTTCAATAAGCCACGGTATCCAGTCGAGACCGGGCAAGATGGGCACCGCTGCCATGCCAAAATCACAGCCGGGCCTCTGGTGGCTGGCACCTCAGATAACCGTGTCACTGCGTGCGACCGAAAGAGAGGCCCGCACTGAGCCAGGAGGGGAGGGAGAAAGTGTAGCACATATGAGGTAGTGAGTAGTGCTCAGGCACATTACACAGGGTGGCATGGACACACAGGGGACACAGATTTGGTCATACAGCAAGGATGCTTTACCCCACTGCTGTAGCAAATCAGAGAGAGATTCTTTTATTCAATGTAAAAACCTAGATATTACTGAGCCAAAAGTCCCACCTTCATAACAAATCTTTCTGGAAACCACAGCTCTCCTTAGAATATAACAACAGATGTATGCATGTACAGCACTCTGCAGCACTGAGAGAGCATATGATTCCATAATTCTAAGATGTCACTATGTATCGCTTTGGTTTTAATGTAATGTAATGTAGTTTCAAAGAAGCAGTGGTGTCCACCAGTCTATATGTAGAGTCATCCTGTATTTAAGTTGGTATTCCCAGTTCATGGAGTTTCTGTCAAAGAAATGCAACAACTGCATTGCATACAGGTAAACCACACCGGCTTGCACACACAGAGGCGTGTAAACACTTAGTAATGTGGTAAATGAAGAGGTCACAAGCCAGCGCTCTCCAGGAACGGTGCTATCTTCCACTACACAGTCACTGTGACTGGACAAGCCACTGACTGGCACATGCAACAGGTGTTGTATTGCAAGGAGCCTCTCTCTTGCTCTCACAACCTGGCCATAGTATCGAGTGCCAGAGCCAACACTGAGTGCACTGGCCAAAGTGACCTAACCGGACACTGATCCAGTGTGTTTACTGTGGGCTAAAAAAGGGAACTTCAGTACACTTCATGGAAAAAGTAGCATAGGTCTACCATTCAACAGGAAACACCCGGCATGTTTGTGAGAGTTTGTAAAAGAGACAGAGAGAGATAGAGAGAGAGGGTGAAAGAGGAAGATTTCCATGTTTCCATCCAAACTGTATTGTCTCTACATCTGGCACCTTGGACCCCAATATTAGCAGTAACGGGGAGGGGGGTGGAGGGGCTTGTTATTTATTGCCTGGCACTCTGCGAAAGTGCTTTCTTCTTTACAGGCGTGCGGCGTGAAATGAAAGCGGTGCGGAGTCACGGCTGCCACGCTCAAGATGGGAGATGTCCTTGATAAGAGGGAGGAGGGAAGAAGAGGAGGAGGAAGAAAAAACAGGGAAAAAAACGTTAAAAACTGGAGGAGTGCGACTTGCTCGCTGGCTGAGGGTGAGAAACATGACGGATAGTCCCCCCCGGGAGGTCTAACACCAAGCGGGCGGAGCGCAGGAGGCCTCGCGTGCTTCATAATGCGACGGCTGTCACGTAGCTCAAATCAAAGTGATAGCAACCCCAGTGTTGCTCATTCACACCTGTGACATTCGCCAACTGTTCTAGTGAGAATGGATGCGATGAGGTTGGAGACGTGATGAGACAGAGCTGAACCTGTGCGTGTGTGCGCGTGTGTGTGTGTTTGTGTGTGTGTGTGTGTGTGTGTGTGTGTGTGTGTGTATGTGTGTGTGTGTGTGTGTATGGGTGTTCACTTCGGAGATAAACAAGTTGTTGCCTCGCCGGGCACACACCATATTAGGCAGCCGGAGAAGCATTGTGTAACAGCCAAGAATTGCACTGGCCTTTCATAACCACGGAGTCCGACAACGTGGTTGTTTTGAGCGCGAGAAAAAAAAGAGGCACCCAAACATCGGCGCTGACATATGTACGGCAACAGTGCTGACCAGGTAAAAAAACAAAACAAAACAAAACAAAACAAAACAAAAGCCTGCTTTGCGGCAGAAGACGCCTCACTTCAGTCTGGTCCGAGTGACATCAGAAGCCTGGCCGGTCCACGTAAAGTTTCAGATGGAGGAGTGACAGGCTGGCTCATGAAAAGTGACATTGCTGTCAGTGGCCTCGGCCCCGGAGTGTGTCTGTGCGTGTATGTGTGTGTGTGTGATTTTAAAGGCTCCAGCGGGAGAGAAAACAAACACACACACACACACACACACACACACACACACAAACACCTGTCAAACACACTCCATTCCCACGACAGAAGAACTGCCCAGTGCAAGCCAAGTGCAGCCAGCGAAGTATGGCACCGCAACTAAAATGGTGTAATTAATCATAAGAAGGGAGATCCAGCTTGCATATTGTAACAGTAGCCGTCGGGGAAAGCCCATCACACAGGAAGTGGGCCAGTGGTTTCCCTCTCTTTGGCACGAGGGCCATGACATATCAGATCAAATCTCATCACACCCACAGCGATTGGGGCCATGAAAACAATTATGGTGGAAGACACATATACACTAGACTGGCTGCCTCAGAGACCTCACATATTGCCCTATATTAAGGGGTTCAAACAAAATAACCTGAATTTGTGTGGTCCATGCATACTGTTGGTGGGGTTCTTTTATCCTTCCCAGGTATAAACTGCTGTAGGACAGACAAACAAACACTCAAACAAACACACACACACGCACACACACACACACACACACACACACACACACACACAAAGACACACACACACAGACGCTGTCACTGATGATAAAATGTGCACGTAACATGTAGCATTATTGCTCCCAGGTGCCGTGGCCCCTGCATGTTCCCCCTGGCTCTCGCTAGTGACGCGAGGCTAATGAGGTGATCCATAAAGAGTGTCAGGCATTCTGCAGCTCGCCACCTCCCACTCTCACCACTGGCCTGGCCGGCTGGCTGGTGTGACCAGCAGGCTCCCACAGGCCACAGCACACACACTGATCAGAACAGCTCCCAACAGCAACCCTGAACCACTAGGGGCCACATTCACAATATCAACAAAATATAACGGATATGAGCAATTCGGACAGAGGAGCACTGGGAGGTTCAACAAATAGCCTACTGTAGGAATGGTTACATTGGGACTGTGAGAAAGCAAAATAGCCTGACTCAGGAACAGTTTGTGTAGGACCGCAGTAAAATCAAACAGGATGGGGTACAGTAAATGCAGGGTACTCCTATTATACTCAGGATGAGACACCCACTAGCAGATTCCAGTTTGATGTAATTCATATCACAGTAGTGTAGTGTAACCTACAAACACGCTACAACGATCAAAGCCTTTGTCCACATACTAAACAAAACTGGTGCACCATCATGCCATGATTTGAAATCTAATGCTGAAATGGCAGAATGCTGAAAAATGCCTTGGCTGATCTCACTCCGTTCAGCAACAATGTTCATTGACTACAATAAATCTCCGACTGACACAAATTCAGTAGATAATAATGAAAATAACAGGCATAATTTCACAAATCGTAAAGTGTCTCAGAGTTTGACAACAGGACAGCGAGAGACAACCTAAGTCAGCCTGTTTGTGACGGCTCATCTCCAGAAGGTGGCTTATGTCATACATGTACTGCATAGCACCAAAAACAGCTATTGCAGGTGGCTGGTGAGTCAGAGCTTTTCTTCTTTTCCCCCAACCAGAAAAACCAGCCAGCTCCCAAGAAATTACCTCAGCAGCAAAATCCCTGTAGGCAGTTCTTTTCAGGCAGTAAAGATTCACCACTAAACGTTGGTCCCTTGTAAAGGCATAGTCATGCCATAGTGATGCAAGCTATGAGCTCATCTTCCCATCAACTACAATGTAACAACAGGCATAAATATTTGCATCAACCTTGAAAACATATAACTTCTATACGATCTTAACATCTTTACAGCGTGGCTTCTAATCTATGTACTTTCCTGCATGATCATGACAGTGCTAAGTGTGCATTCCCTGAATGGTGCTGTGGATAAAAGAACCTGTTAAATGGCTAACGTTAATGTAAATATTAAGGGCGTGGGTTGCTAGGATAGGACTGGCAGTGCAGGTAACGTGGCGATGAGTTTGTTCACCTGTCTGCTGCCGCTTTCATTAAAAGCAGGCATCCCGGCACATCATGTTCTGCCACCTTTCCCTGATTCTCTCTCTCTCTCACACACACACACACACACACACACACACATCTGCTCGGAGTGTCTGCGCCGCGCTGCCTGCCACTTTATACCGCTGCTGCCAGATAGACCGCCATCACACTGACAAGCAGGTGGCAGGGAAGTTTTAAAGCCGCAGACAAACTTGTTTTCACAAGATGGGTGTAAACAACTACAAAAACCCACCCACCCCCACTTACTGCCTTTTTGTTCAAGACAGTACAACAAATACAAAGACGGCAGCTGGGTGGAGGGGGAAGGATAGGGATGCGGATGGGGAATGGGTGGTTTACATGTTTTGTCGTGCCACCTTGAAAGGATGATAGACAGACCTCAAATCTCAGATCTCAAAACTCCCAGGAAAAACAACTGCCCTTTAGCTTAAGTGTGATTCCCAACAAGGGCAGACACTTTTAGCTACCATGACCTTTGCTGTAGGACTAGCCCTGTGTGCTATGCTTCCTGCACAGTCCAATTCACCATGTAAAACAGATGCACATTCACTCTATGGCTCTGCCTGAGACTATATGGTTTCCGACGTCAACTGTCCACAAGAAAAGCTATGAGGAGTTTAGGTCAAAGAAAATGATTGACAACGAGGGCCCATGTTATAGGCTGTTTGCTTGTAACGTGGAATGAGCTTTGATAATATTTGGAAATGTCAGTTCTAATGTCAGTAGCTTATTCTTCTACCAGACAAAACGACTGAAAAAGCTCTATCTATTAGTTAGTCTTTATCACTGCGATACTGATAGCAGAGTCACCCAAGCTAAAACTCGCTCAGACGGCCAATAGGCTACTGTGACAGCCGGCTGCTGTCGTGGTAAAATGAATAGTAAGCTATGCTATGACAAATACAGCCAAATTAAGTCAGGTGAATATAACTTTGAATTTACGATACGTTAGTAGCATTAGAGCTAATCAGTAAACCGCTGCCTGCCACACATCCATTCCTGACATCGCTGACAGCTCTAATGTGAAGTGACCGACGGCTGCGAAATCTATCTCCACCTTAACATTCTGACGGACAGCGTCGTGGTCCTGAAAACACAGTAGTGTGCAGCGCGCGAAACAGCTAAACCTCCGTGTAATTCGCGTGATAAACCATGAATGAGGAATATATCTTAATGTTAAGCCTAAAGGTAGAGATGAAATGAAAGATGTCTGTCTTCTGTTCAAAGTGCATTTCGTCTGACTGGGGGTTAAACGTCTTTAATCTGTGATAAAAGGCGGTTGACGGGATTTTTAGCCGAAGATGGCGCCCGTAGCTAACCCAACCCAAAGGCGACAGAGCTAGGCCCGCGCGGAACGGCTGTCAGCTGGCACGGGAATTGCCCCTATAGTAACAGACAATACTATCGCAGCACCATTTGTAAATGCACTGCCGACTTATCAAGAGAAGCGGTAAAATCCACCGAGGCGCTTTGTCATTCAATGAAACGCCCACGCCTCCGTGTTAAGTTTAGGCAGGATATTTTGCTCAGCTCACTCAACAATAATATTGACAGCCCACGTAAGCACTGATATTGACTTATCAGTGACAATTATGCTTGAAATAACACCGGTGTATAATGGACACCATTTAAAGATATGAGCACATTGAAATGCAGCTACCAATTTCAGCACCACACTGCAGCACGGACGATTCTCAGCCCCACACAGTGCTTAGCTGCTTGCTAGCCCTGTCTGCTCTATTCAACAATTGAGGCAATTGAGGGCGCTTACTTCAACATAGACTGCTCTTTCTCATCTTCTTTTTTCTGTCGATCCATGACAGAGAGGATGATCTTTCTTTCCTCCTCTGTCAGATGGCTTAGGTCCGGCATGTCCGGCTGGGCATCCGCCGCAGGAGGAGCGGTCGGGCCGCCCCGGGGCCCGACTGGAGCAGACATCTTTAGATGGAATTGCTAAAAATTAAGCATAAATACTTATATTCTTAGCTAGTTCTATAGTGTTAACACATATATATGCATTACCCTATCTGAGCAGGCTATTCAAGCAAGAACACATGCATCATGGTCCAAACAACTTCATAAGGTTATGCTGTCAGCATACGGTCTCCACCACTATCATTTAGTGTTCTCTGAATGCAATAAAACCTGTACAGTTTAAATGCTTTATAGCGTTCACCTTCAATGTCCACAATGCGTGTAGCCATTGTATTTTAACGTTATCACTTCTATTGGCAGAAGCCAATATGCATCCGACTGATAAGCCTGATGTATAGTTTCTTAAATCTACATGATCATACACCGACATATCGTAGTAGTCCAGTGCTGTAGATAGGCTGCAGCAGGCGGTAAACGTTGCTAAGCGGCTGCTGAGATGTTGTCTGCGATTCTTAGCACGGCTTCAGGGGGGGAAATACATCCCATCAAGACAACGGGATATAAGGTGCTGAAAGCCAAAAGCTCCCTTGTTTCATGCACAAACCGCTGGGTGCCTTACAATGACACAACTCAACAGCCATCCATTCGAATGGGTTCAGAGGGAGTAGAGATCAAATTCTTGCCTTTTATTTCGCAGTCATGATAAATCCAGTCTAACCCATAGCTGGTCCTTCTAGGGAGAGGTCAGCCGCATCTTCAAACGCAGGGCCCTCGTTCCCTTCTGGCGGTTGTTTGCGTCCTCTTGCCTCTCTCGCTCCCCCTGGTTCTCTCCTGGTGGATAATTCTTGGAGATTTCTTGAATGCTAAAAAATGGATGCAATAGGGTAAAAGCCCGATAGGATGGATGGGCGGAGCAACGATCTTGCGTAGAACAAAGATCAGCTGCTCCCAGCGGGAGGGGGCGGAAGTAACCGGTGCTGTGGCACGTTCATTGACAGAAGGTAGCCTATCGGCAGCATTTTCAAAACATGAACTGGATTATATCTTTGCCTATCGCTATTCAAACATAGTATAAGCAACATTATCCAGGTCCTCATGAATAATTTGCTGATTAGGCTACCAACTTTATAAAGATAGCAATGGACTTATAAAACATCCGAACCTATCGAGCAACAGGTCTAAAAACGACCCTGGAGATGCACTGTTGCAAAGAGCCGAATTAGGCTACTATATCGATTTCAATGTGAAAACTTCTTTTCTGAGATTTCTGAAATAACAAAATACTCCGACCCCTGATAATGATGGTATAATTTTAGTGGGACTATAATATTAATATGTAGCAGCATGGAGCAATGTTCCTCTAAATTCTTGGGTTTTATAGCAGCAGATTATATTTTCATAAAATAAATGCCGTTTTTGAACCGTTTTTCCAGTAATAAAGCAAGACGTAAAAAATAATATAGGCCTAGTTTAGATAATTACCAGGTCAGACATACATTGTTTACAGAAACAAAGGGTTATTTGAATATGTTGGCAACAAAATGCAAACCAACACTTTTAACGCAAAACTATTTCTTTATGCTTCCAATTCTGGGGTAATTCTACATGCTTCCAACCAGAGCCCTAGAGAGAGATCTATAAGGCTCTGCTTCCAACCATTTATTTGCGTTTCAATGAAGTTGAACGCGGTGTTCTACTAGCCTATTCCATGGAGCTAATGAAGTTGGAAAACATGACAATTATGACAAATATAGCTTTGTTACTGGATATCAGTATCAGAAGTAATTTCTTGACGCCTGCCTGAGGGCAATTTGGATCAGGTTACAGTTGCTCACATTAAATAATAGAAATAGTGTATGCAAGAGAAATTATACATAGGATGATAAATGCCAAAAGTTTAGACCTTAAGCACCAGAGTATTGCACAGCTGAATTAGGACATCATTAAACTGAAGCTGACACTATAAATTATTTTACTTTTAGATACATAATCATAAATTGGATATATACCACAGCAATTTTGTTGCCAGGTGAGATGGAGACTTGGGTTTCAATCACTTGACTTTACAAAAGTTATTTTGCACACCCAAATGGTTCTATGCCGACTCATAAACTGGGTCCTAAATGGAATTACAAGTGAAATGAGCGCCCCCTATTGGCCAATTGGTGTTAGGTAGGCCACTATCAGGAGGGTTCTACTTAGGCCTACTTTAGAACAGAACACGTTTTTAGTGTTTCTAGGCGAGAAATAGGTGCGCTCAACTCAACATAAAAAGAGGGGTTTGGGTGCGTAAACAAAGGAAGCACTGGATTAAGCAAAAAGTAAATGCACTGTCAAGATTTAATTTTTTGGAAAGCATGTCACAAATGTTTCGGCCTATGCAGTCTTCAGTGTCTTTTTTAGTCTTTCTACCTGTTTTAGTGCAGGTACAGGTACAACAGGTCCATCTTCCCGTGTCAGTTCAGCCTACATAACATCAAAAGCACTGGTCTGATTTACTTCAAATATTCATAAGGTAGTGGATCCAGTGATCCAGATTAGGGTCTTTACTGATCCATTAAGGTCTTGTTATTTATATTTGTTTATTTTTTGTTCCTTTTTATCTGATAATTTATTTTAATGTCTGTTTTATGTCATAATGATCAATATCTACCTTGACTAAAGCATTTGTACAGTGTATTTTTTCACATTGAATTACTTTATCTTTGCACATGCAGGTCACTGATTATAAGCACTGTCTGTGTGTCTGCTGACATTTAATGTGCGGAGAGGAACTGAGATATTTTAACAAGACAGATAGAGAGGGCCTCTTCCGCTATTCAAAGGCTACCACCGCGATATTATGTATTATGAAACATGCAAATTTGACTTCCTTTGTTTCTTCGTGTAGGGTTTGTTATGCCAGGGATGGCCATTCTAATGTGAACTCTAAAAGCTGCCTGCTTTATTGCTCTGATGCCAATGCAGCCACTGTCTTCTGAAGAAAGTATCGCTATATACAGTACCCCTCTATGAGAAAGACGTCACTACACAGTTTCACCCACTGATCTCAGAAGAACAAAACAAAACAACAAAACAAAAAAAATATGTTCATGAGATCAGTGGTTCCACCCCAGTGTCAATTATATAACATTGTGATTTCATACATGACATGCAGGTGGGAGATGGTGGGACTGGTTGGACTGGATTGAACTGGATTGTTTAACCATGTCGCCCTCTGGAAGGTATTTGTTTGACGATGGTAAACGCACACCTTGTGAGGTGCTCACGATGGTAAATAAGACTTGAGTTTAGAAGAAGTGTCGTGGCACACTCAGAACTTCAATATGCAGTAATTTTATTTAACCAAAATAAAATCTGGAAGGTACCACAGGTCACTCAAAACATTGATTTAAAAAATAAGAATATTATCTTAAAGGCACTCAAAGTGATGTTGGGTAACGCACATCTCTTCGGTGATTGGCTGGAACACTTTGTTGGTCCAGGTAACATAAATGTGTGTGTGTGTGGATGCTTTTGTTGCGTCGGTGAGTTGCATAGTTTTAAAAAACAAACATTAAGGGTTGTTTTAAGGACATGTTTGTACATGCCCATAGCCAGCCACTCTAAAACAGTCAAAGGCGATTCAAAACTAGTCAGAAAGTCGAGACAGGACCTATCGTCAACATTTCAGTGTCCACCACTCTAGTTCATCCAAAACAAACCAGAAAAGGGACTCAAAGTGCAAAATACCGGAATTATCCTTTAATTGTGTATCCTTTAATTGTGTCTGTCATCTGTCATCTCCTCAGTGACAACAGAAGGTTCTAGAGTATGACTGACTCATGTACATAACAGAGATGATTAGCCAGTGACTGATAGGTCAGCTTGAGTGTCTGTGACTGTGGCAAAAGGCAGAGGAATCTATTCAGAGCAACAGAGTGTGATAATCAGTTATTGTGTTTTTATTTCTTCAGATATGGCAACACCAAAGCCAACTGTAAATGTGTGTGTGTGTGTGTGTGTGTGTGTGTGTGTGTGTGTGTGTGTGTGTGTGTGAGTGTGTGTGTGTGTGTGAGTTATGATAAAGAATTCCCTGGAAGTCCCTTTAAAGAACAAAACCTGTTTTTACCAGTTTTGTAACCTTGCATGTGTTGTGCTTACAGTTTGTTACAGATTGTATAAGTATTAGTATTGGTATGGTGTTACAACATAAAATTTCCCATCAACATTAACAGATCCTAAATTTATGTGATGGGCTGGTGGCTAGTTATGTATAGAACTTATTTTAGTTCAGATCTAACAATTTGTGATTAGGCTACAGCAGCAAGTGATTATTTTGGACAGCAGTGAGTGTCAGACTATTGTAGCATTGATATTGATATTAAATAATTGATGTACATCTGAATCTATATGGGAGGACATATGAGCATAGCTGAATATTGGGGGGACATGTCCCCCTCAAAGTATATTAAGATCATTATTTATGATTATGGCCTTGCTTAAAGCAACATCAAAGAGTTTTTTGTAGCTTAAAATAATGTTTCCAAAATCGTTTCAATGGTTCATCAACTCGTAACAGGGTGAACGGCACTTTTACATTCGTTTCGCAGCCCTCTATTGGGTATAATTGCACTATGTAAGTTTGCCAGATCGGGTAGCGGATCTCAGTTCGATGGAATGAGACATAAGAAACTACAAATTTGACTTGCTTCTGATGTCGCAGTACATCATACTTTCATAAAATCACGCAACATACTGTCTGTGGACATCGTTATTTGCAAAGCCAGTGCTGGATAAACAAATAGCCTGCGTGGGACAGAGGAAAAGTGCTTTGGTGTTGCTTTAATGATGCTGTAGCACATCTCTATTGACAGTTTACTTTTTTGACAATGAACTGTGCATACATGTACATGTACATGTGCAACAGTGTTTTAACTAGTAGTTTGTGTTATTTATGTATATGTGTAAGTAGTGTTTACCTGTTGTGCTACCTGTATGTTTACCTGGCTGCAAGACAAGTTTCCCTTAGGGGACAATAAACTGAAACTGAACTGTACATAGGTGATGGGTACTTTCAGAATTACTCAACATCACCTGATCTTTGTTCACCAATGAAGAATGAAATGGCTAAAGAGAAAAATAATGTAATGTTATCGCTTCAAGACATCATCTTTAATTTTTAGGCAGTTTATGGGCAAGGCATGGGATGGAATGCATTCCTCTCTCTCTCTCTCTCGTGATACCAGTTGCATTGACACCATTTGTCATGAAATGCCTGGAGAAACTGGTACTACGGTGCATAAAATCTAGCCTCCCAGCCTCTTTCGACCCCCATCAGTTTGCATACCAGTGAAACAGGTCCACGGAGGTGCACCATAACGACGCACGATGCGGCGATAAACAACCTGGAACACCCCAACACCTATGGTATGAGGATGCTCTTTGTGGATTACAGCTCTGCATTCAACACCATCATCCTGGACATCCTCATCAACAAGCTGCTTCACCTGGGCCTCCACCCCCATCTGTACTTGGATAAGTGATTTCCTCACCAACCGCTTAGAAGTTGTTTGACTGGGCCCCCACCTTTCTTCCACCATCACACTCAGCACAGGAGTACCGCAGGGGTGTGTTCTCAGTCCTCTGCTATACTCCCTGTGCACCAGCGACTGTTCCCCAGCTCATCCAACCAACACCATCATTAAATTCGCAGATGACACCACAGTCGTCGGTCATATAGTAGAGGGTAATGAGACACACTACAGGGTTGAGATTGGGCATAGCAGCGTCTCTACTTCCTGAGACTGCTAAATAGAAACAACCAAAGGGAGGCACTGCTGGTGGCCTTTTATCGCTCTGCCATAGAGAGCATACTGACGTACTGCAGAGAATATGCAAACTGCACTGTGGCACAGAGAAAAATCCCTGCAGAGGGTCATCCACTCTGCAGAAAAAAAACATTGGCTGCTCTGCTCTCTGCCCACAATTGACAGCATTGCCTCATCCCGTTACCTCAGCAGAGCAAAAACATAATCAAGGTCTCCTCTCACCCAGGCCACAAACACTTTCAGTTACTCCCCTCAGAAAGGCGTTACAGGTCTGTCAGAACCCGCACATCCAGATTCAGAGGCAGTGTTTTTTCCCCCACAGCCATCACAACTCTAAACACTCACTTACAGAAATAGGACTTTATCATGACGTGACGTGATGTGTGTGTGTGTGTGTGTGTGTGTGTGTTTATTTAGGCGGCACTCCATGTCTTTTCACCCTGTGTCATGCAGGCCACATGCAGGGCATGTTTCATGTTGGCTGATATGACTCCAGGCTGTGACCACATTCTCGTTCCAAAGTATTTCATTGTTACCCTCTTTTTGCCTTAGACCTATATCGACATATTACCTTCACCCAGATGTTGACTGAAAGGTACATTGCTCAATCCAACCAGAGCAGACGTCTACTTTGTTATCTTTACCTGAACTGAATATGATAGTGTTTGAGATAGCTATGCGAAGGGTATTACTGGAATTGAATGTTTTCCACATTCCTCCAAAAGAGACTGTAATGATTTAGGCCTAAAGTAAATCTTAATGTCATGTGTACAAGCCTTTAGAACTGAATACACCACAACCTCTGAAAGACTGGCAACAACCATTTTTTATTATTCCAACAAAGATTATTTTGAAATTAATTTTGTGCATTTAAATATGTGATACGACAGAGAATTGTGTAGTAAAAATCAAGGAGCTATGCACAGGCAGACAAACAGACAGACAGACAGACAGATAGATAGATAGATGGATAGATAGATAGATAGATAGATAGATAGATAGATAGATAGATAGATAGAACAAGTAATCTGCTGACTCACTAAAGCAACACTACGCACTACCGCTCGCTACTGCTCATCCTTAACGAGAAGAGAAAGAAGTGTTGAGCTCATCGCAGTTAAGATTTTATTAACCAATCGCAGCCCAGTAAACAGCCCCCCTTCACTCTGGAGCGCTTAAAGGCCAATGCATTGTGGGTCATTTCAATGAGGTCAAAAACGTGGGGAGGCGTGTACATTTCACCGATCTGTATATCATATACCGTGTCCCTGTGAGGAGCGAGGCCCATATACGGGCACATCTCAATAGTTAAAATATCTGCGTCAATGCAAAGTTGCTGCGCTGCGCTGATCCTCTCTAACGTCTTCTCTGCATGATCGCTTATCCTATGTTACATACGAAGAACGCACTGGTGGAGGTCACACGAAGTACTGTCTCCGTTATTGATCGGTGTCTCGATGGCTGTAACATTTATGGCAGGTTACGAGTCACCTGATTACAGTAAATTCTGGGTTAGTAGTGCGCTGTCTGCACCCATAAATTATACTTCGCTGCGCCGTGCGTTTTTAGTGTCGTCTCGCTGCTGCCACTGACTGTGGCCGACTTGCAAGTAAACAAGCATGAGTACCATTTCGAGACAGCGCCAGACTGCAGCCGCAGCGATCCCTGTCTCCCCGGATTCTTCTGGGTCAACTTTCTCCTTAACTGCAAACCTCCTGCGTCTTTTTAGCCACATCAAATATGAGAATTTGGCAGCCGGACTGAGCGGGGGAGTAATCTCGACAATGGTGCTTCATCCCCTGGATCTGGTGAAAATACGCTTTGCAGGTAACGCGTTGTTTATAAAAACTAATGAGTTGCGCTGCACAGCATTCTGTTTGGTGTATAGCTAGCTGGTCGTTGCAGAGAGCGCTTCAGCTACTTTATTTCTAGGTGACCTACATTTGGTATTTGCACTGAGCCAAAAAAACAGATATCCTACCAAGCAACGTCAGGGCAGATGGCGCATACTTGAGTGCCCTGCAACCATGACAGACGTGAATGGCGATTAGTGTTTAGCCTGTAGTTGGCATGACTCAGGGCTTTAACGGTGCTTCTTGTCCTTCTGTCTGTTCACCCTACCCCCTACACGGCCTCCCCTCTTTGTGCTGCCTTGTAGTGAGTGACGGGTTGCAGATGAGACCCCAGTATGATGGAATGGTGCACTGCATGAGAAGCATCTGGCAGCTGGAGGGGATTCGGGGTCTCTACCAAGGAGTGACCCCAAACATCTGGGGCGCAGGGGCGTCCTGGGGCCTTTACTTCCTATTGTGAGTGTGTTGTTATTGTTGTTGTTGTTGGTGTGCGTCGTGTGCGTGGGTGAATTTATTGTCACATTCGTGTTTGTGCATGCCAGACAGGGCAGGGCCCACAATGCCAAATGGCACAAGACTATGAGTGTGCATTGTGCAACTTCGTTAAGTGAGGAGCTATGCAGTGCAGCACAAAAGCCCAGGCTATTGCTAGGGCTACAGCTAGCCCCTTTTGAAAAAGACACACCCATACCACAAAGCTAAAAACAACAGGGAAGAGGAACATGCAGCAGTTGCAGCACGCCAGAGCCTCGCACAAGCTGATTCTAATACATACTGATACTGCATTGTAATACTTTTGATCAGTTAGGTATTTGAAGTGTGACTGTAATCCAAATATATAATACTCCCTGTGATACCCCCAAGTAATTTTATATGAAGTAAATTTGTATGAAGACTGTTCATAGCCTTTTTCACAGACTGTGCCTGTATGTCAGTAAGAGAGAGAGAGAGAGAGAGAGAGAGAGTGTGTGTGTGTGTTTGTTTGTCATCTAAGCTATGTGTCTTTTTCTGTTTACAGTTACAATGCCATCAAGGCGTACACCCAGGAGGGCCGCCAGACTGAACTTAGTGCTTTTGAGCACCTGGTGTCCGCAGCCGAAGCAGGTCAGTTTGTGTTTGCGACCTAGCTTAACACTCCCGCCCCCCTCAACGTGTGTGTGTGTGTGTGTGTTTGTGTAAGCTGATATCTGTGGCAAGAGGTTGGACGCAGTTGTGTTGGGCATATCTTGGAAAGGGGAAAGCACTTGATGATTGGGCAATAATCTGTCAGCCATTGGACCCTTTGGGGCCTCCGGGGGTTGCTCAGCACTCTGGCTGCAGCTGTTTGGGAAGCACGTTTGGTGCAAGGAAACGAGAGGACAAGCTGCAGCAGGGGTACTGAGAGCCTCGGTTCAGTTCAACTTCAACTTCAGTTCCCTCAGGACACTCCATTTTTAATTTGAGTCGAAATTGAAGGGTCGGAGGTTGGTTTGTTGGCTGGCCCACACGCACAAGATATTAGAGACTCTGATTTTGCTCATTTCTGTATGCCCCCTCCATCACCAAAGAGCAGTGTGGAAGGGCCAGAGATGACGAGGAGGCTTTCAGGAGCTCTCCAACCTGCTGCCTGCTTTATGCCAGAGCAAGAACTCCCAAAAGCCTCCGGAACATTCTATTTTTGTTAGAACCACTAGCCTGGAGAGAGAAATAAAAAAAAAGCCTAACACTAACCCCCCGGGTTGTGCTGTACAGTAGATGAGCCCTTTTTGTTTTTGGCTTTAGAGTGTTGGTTTGAAGGTTTTTGAAGGTGCCCTGCTGCTGTTGGAACTCCCTCTTCCCTCCCTGTTCCCCTGCGTTTCCAGGCATGCTGACGCTTTGCCTGACCAATCCGGTCTGGGTGACAAAGACCCGGCTGGTCCTGCAGTACAATGCAGACCCATCCCGGAAGCAGTACAAGGGAATGCTGGACGCCCTCGTGAAAATATACCGTCACGAGGGTATCCCAGGATTATACAGGGTACATTTTGGATCTAAACTAATCCTCTCTGAAACGCTTAGCTTTGTTTTGGGTGCACCTATGTAGAGCATAGCCTACTGCATTTGACTACATCTTTGCAGCTCAATTCAAATCTCTGCATACCTCTATTTTACTGTAGTTTTAGAGCTAGTCCCAATGGCTTCATAGCAGTCAGCATAGCAGCGATAGCTTGTTTCTGCTCCAGATGATATTGTTATGGTTTGCCACCAGAGGGCCTCATTACATTTGCTTTAGCAGAGCTAGCAACACTTTGGCATAAATATTGTATTGGAAAATATGCATCCCAAAAGCACATGCAGCACTTGCTACACTTCTTTTTTTTAATTCAGTTCACATCTCTCAACACCTAACTGTAATGGTAAACGTATGTTGTCTCTTAATGCTATCTTCTTGGTTTTTTTTCTTCTGATATACATGATAATATCACCGTGAATGGATTTTTTCTCTGTGCAAAGAGCTTGATAGTTTGATCTTTTAGTCAGTGTTCATGAGGGGTAAGGTTGGCCAGTTCCTGATTCATGTCCACTGTCACTGCAGGGTTTTTTGCCTGGTCTGGTGGGTACTTCCCACTCTGCGCTGCAATTCATGACCTATGAGAGCCTCAAGAGAGACTACAACAAGTCCAGGAAGATGCCCTCAGAGGCCTTGCTGGTAAGATCATTCATGCGGTTCAGAAATGTCTTCACTCATGTGTAACCCTAATATTTTAGGTAAATGTGGGTGTCTATCCAGTCTCGCTGAGGCCTGGAAGGAAGACCGGTTACAGTTACAATTATTTTATTTAATCTTTTAATCATTGAACACATTCAGCAAGTCTGCACACTTCTAACTCCTGTTACCCTTGATTACCCTCTACCTAGGAACCAATCTCATTCACAAGGGTGCATAAAACAGAAATACAAATTACACTACCACTTCCTCTTCATAAACATAAAATAACAAAGGCATAAAATATACGCCTACACGTGCATTATGAGAGATAGAGCGAAAAGGAGGAAGCTGTTCTGGAAAGTTGCAACTGCTTGCAGTTTTCAGTGTGTCATGATTTTGTGCAAAGTAAAGCTGATGAAGTTAAGATAAGGATGCCAGGTGCGGCAGGGTATCACGCCTGGATCACAAGAGTCCGTTCGCAATGGATTAGGAAAAACCTAGTTTCAGCAACAGTACATTCTTCATTTCTTTAATTCAAAGCACGAGTTAGAATGTTCTGTTCACTGAAGAGAGAGAGAGAGTAATTCTTTCTTGGTGGGTACTTCCTCCTTCCCTTTCTCTCTCCCTCTCTCTCTCCCTCCCTCTCTCCCTCCCACTCTCCCTCCTCCGCCCTCCCCCTCTCTCTCTAGTCTCCACTTGAGTACATTGCCATGGCAGCCATCTCCAAGATATTTGCTGTGGCAGTAACTTACCCGTATCAGGTTGTCCGAGCTCGCCTACAGGACCAGCACAACAACTACAGTGGGCTTGTGGACGTGCTCAGGAGGACATGGAGGTAGCCATAAGCACTGGACACTCCATTGATTCTACATTTTTAGCCAAACATTTCATTTTAAACATATGTGTTTTTAAGGACTGAATGGACTAGCTAGCCATTTGAGATTATATAGAATATACATATACACTAGATGCAGTATGTTTCATGTCAGGAATGTGTATGATGTTCCCTTTTGCAGCAATGAAGGGGTGGAGGGCTTCTACAAAGGAATGGTCCCCAACCTGGTGCGCGTCATCCCAGCCTGCTGCATCACCTTCTTGGTGTACGAGAACGTGTCTCGCTTGCTGCTGGGGGAGTATCATTAAACCCCAAACATGCGCGTACACACACACACACACACCCCCCCGATACGCACATACATACGCACACTCACACACCAATACATACATACATATATACACTTATACACCGACACACACACACACATACACCGACACACACACACACACACACACACACACACACACACACACACACACACACACACACATATGCTCACTGATACAAAATCACCCATACACACACCTCAGGAACACTGAAATGGACCAACAGGATGGAGATGACAGCCAACAGGCAGGGCAGCAATGCCAGTTCGTTTTCCAAGTGGCCCCCAGGAGACTTCAATGCACAACAAACTCTTGGGGGATCACGCAGCATAGTTTCACTGGAGGTTGAAGACAGCACACCACCTCAGTCTCTGATGAGGGACGACCCAAACCATTGCTGTTGCTGGTTAGTGATTAGAGTAGCACCATGTGGAAAGCAATGTGTGTTGAAGTTTCTGTTATGAGTTGTTGGAGAAGGTTACACAACATGGAGGAAAGGACTAGGGCCAACGGCCACGTTAAGGGGAAGTGACACTTTCAACTATTGCAACTCTCATGTAGAACAACCAAGATAATGTTTTGACACCTCGGTCATTGTCATCGTTTGTCCTGTTTTTTTTCGCACGCTGACCTTTCTCTCCGGGTGGAAAACTTAAACCCGCGTGCTTGTGCTTGTACTTGTGTGAGGGAGAGGGAGTGCCACATTAGACTGTCCCGACTGCTGTATATTTGAAGCACTTGACTCCTATAAGAGAGACGAGGGGGAGGGGTGGACAAACCCATCTACCCTCTCATGCTTTGCGGAGGGAGGAGATGACGTCAGCAACTTTCCATTGCTGAGTTTGCTGGGCTCAGACAGTCCAGCCTGGACGTCCCTTAAGGAAAGACACATGGAGAAACACGGTCACATGGAGAGGAGAGAAAAAAAGACTGAAAGAGAGACTGAAAGAAAAAGAATGTATAGGTATGAACCAAAAATGAGGAGTCTTAGGAAGAGTTGCTCAGGGGGCGGGGAACGATCATGAATCCTATGTTTCAGATAGTTTTGAAAAGAAAGTGTCTCTCTAAAAACTATATAGGACATATTCATGGAAAAAGTGGAAAAAATCACATCTTATGTTTTCATTGACACGGTGCGAATAGTATTGCTTATGACATTTTTCTAATTATCAGCGTACAGTAAGTCCATATGCTAGATGTCTTTGTCACCACTAGGGTGCAGTCTTGTCCTTGGATTGGAAATGTTTATGTGTGTCTAGACTTGTGCACAAATTAAAAGCCATGTTGGCTTCCTCCCTCGTCTGTCTAATGAAATAGAGGCTTATCGTAATGATGTTGCCAGGATATAAAAATATCCCTGAAGTCCAACTTTTTTCACAATAAAGAAGTATTATATTAAAGATGAAACTGCTCTAAAGACATTGAATGGAAACAACATTGTGTGATTTTTATGCTTAAAGTGTATTTTAACTTTGTAAAGTGTTGTATCACCCATTTTCATTCATTATTCATAACAGAATGTTTTCTTATGCATAACTGCTAAGCCTTCTGAACAGAAACAGTATTACTGGCATACTTTGTATTAGTCTAATTCATGGAACCAAAGGTATTTTAACCTTCAAACCACTGGTCAGAAACTGTGTCAATGCCTTTGAGTGCACAGGACCTGGTTCATAAAGAATGTAGAAAAACAAATTCTTTCTAGGGTTTATATTATCATTCTTCATGGAGTTGATTTTGCTTGTGCTGAACTGTCATTGACTCTCATTTCCAGTGTTGATTTAGGTTCTGTGCCTTTAAGACTGGCCATGTGCCTTGATTAATGTGGCTGTGAAGTATCTGTACTTCTACATATGTCTAAACAGCAGCTGTTAAAGCACTCAGCACACCCTCCCGGACTCGATGAAACATTCCCTGCATTAGTCACACAGGATACCAAGTATGTCTGTCCCACCTTCGATGTCTGGTAGTGTCTCCTTTTGCACAACGGATGGGGGGGTTAAGAGTATGTGCGCTACATTTTTATGATGTGTGAACAGCTAAAGTTATCATCTGCCTCATGTATTAATCAGGGATAAACATGACACCTTTCTGTGTTTGTGAAAACTACACTGTAAAGTTTTTGTAGAAAGACAAATTCAATAGGCAAAAGTCATGGTTGTGTAAAAAAAGGGCTTTATTTTCTAAAGCTGTACATATAAATACTATAATAACATTTTGACAATGGTCACGGAGGAATGTTAAACATATGCAGGGATTTAGAGGTCACCGGTTCAAGCTGAACAAAATGAAGAGGTTGGGACAAACACGGGTCCTCCAGCAAGTAAGACAAACACAATTAACGTTGTATTCATTTCACTTTTTTGTTCCTTCATGCAATTTTAAGGACATGATATAAACACTGTGAACCAATGAAAGCCCCATAAAAAAACATGGATTACTGCATACCCCTGCATAGTGCCGACAACAGTCGCCCTATTCAAAAGATATAGAAAAAAAGGAGAAAAAAGAAAACAATGCAACCACTTGTCTAAACCATGCAAACATCACTGAGCACCATAAAAGTCGCTGTTGGATGGAGTAAAGAAAACAGATCCGCCTCCTCCCTCCTTCATGAAGGGCCACTCTCCCTGGAGGTGTTCCTGTACCCTCTCCCCAGCGGATTACACAGAACAGAACCATGTGTTACACAGTTCCATTTGGACCGAACAGTCATATATACAGATACATTGAGATGTGGCACACTGGTACCCCTTCCGGTGGCTCAACTTTCCTTACAAAAAGTAAACGACTAAATATCTGACATAAGACTAGTCTGATATACAGTAAGGCTTAAGAAAAGCAGACCTGTCATGGTCAGGCATCAATGCTAAGACTGCCATCAGTGACACCAGGAGTGTTGAAACTGGAGGGCATTAATAGTTCTATTTATTACTATTTGAAAATTAAAATGCAAATTCTGTTGCCAGGAGACTGGAGGCGATAAGTGCCACTAGTCCCTAGAGACGTGGAGTCAGAGACGTAGTGTCTCCTGTGCAAAGCTGAGTCAGGCTACAATTTGGTTTAAGAGGTTCTTAATGGGGAAATTGTGGTGTACTAAAATTGGGTGAGTTTGGTCTGATTATAGAGGTACTTTAATGCAGTTTCCTTTCTACATGAAAGTAGAAAAGCTTGGAATATAGTCGGTAGACTGGTTGGTGTTTAAGCTCTCTCATCTCGCTGTCTGTAACTTAACAGTCACAGACAGTGAGAGGGACTTGTGGAGGAATGACAGGATCATTTGGGAAGCTCCTCGATGATCACCCTAGAGACGGAGTTCCACCCAGTCGATGCGTCTCCTTTCGGATAATCTGCACACGTGCCCACCCAAATTCCCACATCCACCAAGCCGGCAGGGATCCCCTCACAAAGCCCTTCCACTGCAAGACAACAAACCAACAAACAAACAAATAAATCAACAAACACACAAACAAATAGATCAACTACTAAATATACTGAAGGCAAACGTGAATGAAACATTTGCCGTTCTCTTGTGTATCATACTGTGTCACTTTCTCTGTCTGTGTTCTCTTACTTTCCTCCTTTCCTGTATGCAGTGATGAAATGGTCAACCCCTGATGTGTGTTAATTGCTGAGAGAAAGTGCCGTGACCTGCTATGGTCTAAAAACCACCTTGAGCTCTAAAATACCCCTGGGGCTGGAGGATAATTGCAGGATGTGGCGCTCATAACCCCCATGGTGAGGCATCAGGGAGGTCAGGGACGTGGACCTTTTGGCAAAAGGGATGGACATTTTTTTTCAAAGCCGCAAATGAATCTATTTCTGGTGTCCATGCTCAGCCCTGTTGCTGCCGCAAAGCTCATTCGGCTGTTTGTTCTAGAACTTTGTGATGTATCTATTGTTTTCTGTATTGTACCAGGGTTCAAGCACACAAGACGACATCTCATTCCTTGATGTTATAGTTTTTTGCTGGATTTCCATGCAGATAATGAATTGAGAAAGCCATCTACTGTCCACTGTGGCCCAAACTGAATGGGTTTCTCCCCTTCATACAGTAATGTTATCAAATATATTTTGCACAGTGGTTTCAATAACAAAGAGATCTCCAGCTTTGTTTTGGAATAGTTTCACTTCAGCCACATTTTTATGGAATTATAGTGATATGCCAAAACAAGCTAAAAAAGAATGTGCCATGGAGAAACTGAATGTCTGTGGATGACAAAAAAACAACTCATAATTTTGGAAGGCTAATATTTTCATCCATACCCTGGACCAGCTCATGGCCAATTCAAATGTGTGTGCTGAGAAAGAAAGGCTGATTTTAATGCCAGCTATGTATCTCTTATGCTAAATTTATTCATAATCGACCAGTGTGTGTTTATGCATTAGTATGCAACTGTGTGCTGCAAAACAATCTCTCAGGAGGATAAGCTTTCAATGCAAACGGAATGAGTAAAATGCCTTTGTCTCTTGTTAGAGATACCTGCTGACGTCCGGTGTATGTTAATGGTAGAGTTGAGCTCCGGGCTGCCCTGGTCCAGGTAGATAATGGACTCAATGGGCAGCGGTCCAGCGCACTCGGCTCCATTGAAGGTGAAGTACCAGCGCTGGCAGCAAGCCGACCTGCACTTGAGCCGCAGCGAGCCGCTGAACAGCACGCGCAGGGCACTGTCCGAACGTAGCTTGGTGAACGTGCAATCCTGCAGGGGGCACACACCGTGACAGATGGTCAGACGACACACAGCATCCCACAGGTCATCCCACGACTACTTAAAGCTGCAGTTGGCAAGATTTTTTTGATCATATTCACTGAAACCGACACTATGCTCCGACAGAACAACATAAAGCAGCCGGTTTTCTTTTTTTTTTTTTTTTTAAACAGCATTTCTACCTCCACCTAGAGCCTGGTATTTGTTTTGCAAAAATCCACAGCTCCCGGTTCTTCTGGTCCAATCAGAGCAGGGCTGTGTGAGATCTGACTGTCAATCAAAGTCTGGTGTAGTCTGGTGCACACTGACGAGCACAAATTCGAAGAGAGGATGCTCGGTGGTAGTGGGGGAGGGGCGTGAGAGTTGTAAACATTCAAAATTTTGGCTAAGTCCCCTCAATCTGTCAGACTTGCCAACTGCAGCTTTAACCCACTTGAGTCCAGGACCTGACTCAGGTTATTCTCGTGACGTGCCATGCTCTGATGTCTGCTTTATGGAATGCCATATGGACTCTGAAATTTTTGAAAATGTATGTGAAAATATAAATCACTTCAACAGTTCGCACTGCATGAGTTGTTTTCTTTCTGTCCTTCATGCTCCCTTAATTATTATTCATAGAAACTACTTGGGCAAAGTAGTATTAGAAGTATGATGTATTAGAAATTATAGTTCTTTTCTTTAAATAATTGGTTTCGTTGTGTTTGAATGAAATGTGAGATTACTGTAGAATGCCAACACATTTCCCCTCTCGCACACAAACTGTGCATTTGCGATCCAATTTCGAGTACTTCGTCTTTCAGGACTTGTCTCCACAATGGTTCATTCATATGGTTGATGTGTCATAAAATTCCCATTAAAGTAATAAAAACACAGCTGTGATTGCTATTGGACTCACAGTGGTAGAAACAGCCTTTATACCGTACATACAGACTATTAGTCATATCCTATTCATGGAGACTGAATACATTCTTTATTTACTGCCATGCTGTTTTATGAGATATTCTTTAAAACTCCTTAGCAACACAGTATGTCTATAGATGTTCATTTTGGAAGGGCACGTACAGACAAAGGATTTGGACAGGGATTTACTTGTACTGAAACAATTTGTCCCTTCTTTGTTTGTTCGTCCGTGTGTTTGTTTGTTGTGTTCGCTACTCACAGCAATTTTTCCCAGGTCAATGCCATAGTTCAGCGAGTTCCAGGCACACTGCTTGAAGTTTAGCCTCCACGGATCCTCAAACCTCTCGCTCACACACTCGCCCTTCTCTCCTTTCAATCCATCGCGTCCAGGGATACCTGGGGTGCCGGGGATGCCATTCACCCCTGGGTTACCATCCCTCCCCTGGTTACCAGGAGGGCCCTGGAGACACGTGCCATACTAAAATAGAAATAAAAGCAGCATGTCAAGTCCTTCTCAGGATAAGATATATCACAGTATCATATGTACACAGTATACATTACAGTTGTTGATCTCGATAACATGCAAACAGACACTAAAATGTAACTTAATATATCTAAAGGGGGTTGTGTTTGTGTGATTAATGCATAGTGTACTTTGAATGTTCTGATGATACTTTGCTCAAAACATGTTGTTCGCTTTAGGAATTCAGTGGTTGATTAGGAACCAGTTCTGTAGCTGGATGGCTTATTTTGATTCATCATTTGCATTTTGTGTAAAAGGAGGAGCACAAACAGCTTCCTTCTGTGATGTGTGACCTTCACACGAACCATATCATTTTGTTTTTGTCTTGGTTAGCCTACGTAAACCTGTTTTTTGTTCACTTCCTGTTTTTGAGCATCACTCATCTCAAAACAGCTGTGTCAGGACTCTCCAAGAACACTCCTGATTCAGCCCCAAGTCCGCCTGTGGTTTAAAGAGCACAGTGACGGTGCAAGTTTGTCGTTGTTCATATTTGTTGAAACGGAACGAGGCAGGCCTGCTCTGATTCACACGCTGACTGACCAGCTGGTGAAATCCCCTGACCACTTCCCAGCACTGTAGACATTGACACACCAGTTCTGGAGCTTGCGTGAGCATCATTAAGAGCCAAAAATCAGTGGGCTGAGGGGCGTAGTCAGGAGACTTTGATGGCTGTTTTGTACAAGAGGGGAAGTTGGCTTTCATCTAATTTGTACAAGGGAAAGCCCTAATCGTAATCGTAATGCTCAACCTTGGACAGACTGAATAAAGAATTTTAGATAGTTTTAGTCAATAAATTGTTTCAAGATCATTGAAATGAATCCCACTATTATGCTGGTATTATAAAAGAAATGAATTGAAAACATTTTCAAAATAAAGTAAAAACCATTCATAATTGAATGTTTGGGAAGCCAGAGAGTGAGGGTGGAGAGACATCTGGATAAAGCCAGAGTCTTAATCTCTTGGTCCTGCACAAGGGATGGAAAAGCTTATACAATGCCGTAATTCCAGACCGAATTTCAAAGGACATGAAAAAAGGCGTGCGCTGAAATTCAGCCATGCGCCACCACATCAGTTTTAGAATTCTCAACCGGCTGCCAAGACCAGCTCTCTCACGTGGTGCCTGACTCTGCCACTGAGCCGCACAGTGATGTAATACTGTACAGTGCCTAAAAGGAAAAAGCTTTTGGGGAAAAAGAAGAAAGTCTTAATGATAAAGTTGTGACTGTAACATGTAACGGTTAAATGTTCATAGCCTACTGTACAAAACCCATAATCATGAGTAATTATTATGTAGGCCTACTTAAATTGGAAGTGAAGAACGACAGGAGTTTTCATCTTCAATTTATGTGCCGTTCCAGTTCCACCTCCTGAGGAAAGATATTGAACCATTTTCGCCATCTTTGTCTCATGGGCAGTAATATAATTCTTTACAGTAAGTTAAAAGGCTGAAATACTTTGATAGTTCACACAGCGCAACAAGCAGTGTTGATTTCCACAGAGTGAACACAATCTGTCGAAGCCAAATGAATCTCGTTGCGGTACGCTTGGCACAAGCCTCATGAAACTTTCATCACTCCCTTTCCCGACATTGTGCTTTCTCATTTCACACATTTTTGTGGCTTTGTGTGCTCTCGGTGGTCTGTAGAGATTGCTTTGTGGATAGACACGAAACCTCCAATGGCGCTGAGCAATCTTCTCCGATGGAAGCTAAAGGTGGTGGTGGCCATGCTGGTGGAGTTGCTGACTCAGTCCACATCACCATTAGCCCCAAGTCACACCACAGGCTTGTTTGCGTAAACCTTTTTTTCTTTTTTACAAATGACCCACTTGGTTTGAGTAAAGCAACTGGATCATGGATGTGCAATATTTTTTTTTTTTTTTTTTTTTAAATACTATGCTGCTACTGCCAGTATCAGATTTGATTTGAGCATACTGCAACAGCAAGGGGTTGTGAAGCAAAAACGCATAGGATTAGCAAACCAACCCACGCTTCAGATTAAATTGAGCTCTCCTGGACTGCACATAATGGTTTTAGTTAATGTAGGTTTGCACCAAACCGAAGTTATGTATCTTTCAACACCTCAGGCCAACCTCCACGTCCAGACGTCTCTACCGGTAGCGTGACCCAAAGAGGAAACGTTCATCTGGCTTAGCTGTCAAGAGTAGGAGACCTCCTCTGAAGCCATGAAAGAAGCCCCTGTTCCTTCTCCATGATGCACAGCTGCCTTTCTTTTCTTTTTTCTTTCATTCAGGAAGCCTCTTCTGCACACAGCACCCTGTGTGTGGAGGCACTTCAAAGGCCCTAGCACTGTCAGACTAAACCCCCAACCCCCTTTTTAAGAAAAAATCATAACCAAAAACTCTCCACACATGTTTGGACTCATCTCGCAGATGCTAGGTGATATCCAAAGCACATGGATTCCATTCTCTTCATGGACTGATCTTGAAAGAATCTCGACTTCCACGCATGGCATCTAATGCAATCTGCGCAGGGCCGATGGAAGGTTAGCAGACAGACACCGTTGAAGACATGCCAGCAGGGTCTTGGAAGGAATACAATTCAAACAGTTCCACAATATCATATCTTGCGAGGCATGATGTAAGCATTTTTTGAGCCTACTGTGAGAAAAGAATTGCCGGACTTGGTGAAAAATGGCGTGCGAGCATTTTATATTAATTTCTCCCATATTAATTAACATCTTACATTTTACATTCTTTATGTTGTGGCGAATCCAGTTTGAATGACTGCTACTGCCCATCATTTTTTGAATATATTGTTGCATGGTCCATGACGTTTTAAGACTTACAGTTGGATTATGAGGGGGTCAATGAAGGACAGGAAAATTAAACCTAACACTCAACTCCTCATTAAGCAAATTGCATAGGCCTACTCAGTAAGATAGCAATCACGGGTTACCCGATTTGGCCGTCACTGCTGTCGAATAAAATAACCAGCGCAGCGGTATACCCGCAACCTCGCAATCAATAACTGCTGGCATCTGGCAACAGTTATACATGCCGTAGATAATGGGATTAGACATTTTAAAAAGACAAGATGTTACCTGTTAGGCTGTTACTGAATTCAGTGTGAATTTCTAAACAAAGGAGGCTATAGGGCTTTAATGACGGGACAGGTAAAACCGACTTTAAAAGTAGGCTATGTCATTTGTTTGACTAATTAGATACAAGTACCACTTACCTTGTCCACGAACTCTGTCTCCTTTTGTCGTTTAACTTTCTGTGATCCGCAGACATGAAAAACGAACAAAGCCCAGAACACCACTTGCATGGACCCCATACTTGTGGAAAAGTGCTGAAGAGGTCCGTGGTGTGTGCGCGCCTCCGTGGAGTTTGCAAGAGTGGAACCAAAATGTGCGCTCTGAGGTAGTTTCCTACTTGTGAATCCACAGAAATCCCCAGGGAATTCCGGATTCTATCGTCCGCTCTCACCCCACTCCTGCCAAACTCACTTCCTCTGATTTGGCTTTGAGACATGGCTTGCATGTTTGATAAGTCAAAGGAAGCTCTTAACTATAAAATTGTAGTTTTGGAAAGAAACGTGGTACTTGGCACACATGGTATACTACTTGGCTGTAAAAAAAATCAACAAAGTGGTACAAGATATAGATCATTAACATTAAAAGGCTATGGTGGCCAATTGTAGAAAATGGGATATAATGATTTAAAAAGATGACAGTAAATGTTCTGCATCTTTGTCATGCTTTTTGTAGATTTTGGATGGCCCATACAAATTGTTAAGGATGGCTGATATGAGTGGGCTTCAGCAAACATTTTTCATTATAGATTGGACCTTAGACTCATTGTGGTCTGGATGGCACAGCAATTTGATGTAAACACCCAGAGCTTTCACAGGTTTATATAAGATGACTGACACCCATTAAGGGCTGGCCACCAGTGGAACAGAACAGCCATTCACACATTCTGTGTGTATTTTCATTTCCCTGGCCTGACCTCAGAGGGCACCATGGAGGCCAGTGTGGGGGAGAAAAACAAACTCTTTGAGGTTCTCACCCGGAGGCCGAGTATTTCCTCGTCAACATCATCATTTCCTTCATTCGTTCCACTATAAATACAATGAAAAGTACAGACAGCAACATCCACCTACATTTACAGGACTTTTACTGTAACACAGTTAATAAATATAAGTGTCATTAGGTTTCCATAGCCTATAAATGAGGCCCCTGTAAGTCAACAGGTCTGCTATTCACTCCTTAATTAGAACAACCAGAGGTTATGTTGATACAAGGAAGTTGGTCTCATGGTTTCATGACTCAGTAAATTTAGCTCTTTGACCTTAGAGTAGCTTATTCTAAGTATGCAGACCTAATGGGCTCCACTCCATCCAAATGAAAACAGCAAGGAGATAGAAGTGGGCTCAGTTTAATGGGGAACTCTGTTACGCAATGAGGCTGCCCTACGTTACACTGTCAATTGAGGATGGCACTGCATTAGGTAACAAGCAGGGATGTAGTGGAGGCTAAACGCAAGTAAACACAGTTTACCCACCTCTGAAATTTCAGAAATATAGTTTATCCACCTCTTATTACAGTTTATCCACCTCTCAAAAGAGTTTATTCACCAATTGTAACTTTTAAAATGTAAAAATCACACTGTTTTATCCACATTCACAATATGTACACTCATCAACACTCTAGGAACCATTTAATACCACTGGTATTCTTACAAACATTGGACAATAACCTCCACCATCATCAAACATGTTCTAATGCCTTTTTAAAAAAATCTGATACCGAATGGCACAGTCCACCTTACTGTGATCACAGAATTCATAGTTTACCCACCTCTAGTTTCATAGATTATCACTACACCCCTGGTAACAAGCCATGTAGAGACAAATTATATTGTATAAGTGGAGAGAAAAGAAGACAGACAAACAAATGAGCTTAGACAGACTGGCGAAATAGGCCAAAAAGCCAAAGGAATGGATAAAAAGGATTAATATTTATACAGATGATATACAAATATATACATTAATACATTAAAATACCACAATGGTGAACTAAGTGGAAATACATTTGTTCAACAGTTTCAAAGTAGATTTGATATTTTCAAATATTTTAAAAGGTTACAAACATTTGCAAATAAACACTGCTAAACAATGATCGCCAGACAAAACAACTTCAGAACATTTCCAAATCCAACAGACTGAGCATCAGTACCGGTTCACAATCCTTTTGAATGAGTCAGTGAACTGCAGGGGGGGGAGACTTTTACCTGCAGGGGGCGTAATTATTCTATTGCATGTCGCTATTCCGAAAGCTGGCACTGACATACACGATCAATGTAAACGTCAAAGCTGTTTTATATCGACTCAAAGAGGATCACACGTGTTGTGTGAGTCATAAAAGAAATGGAAGCATGCTTGTTTCTTGTAGTCCTGTGATAACAAGGTCGTCAATAAGTCAATAGACTCATGCAGGGTAGTTCATCAGTTAGCCCAATAAGTGAACACTGGCTAGTCCACTTACTGTAAGAGACTGTGGGTAAGTTTTGAACAATCTCAAGATTTATACTACAGGGGATTTATGAAGGTGAGGACTGTGTGTATTACTTTTTACTCTGTGCATTAATTATTAAATGAATACTGATCTGACATTTTATAGGCTACCTCAAGGCAGACGCATCCTTGTGGACATCTGTTTAGAAGATAAAGAGGCCCATTCAAATGGGAAGCTCCAAGCACTTACATATTTCAGCTGGTAAATAAATTAATTCTTCACAAATTGTTATTTTCTTTTGTTTGTGACAACACAGACACCCACAACAGTAATTCCTCTATTTAATATTTATAATCCTGAAAGGAACAAGTGTTTTGGTTCCTGGGACCAATTATGTGCTGGAATTATGTGCTGTTTCATTTTGAAACAGATTTAAAAAAAACAAAAAAACATTGGGTGTTGCCATTGTATAGTGTACAAAAGCCTTATCACTGTAATGAAGTTGGTGTTCATTCGACAGTGAATTAATTAATGTGAGAAGAAAGCTATGCTCGATCATTGTGTGCTTTATGCAGCACTAGATTAAACACATTTCTTGTCAAAGGGCCCTGGTTTTACACAATGTGTGAATTCTTTTGGTGCCACCAGTTTCCTAGGTGACTTGAGTGAGTTAAAATCAAACTGACCAAATGAAAACAACAAAGTATACAAACACAGACACAGACACACACACACACACACACACACACACACACACACACACACACACACACACACACCTGAGAGAATCCAGAATTAGACCCTACATCTCTCTACCTCCAGGTATCTGTCTCAGAGACCCTTGCTTCTGGATCCTACATGATCCATATGCTCCCAGTGGACAAAGGAGTCACTGACTCAGCCATTGGAACTTTGGGCTGGACGAGCGAGCACTGCGCAGTACATTGCTCTGGGCATGCATTAACATCCTCTGGCCATGTCCAATTACCAGCAGAGGGGCTGCTGCGAAGCGCTGCCTGCAACTGCCGTGCTCACACCACACATCAAAGAGGAGGAGTTGTCACCGCCGCCGACTGCAGCAACAGAGTTAATTAGTGGGCTACTGCCACTGCAGAACACGCCGAGAGAAAGAAAGAAAGAGAGAGAGAGCAAGAAGAAGAAGGGGGAGATGGATTGTAAAAGGTGGAATATGACTACATAAGACATATAACACATAGGAGAGAGAATGAAAAAGAAAAAGGGTGTGAGAGAGAGATAACACTCTGTAGTAAACATGTTATTTGATGTGACTAAAAGTAAAAGCTTTTGAAGCTGGACTGTGACCTTGATCATGAGGTCTTAAACGAAAGGAGTCTGTTCAAATTTATATATCGAAATGTAATATATGGTTTTATTATAAGCATGTCAAGTCAGTCCGAGAGACAGATGTGTTGTTGAAGTGTGTTGACAAATGAATTGCCATGGAAATAGCATGAAATGATGCTGGCAGTTTATTTGAGTGCTCTTGAGCCTCTTGATAAATGTGAAATGAAAAAAGAAAAATGATCTAACATGTTCTTTAAATGTACAGAATGTAACAAAGACAGCCTGCAGAAGATCACAAACATGAGATAAATGCAGACAAATGAAGATTCATCCACATAGGCCTACCATACACACACAACACCCTAACACACACTCTCATACACATACACACACACACACACGTGCACACACATACACAATCTTAACTATATGCATTATTTACCCCCCCCCCTTCTTCACTGTGGCAGACTAGCGTACTGCACATCATCCTCAGCTCCTCCTGCAGTCTCAGCACTGGGAAGACCAGCAGCCTCTCTCTGGCCAGACCTCACCGATAGGTCATCAAAGTCAGAACTGTATGAGTTCAAAACCTGTATTGCTGATTGTCAGAAACTGACCACTGGGACAACATAATAGCATGTGGTTTACTTGACAGTAGGAGGCATCTCACCTCATTGTCTCCTTCTTGTGTCCCATTACTGTTTCCCTTGTGTGAACATTTGAAATATTTTAAACATTAAAAAAAAAATAATAACAATACATTTAAAAAATGTATTAAAATGTCAAATCCTTCAACAACTTCAATGCCATAAGACCGTATACTGTTGTGGAGTCGACTTCTACCACCACATTTGTCTCATGTGATCTCCTCATCTCAGCCAGTAAACGACACACAGGAGACCCACAACTCCACAGACTGACACTCCAACAAGAGGCTCCACATGGCCCACTGCTGTAGTGAAGATTGTGATAGATTGCACACCCAGAAGCTTTTTTCCCTTGGTCGAACAATGGTCGAGTTAGCGCTATCAGTCTATGTATCAGCCCAATGGCTTGGCGTTAGCACTTTTGGAACCAGAAGTGTATCTCTTAAATTACCCTACTAATAATGTCCAGAATATTACTAAACTTCTACAGTGGTACAAAAAGGGTCTGTACTCATAAAACGAGGCATTGGAAAGTTTGTAAGTAGCCTACACCAGACACTCCCTTATTAGACACTCTCTGGTGTAATCGCGTGTAATATTAGTGCTTCCTTAAAACTTTCTGAGCTTGAATCGAAGCTCTGGATGTCTGCCAACTAGTGGTGGAGAGTACAAATGAGATTTGTCACCGTACATGGATCTATCGTCTGTTTTACTGTAATCAGTGACGTTGTTTGTCGCAATTTTGCGACTGTCGGGTAGAGGGTTAACTGATGATCCCTCCAGAGCACAGATGTGTGTAGGGCCATACGTAAATTTCCACCTTTCGCCCAAACCCTCTGCAACACAAATTAGACATATTACAGTGCATCAGGTCATACTGCGTTCATGTTAATGAGCTGATACATTATTGCATGCAGTTGGTACTGTGTCACCTTATAAGTCATAACGCAGATTAAAGAGTATTTTTATCTAAAACTAGTATGCTTACAAACATGACAAATGAGTTTACCCGACTGAATTGAGGGCATCTTAGAATAATTTCTTGACATGAAATATAACATGTTGGCCTAACATATGGCCGTATTTCTATTCACAAAGTATTGGTTATTGTGGTTGGTTATTCTGCAAATGTGTAACCGTACATTTTGTGCCGTATGAAAAAGGCAGAAGTTGTGGACAAATATAGACACTTGTACACTCCTCTGTCACAGCATGCACCCAGGAGCATAATGCTGCAGTACTGACCTATAAAAAAGTCTAGTCAGGCTAGTCACACCACAACCACATCAGCGAGAGAACAAGATGCAGCACACAACACAAGCACACTACTGCACGTTTGCTGTTGATGCATCGCAAGTTAGCAAATATTTTGTAGCAATAAGTTGGTCAAAAATAAGTCTCTCTGGTTCGTTTTGAAAACAAAAGTAGCTAAAGTACGAAGTAGAAAGTAATACAGTTGCTTATGTAGCCGACCTCAAGCCTAGGGGAACTTGGGCCAGCACAAACCAAGTTATTTACACTTGAAAGGAAAAGAACAAAGAAGGCAGGTGTTCAGGCATGGAGACACTCCTTCTCTTATCCTGCCTACCCTGGTGAGTGTGATCTGGCACACCCCATTGCACCCTAGTGGACTGGAGTTGACCTAAAATGCTTTGCCACATTAACCAAATACCCGTTTATCCCAAACCTTCATAAAGCATGCTAATACAAGGTACCTACACAAAGGGGACTAAGGGTTAGTACATTCATCAACCGCTACACTTACACACTAAAAAATTATTGTTAGAATATCTTAAACACAGTGTAACCATACCATAAGCACATGTTCTGATTTGCACTTTGCAGTTCTGAAACACACTCATTGCGAAACACATTAGACACTTTGTTCAAAAATGAAATCTCTTGTAACGTTAATCATTGGGGAAAAAACACTTCTAAAAAATGCAAATCTGGTCATTGGTAATACCCACAGCCACACACATACCTGAAAACACTTACAGAGAAAACTGAACATCATCAAATTTTTTTTTTTTGCAATTGTTAAAAAAAAAAAACTGTAAGATGATTACTGAAGCCTTTCTATTCTTGAATTTCACAAAAGACTGTCTGAGAAAAATTACAATACAGATAGAAAAGATTGCAGTGTTTTGTATAAAGCCCATTAGTTTGTTGTTGCTGATTTGAAACAGTAATTCAAACGGTGCATGTGTATCATTTTGTTGCAAGAATTACATTTTTAGAAAGGATTGTTAAGTTTCGTTTTGGCATAGATGTGAGTTGTTTATGTCCAAGTGCTATGTCTTATTTGACTTGTGTGTAGAGTTTTGACATAATGATACAAATTCTGCAAAAAATGTGTAAGCAATAAGCAAAAACTGTATTTGAAATCCCTGATTAATTTGATAAAACAGTAATGTAGAAATATGCTCTGTACCTCTGCTGAACAATACAATGACAACCAGAGGTGTCATCCCTAATAAGATCCATTGAAGGTCTTGCCTTTTCCCCTCTTCTCGATGTTACATTCCGTTACACTTCTGTGTGTATTTTACACAGAAGAGAGAGCACCTCTCTTTCTTTTCACTCACTCTCTCTCTTTCTTTTCTCTCTCTCTCTCTCAAATAGTTCAATTCAAAAATATAATATAGATATGTGTGTTTACTATGAACAAACCATTTTTAACTGTGTGTAAACATGATTTACAGATGAGAATTAATGTAGGAATAATGCTTTACAAACGAAGAATACAGCATTTAAAAATAGTTTACAGCTGTCAGTGTGTAGTAGAAGAAAACAGAAACTAATGCATAGTTGTAGGGGTTTCTATCCGGGCCAAGGTAGTGTAGTGGATAAGGAGTTGGACCAGCATGCAGTAGCCTGAAAAGTTGGGGGTTTGATTCCCAGCTTTTCCTGTTATGTCAATGTGTACGTTGCTTGTCTGCTAAATGAATGAATGTGAATGTAATCTTTACAACTCATTTGAAAATGTGTTGCAAGGCATAGAAAGTCCTCACTTTAGATAAGCTCACAAAATATTATTAACTAACCACTTGTAACTCCTGAGTTAATCATGAATTATAGTATTAGGTAGTGGTTTATAAAATATGTATCCTCACCCTAACTAATCATTAGTGCATGTGTATGTAACAACTGTTAAATACTAGAAATATTACTTCATCAACAAAATAATATTGCATAATTTATTAAGTATTAACAATAATTCATAAAAATATTTTAGATATAGGCGTATTTACTATGAGCAAACCATTTATAACTGTGTGTACAAATACTTTATTTATGAAAATTAACATAGGAACAATGCTTTACAAATGATGAACAAAGCATTTTGTAATAGTTTGTAACTGGTTTATAATAAGAAAATGATTTCATTATAAGTGGTTGTTTCATTACTTATTAAGTATAAATCATGTACTTACAAACATATTTTTGGATAGGCTTATTTACTATGAACAAACCATTTATAATTGTGTGAACAAATGCTTTACTGATGATAAATTATGTATGAACAAGAAATGAACAAACCATTAACTAATAAGTAACAAAGGCTTAATAAATTATGAATTGTGTGTAGTTATTATAAAGTGTTACCCCCTCTATAAAGCTGTATAATAAATGGAGGTCAGAGTGCAATGTCTTTTAACAAGGAAAGTTGTTGTGCATGAGCTGCAGCTATTGTGTGGCATGAGGAAGCATTAAGCTGGCTCATCAGTGTTTGCTGTTTAGCTCTTGCCAACAATGTTAAATAAGCAACTTGTTTTTATAAAATTACCTTTGGTTAGACTTAACCCTTTCATGCCCACGCCGAACATTCCATTTTTGGTGCTGGATGACCTCCTCACACAAAAAAACGTATTTCTTGAGTATAATACATACCATCAATGGGATATACATACCATTGTAATCAGAAGGATCAGTTATATGAAATGATGTAAAATATATATGGTAATGTTGAAATAATAATGAACAGTATTTGAAAATCCTCTCCAAATGCATATCCGGAATTTGGCAAAATTTAATTTCATTCACATAAAAATGAATTTTCATCATATTTCTCTACAAGATAGAGAAAAATATAGAGAGTATGAAATGTTCAGCAAGTTGTGGGCTATTTAACAAAAAAGACTGTATTGGAATATCATTAACCTTTCAAAAGTTATGATAATTTTAGTGATCAGTGTAAAAAAAATGCAGGAAACGGGATTTAGAATGTTGACAGAATTCACATTCACTTTCTCACCAACAACGCAAGTATGCATAAAAACTAATAATCAAGTCAGAAACAATGGTTTAGATTTATTTGGTCTATAAGAATAAACCATTTATTTGTATATAAGCAAATGCTACAGTCAATAAGAATGACATAAAAAAACATACTGTACCTTACCAGTAATACAGGAAGTAAGTATACTGTATTCATTGAAGACCATTTTGGAAAAGAGACATAAAATACATTTGATTCAACAAATACAATTTGATTCAACAAATACAACCATATATAAATCAGTATAATATGAAAATTATATACATATATAAAATGTATTATTATTTATGAAAAACTAGGAATACAATCAACATCACTCAAAACTCAATGTGTTCTAAACATTTGAAAGTGGATTACATACTTAGAACAAGCCTGTGGAGAATAAACACATACACACATATACACACAAACTCATACCCACACACACACACTTATGGCTCGTGTCCATTATTGTGGCGCGTAGACGCTTGCAGACGCCTAGCCCTCTCTCCCGTCGCCACTTGTGGGCGTGTATAGGCTAAAGTGTATGGTGTAACGTTTTATTTTTTGTAATTACACAATGCCAGCTAACGTAGGCTACTAAAGTGGAGGTAGCCTACTACTGTTAACATAATATGATTTTAATATTATACAAAATATTATTTTATTGAAACACTCATAAATATCACTGATATGTTCCTCCAAAGCACATTCTGTCTTGGTTCAAGTCGCCAACAAGGTCTTTTTGATAGGGTGCAGTGGCGAACTTGTTCTAAACTTAACTTCTTAATATAATATAATATATATATATATTATATAATATATATATATTATATATATATAATATATAGCTTAATATATTTTCATAAAACCTACACGATTATCAGGCGGAACAAATATTTCTGGCAGGCTATTGTTCCGGACCGGAAGACTAGAGCAAAGGACAGAACTTGTTTACCGAAGATGTACTTTCATTGGCTAACCGCCTCGCGTTAACCGCTGTCATTTGCATAAAGTTCAGCCGAGCCCAACTTCTTGACGCGCCGCCTCTGTTCGAATGGCCTTCCCAAGGTGCATTGCGAAAGCGTAAACCACGCCTTGCCGCTCTCCATAGGAAATCAATGGGCTATGTGCGGCGCGGTGGGCTTTGCCGCGATAATGGACATGAGCCGTTACAGAGGAGTATAGGGAAAGGTGGGGTGGGGAACCTGAAGGTTGAACACAGAAGAGCTATGACTCATTACTAAACGCATCAACTTTTGCAGAATGCCAAATCTGACAGCAATTTGTTTATCAATAAAACAAATTTGCCTACTGTTACACTCCAGGGCCATACAAGCTACTTTAGTTTTATTATGTACGTTTTTTATAACAGGCTCCTGCTGTACAGGAATATGTACTTGATGGAAAGACGACAGAGTAGTAGTTGGAGCAGCTGAAGGTGAGGCTGAAATTTCAACGGAAATGCCTGCCGGCTGTTGTGATAGATTTCCTCCAAAGTCTTTCTGGCTGTAGCTACCAAACCTAGGTTCAACATCAGATTCTGCATTGCATTGTCAAACTTGAAACAACAAGAAGCTACTGACAACGGCAATGCCAATGGAGAAAAAGAGCTTTCTGGTATTCTGCGTTTTTTTGGAGTACACAATATGTATTTATAATTTGGTCAACGTCCCCTGATCCCTGCCAAGACTTGGTTCCCCAGTAGCAATGGATATTAGGGAGGGAAGTGAACCCCATGTAAATGATCAATCCCAGAAACCTGTGAAACTCTTCTGAGGTCTTTGTCCCATGCCCCTGCACTGTTTGCATACGACGGCCTACTAAGCACAAGCTCCCATTCCTTCCGGTTGGTAAAACCACATATGCTTGGGACAACAATGTGAGTAAAAAAGAACATAACAAGTCTATTTCACACATTGTTTTAGTGTCTGCTTTTTATTGGGGTGGCACTTGGGAATCTAAACTACTATTTGAAAACTACTCAAAAAATGAAGATTAGGATAGCCTATTTTAATAATGGCAATAAATTGTGCAAAGCCAACACTGATACACAGGTCAGTTTGTTGGCCACTCCAACATATTTTCCATAAATAGGTCAATGCCAATAAAAAATATTATGATAATGCACCTTACTTAATCAGTTTTATTCAAATGATGTTAATTCAAAGAACAATAATAAACATTACAAATATTGTATGTATATATTTGATCTCATACTGATGGCCAAACTATATTTCTTTCTGATATCCACTCCAAGTGCTGTAAGTAACATGGCTCTGAATTAAGAAATTAACCCTTAGAACCCTAGACTGTTTTAAGGGCTTTTTCACTACCTTAGAAACATTTATCCTGGTCAATGTAAGTGCCATACACACATGTTATATATTGTTTTTTAACAGAGTCTAGGCTACCCAGATCTGTCACTATTTCATGTATTAATACTTGCATTGATTTCATTTTGATTTTTAAATAATAAAAATACAAAACGTGTATTAGGAAAATTCTTATATTTTGACATGTATCTCACCACTGCAAGCTGGCACATGTGTGCATAGGGCAGACTGTTCTGAATCTGGTAATATCATTGCCATGGTGGAGGGATTCTCTGGGGCTGAGCAAATGTGAAAAATATGTGGTGTGTGCCTTATGGAAATAAATGTTTTTTTTAAATTATTATTTAGCCCTATGGCTACTCTATTTTTGGCCATTCTCACTACCTTTAGTTATAAGCAGTTATCCTGGTCATTGTAAGTGCCATTTACACAGTAATGAAAAATGCCCTTTCTGCGCTCCATATCTGTGACACGAACTGATCTGACCTGACTGAACCCGAGTTTGCATGTTCTGTACACTCATGATGATTCTAAAACAACTTTTTACTGCATTGTCATGAACAAAGTGAAGGCAAAAAGGTGTTTCTTTGTCGAATAAATTGGGATGCAATGTGAGTCTCGAATTGGATGCCATGCAGGAATTTGCTAGGATCTCAAAACCGGATTATGAACATGCTTTGCCATAGAGAAACACATGATAGCGTTGGATTATGAACAACATACTTTGCCACCACAACACACAAAAACGTGGGGTAAGTCGAGCTATATGAAGTTATTATTTTGATGTCATTTCGTCTGTTTTATAGCCCAGACGGATGCACTTGGTATCAAATGATAGCTCTGTGTCTCCTCTTTCACCTGACATGCGTGCCATATCTATCCGATCACGGGTTCGTGAGTATAGGCCTAATTCAAACGAGAGTAGGCTAATGGGTGTGCAGCGTTGGTTTTTATACATGATTTTATTTTGCAGTCACGTCATTGTCTGTTTTTATAGCCCAGAAGGAACGACATACTTGGTACCAATAGATAGCCCCGTGTCTCCTCTTTCTTCTGATATGCTTGCCATATCTATGCGATCACGGGTTCGCGAGTAATTCAAACTAGAGTAATGGGTGCGCAGGTAAACTGTAAATATGAATCAATTTTATTTAATTACATGATATTTATTTATATTTTCATACTTGATAGCACAGACAGTCTCGTTGGAAAGCCCCACTTCTGCTCTGTCACGCAATTAAGGTTTCATCTCGCTGCGATGAACAGTTCCGGAGCAATGTAACAAAGAATTCAGGCAAAGCAGCCTGCCTCTGCCTGACCAGCTATGGCAAGAACCACACGCAGTCAGCAAATTATGTATTTATAAAGTAGCACAGGCCAGGCCCTATTAGCATACCTGGAGCCATCTGGAGATATGTGCCTAATATGCTTGCATTTCACCCAAATTTTATCGAAATATTCTTGTAACAGCGTTCCCGCGGGCATCCGATTATTTTTGATCAGCCCCACACATCAATGTCAGAGCCTAGGCTACCTAACAAGGACAGCCCAACGCAGCTCACTTGGCTATGATTCGTGACACATTCTAACATCTTATTAGCATTAATGTTCCAACTCATCAACTCACCTGTTACTGAGGTTAAGTAGTAGGCTAGCCTAGTCTACTGTCAAGTGTTTTTAACAGATGGCTTGAATTGTCCCGCTGCTGCTGCTGCACTAGGCCTACTCACGATGTGATCAGAACCGTAGGCTACACTTCTGACTGGGCCAATGGTCGTAGATAGAGTGCAGTAATTGGTTCAGTCCCTGCTTTGCAAAGTGTTGTCGAAAACGGCAGCAATTTTTTTTTTTTTACTTTTCACTGAATGGAGCTGGGGGGGCCAGCAGGGTGGCCAAGCTTTGACCAGTGGTGGCCGTGCCCCCCCCTGGCCACCACGTAGCTCCGCCCCTGTCTTCAGCATTGTGAGCGCAAGCTCATGAGCAGTCGGCTACATCTTCAGGCTTGCGAGAAGGTCTGTGTACTGTAGGTCTTGTCATCCTCCATCTGAAACAACAGCGAAATCTTACAAATACCTTTATTAATGTAAAAAATAAAATCACAAAACTACAGATTTGTGCATGTATGCACACAAAAGAAGAGGTAGCCTAAACTATTGAAGCATCCTCAGAATATACTTGAAATATTTCTAAGTATGAAAAGTCATTTTATTACACATGGGTTTAGCTACCCTAAATCTGATTGCCTGGCTGGCATCAAGATAAAGACAGATTACATTTCACCTAGTAACAAACTGCTGAAATTCAATAATGACATTTCTGACAGAATATGTGATTTCACATCATTTTTTCTATAACTACATATTGAGAAGAGTTTTGCTTCATCTATTTCAAGTCATGCCATCTTAGAAAAATGTTGAGACAAGCACATCTGATGTTTGTCATTTAGAAGTTAGCAAGCTAAAATAGTTCACACTACAGACTGCACTACAGGTAACAACCCGAGGAAAGGCAATAAGTTAATTACATTTCTGACAGAATATGTGATTTCACATCTGATTTTCTACAACTACATATTGAGAGGAGTAAAAATATTGCTCAACTTATTTCATGTCAGAATGTAACGCAACTTGAAACGCGGCGCCCATTGATTTATTCAGCTTTGGTTTGCTATACTGTCTTGCCAATATAATGCTTACCTAACAAGCAAATTGGTACTAGAAAACAAACTTACCTACAGGTTATATACTAACAGGTTTTTAAATGAAACTGTCAAATGAAAACTAGAATTGCGGTTCCGAGGAACTGCAAGAGTGGGTTTGATCAGTGGCATGGAATTTGGCCTCATCCAAGGATTCCAATGGTACCTCATTTATGAAAATCGGACATACGGGTCAAAAGTTACATGCACACACCTTCATATACAAAGACAGCCCAGCCCATTAGACATTGCCAGATGGCTTAGAACTCTGCCAGGTGCAAGCTTAAGCAATTAGAGCTGTGATGTCATAATCGAAATTAGAATCCTGAACATTCCGCCATTCATTTCAATGGGGCCCAAAAACACCGAAAAACGGGAATAACGCGAAAACGACAAGGGCCAGTGACACGAAAGTAACAAGCAAGCTACACCGGTTCGGGCCTGGATTTTTGGAGTTCGAACCGCGTCGATAGCTCAAACGGTCTAGGAGCAGTAGTCGGTACAAAAAGTGGGTGAATAGGAAAATATGAGAAAACTTAAGAAGAACAATAGTGGGCTTGCTGGATCAAACCCAAAGAAAACTTAAGAAGAACAATAGTGGGCTTGCTGGATCAAACCCACTAATAAGAAAACTTAAGAAGAACAATAGTGGGCTTGCTGGATCAAACCCAATAATAACTAGAATTGCGGTTCCGAGGAACTGCAAGAATGGGTTTGATCAGGGGCATGGAACTCGGCCTCATCCAAGGATTCCAACGGTACCTCATTTATGAAAATCGGGCACACGTATCAAAAGTTATCTGCATTAACGCAACATCCAATAAGCTAAAACGCATAAATATAGTGGTTGCTATGCTGGTTGCTAGGGCAATCATGCTGGTTGCTATGGTGGTCACTAGGTTAGAAGGCCAGGCCTCCTGAGAGGCCTGAAGGGTCAGTTCTGAGGTTGTTGGCTGCTGGAACCGAAAAATGGACTGCATTTTCTTAAAAGACAATGTGACTGAATGTGACTGAAGTGCGGGCAAAGTTTGCACAGAAATGTACAATTTTTCCCACCCTCATCGACCTTGTCATAAAACTTGTTTAAATGATCACACGACGCCTCCTTGCTGCTTTGTCGTCTACATCAGCCTTTCTCAAACTTCTTTGACCTGAGGCCCAGTCAAGGCATACTTTGGGGTCATAGGGCCCACCTACATGAACCCACCCCTCCTCCCACCCCCCCATCACATTGTAACGATATCACAATTATTATTATTATTTTTATACTATATTGCCTACATGCACTTCAAAACAGTCAATGTTTAAAGTGCTAAGATTGTTCACAAAAGTTTGTGAAAGCATGCACATCAGAGTACTGCTTTACTAATGTAAAATATAATTAGGCCTACACTAGTTTCATTGTTTTTGCATTGTTGCATGATTGATATGCTATTTAATTACATTTCATTTGAATGCCTGAATGTAAGAATTCAGGAAACACAATACCAGCTTTTAACATTTCTGTTGTTTACTAGTTTATGTAAATCACATAACACATGAACTGTTTACATACTACTGATAGCCCATTACTGTACACAATAATACTGTGCCCATTCATTAACATATATTAAACATCAGGCGTCTTGTTTACACATTTAAACCATATTTGCACTTCGAATTTCGCTTCCAAATTGTAGTAACTACATCTACGAAGTCTAAGGAAGATAACAAAGTAGTCTGTTCATAGATAAGATACATTTTTTACATGACCTTTACAACTGGTGCTGGCAAGGCATTGAACTGGGCTCAATGAATTTAGAAAAATATATATATATATATATATATGAAGAGTTCAGATGCAAAACCCTCTAAATCCATCTGACTACTTTTCTTTTAAAGGAACACGCCACCCAAAATCAGTAGTAATATATGTTCTTACCTTAACTTTCACGAGTTGAGTCATACCTCTCCCGCGCCGGTAGGTGCACTCAAACGCTCTGTCGCGCGGCGCGAATGTGTTAGCATGTTGCTATGCTAGCGGGCTCTGCCGTGGCCGTACAGAGAGGAACATAGCAGTAATCAAACACCTCCATTTTTTCCCTCCAGTTGCACGAGTAGTTGATAAAAATGTGTACGTCACACAACATGAAACGTGGCGATTTTCCAAGCGAATAAACAGGAGAACTACAATGTGTGGCGCAATAGCACTTGGGAGTACTTCGACCTAGCGTGGTAATATTATTAACACCTAATTGTAGATCCTATCCACCACAGAGTTTAGAATCCATGCTGGATCGAGCTTGTGACAATATATCGTCCAAAATGCTTGATTGCATTGCATTCTCCACATTTTTAGCTAAATTTTCATGTACCACATCAGCATTTTTGTTCAGTGAATCTTTTGTAAATTGCTTTACAATTACCGTCGGGCCCTTGTCAGCAGACTTCGGCTTGCCTCTTGCCACTATTCACTGCTTGTCTTCCGATGTCATTTCTGAGTCATCTACAGATGTTTACACACATTCACCTCCCTAAATAGAACCAACTTGACGTTGACTTCAACCTGTGTTATATCCTAGATGAGACTGCCTGGGTTATTTTGTTTAGATATTAGCCTATAAAACACATAATTGTAGCCTACCATTCAGGGAATAGGCATTTAAAAGAGAGACAGAGAGTGATATGACTCAGAAATGACATCGGGCGATGGCAGTGCGAGATGTTCAGAACGTAAGAGCTAAAACTTCTACAAACTCAATAACATCCACAGCGGAAAAAGAAGGTAAGAAAAATAGTCGGAAAACTTAGATGTGTAAGGCAAGCAAGCAAGTTTGGCGGTTGTTACTAAAAATGTGAACATGCACGTTGCACTGTTGTGCGGTGGACTTTCAGAATGAATGGAGTCGGAGCTATAAAATGAATTGCGATGTCTGTCTGAAAAAGACGCGCTCGTGCAGTCGAAATGAATGGGAGTCTTCAGAACAGGCTTGTCAGTCAACCTGACATATGTGTAAAGTAGCCTATAATGTGAATGACTTGTTATTTTATCAAGGATTTCTTTCTTTTTGCAAAAAATAAAGTACAATAGGCATTAATTAGGCCAGGAGCATGCTGAAATTATGTGGCAAATTGCGTTTTTTATTACAATGATAAAATTGTAAAAGGACGTGACCGAAGCTGAGGCAAGCCAGGCAATAGGCATATAGGCCCGACGGTAATTGTAAAGCAATTTACAAAAGATTCACTGAACAAAAATGCTGATGTGGTACATGAAAATTTAGCTAAAAATGTGGAGAATGCAATGCAATCAAGCATTTTGGACGATATATTGTCACAAGCTGCATGGCAGAATAGGCAACAGGCCGATGTGCGTTTTATTTGGAGACTGTTTTGCGCGACAGAGACTGAGTTTGCTGCTGATATTGTGGGGATAGGCCTAGCCAATGTAGGCTACGACTTCAGCCTTTTAATATATTTGCTGCATTAGATCAGTCTTTCTAGAACAGGCAAGGGCTTTCTAGCCTCACGTCAGCAGCGCTGCATCACCCATATAGCCTACATTAAAACAACCAACGGATGGTGGGCGGGTGCCGTTTTGAAAATTGGTCAACTAACTTTGGTGCTGATGGATGGCTGATGGATGATAAGTTTTGCTATGCAGTTATGGTTGAAATAATAGCCCATCAGTGCATCTCTAGTGTGTGTGCCTCTCTCTCGCTCAGAGGGGAGGGAGAGGCTGAGGGTCGATCCAGCATGGATTCTAAACTCTGTGGTGGATAGGATCTACAATTAGGTGTTAATAATATTACCACGCTAGGTCGAAGTACTCCCAAGTGCTATTGCGCCACACATTGTAGTTCTCCTGTTTATTCGCTTGGAAAATCGCCACGTTTCATGTTGTGTGACGTACACATTTTTATCAACTACTCGTGCAACTGTAGTATTTAAGTAGGGAAAAAATGGAGGTGTTTGATTACTGCTATGTTCCTCTCTGTACGGCCACTGCAGAACCCGCTAGCATAGCAACATGCTAACACATTCGCGCCGCGCGACAGAGCGTTTGAGTGCACCTACCAGCGCGGGAGAGGTATGACTCAACTCGTGAAAGTTAAGGTAAGAACATATATTACTACTGATTTTGGGTGGCGTGTTCCTTTAAATGAGCATTTAAATTCAGGCTCCTATAGGTTTTTGCCTATAAATCGATATTTCAGACCAGGAAGAGAGTGGTATTTAGTGGGTTTAGAAGTTAAATTATTTGATTAGCGTATACTATGTGTGGAAAGCATCCCCTCACCATCTTTATCTCATTTTCGACATAGGTGGCATTTAGAGGCTTTTGCATCTGAACCCTTTGCGCTGTCTCATCTTTTTTTACATTACCTTTACACTTAGTGCTGGCAAGGCATTGAACTGGGCTTCATTCGAGGATTCCAACGGTACCTCATTCATGAAAATCGGACATACTGGTCAAAAGTTATATGCACACACCTTCATTATACACAGACAGCCCAGCCCAGCCCATTAGACATTGCCAGGTGGCTTAGAAGTCTTCCAGTTGCAAGCTTAAACAATCAGAGCTGTGATGTCACAATCGGAATTAGAATCCTTGTACATTCCGCCATTCATTTCAATGGGGCCCAAAAACGCCGAAAACGGGAATACCGCTTTCAGCCATGCTGTGGTCTTGCTGGATCAAACCCACTAATAAGAAAACTTAAGAAGAACAATAGCGCTGGATCAAACCCACTAATAACTGACATTAAAAGCAAACGAGAATATTGCAAGCAGTTCAGAATTATACAGCTAGCTAAAGTTACGCTAGCCCCCCGCTAAGCCATAATGTTGACGCTGATGAGAAAGCATATTACTGTCAAATAACATGATTTAAGGCAGGGGTCTCAAATACCCGGCCCGCGGGCCAAATCCGGCCCAATTCCGGCCCGCGACGTATGTCAAAATAATAATGTAATCCGGCCCTTGAGACTTTTTAATTGTGACAAACAACGATACTGATTAAAATAGACGATAGTTCCAAGTACGGTGACAAATCTCATTTACTCTGCTCCACTATGTGCTAGACATCCAGAGCTTCATTCAAACCCAAAATCGCTGAGCAAAGTTTTCAGGAAATACTTGTATTACACGCGAGAAACACAAAGACGTGCATTTGTAATGACGCGGAAGCGATGCAGGCCATAGTGTCAGGCCCGTCGCTAGAAGGCAAGCAAACCAAGCAATTGCTTGGGGCCCCGAGCTGGCCAGGGGCCCCAAGACAACGACTGGTTAAAAATAAAATGCAACGACAAACTGTGAGCGCCCCTTTGATAGTCAATGCAGTAAAGTGCAACGCCCTCATAGGGGCCCCTCTCAGTAGTCGCTGACAGCAGCCAGCCAGCCAGGTTTGTGATCTCTGCTGCTGCCTCGAAAATATAAAACCTCGGAAGTCATAATGAAGCGGAGTTATGCGTCCGGAAGCCAGAAGAGAAAGGAAGAGGATGACAAGAAAAAACAAGATGGTGGTAAGTGATAAATTACACTGGATAAAATAGCTCTACTTGTCTTGTACAAATGGTGTAATGTCGCAGCAGGAAGGCTAGCCTAGCAAAAATTTTTTATGTTAACTACCTGCCTGACGGCCCATGCTGCTTGTAACAAACTAGAACAGTTAGCGCAACTTTTTTTTTCGAACGGACGGAATATGGTTACATACTAATATGTTTATTACCGGGATAAGGAAGACGCAGATCTGTTCCAGAATCACTGTTTATCGTATTTAATGACATAACATTGCTATATCTTTGTAATAGGTTTTGATGAAAGTGGCATAGCTTCTCTGCTATACTAACTATTCGACCGTGATAATCTATTTACCAAATGGGAGTTAGGAAAACCACACGATAAATTCTGTGCATCAAAGCAGACTGGAACATTCATGTCTAGTAGTATTCATGCACGCCTGCTGTTTACTGTCTTTAAAGCATCAGGTGCGTCTGTCTAATTCTCAAACAGCAGAATGCTTAAATGCTATGTTAAGCTACAAGCAGACCTAGGTGAATGTATAACATTAGCTTGGGATGTCTTTACAGTAAGCATTGGTAGTTGTGAAAGCAGCTGCATCCCTTCTAAATATCAAAATATGGAAATGCTAACATATCTTTTCTTTCTCCCTCAAGGTGCTTTGCTTAAATTTCTCAGCCCTCAGGCTCTTCCTAAGGATACCTCCACTGATGAAGATGGTCTGAAAGGTTAATCTTATGTGTGTGTGTGTGTGTGTGTGTGTGTGTGTGTGTGTGTGTGTGTGTACTTGTATTTATGTTGGATTTTTTAATTGTTATACAACCTGCACTCTTTATAGTTTGAACAATGCATCCTTTTTCTGCATAAGATGGCAGTGTTTTATTTTCTCACTTTGTGAGAACTGAAAAATGTTAAAGGGAAACTTGGCAGGATTTCCCCCTCTGCTGGAGAAATTGTGCATTATGCTATTTCAAACTGTGGGAAAAGGTAACGATAAAGCACATGGATTTGTTTACAAGCTAGCGAACGGTTAGCATAAGTTTGGCAGAACTATGTGCATGTTACAAGGTAAGAAGCACAATTTAAAACGAGTTTCTCTTTCCGGGACAGTTGTCTCAATGTTGCAAGGTTGGTTTTCCGCCTGGGGACGCTAGGCACAGCAGGGAAAGTCACCATTTTCACCGGAACAGGTCATTTAACCATCCAAATGATTTCTAAACGGGGTTATTACGTTGAAATAGTTGCCAAGTTCCCCTTTAATGTGAGTGTGTGTGTGTGTGTGTGTGTTTAAGTATGTTGGATTTAGTTATTGTGCACTTTTTTACATTTATATTGGATTTTATGGTACGGTGGTATTTTTGCAAATGTTCAAATGTTCAAAACTAATGCACAATATATGCAACTGCAGTATTGCACTGTCAAAATGTTGTATTTATATAAACTGTGGGTGAACTTAAACTGTATGGCTATGTGGTGGTTCCTGTAGGCTTTGCATGCGGTGGTGGGGGGGGCTCCATGTCCATTTTGCTTGGGGCCCCCAAATTCCTTGAAACGGCCCTGCATAGTGTTGCATAAATTGAAGCAGAAATTAAGCAGAAATAGGCCTACACCAAATGTTGAAAAACTTTTACGTGTGTGTCTTAGGTAGGCTATGTTATTCACCTATTCTAAATCTGAAGTAGAATATCCTTTTGGAGATTATGATCGATCGTCTATTGAATGGAGGTGCGTCTGCGTGTATACGACGGCATCCACTAAGCATACCATGCTTATTTCGACCCTCTGCCCAACATAGCTTGGAGGTTGCAGTGGTAATCGTGATGATAGTGTCCGTAATGGACGTGGTACAGACAGCAGGGCTAGTAGAAATAGGGCTCTAAACTACAAAGTCACCCGCAATATGATGCGAACTTCTGGGTACTCAGATTACCCGAGATAGGAACTGATTTAACCAGAATACTTTATTGTAGGCCTTGTGGTTTAGAAACCATTTACATCTTAGGTGTTGGTATACATCTTAGGTGTTTTCCTGTTAATTTGTTATGTGGGTAATATGAAAAAAGCAAAGTAAACCTGCTCAAATATGTTCATCCAGTATTTATTGAAAGGTGCATTATTTGAGGTGCTTGCCATCCAGTGGCAAATTAGATGGGTAAATTTACCCCCTTCATAAACTTTTGTTTTACTGAAAGATTTTTTACATTTACAGTAGGACTTTTTTTATTTCTGACCACTTTCAAGCCATGGCCTTTTGAAATTTTGATATAAAAATCCAATGGAGTTGCTTTCTTAACCCTGACGCCTATAGTTTGCCAGGTTTAAAAAAGTTATGAGAGGAAAATATTTTTATTTGGTGTAAAACACGCACATACCTGTTTTTATGCTTTTCATTTGTTTTATAATTTGTATTAATATTTATTTTATCATTATTTTATTTATAAGCTAAGGTTGCTAGCACAGGTGTCTAAAACTAGATAAAAACACTTGCACTTTCTGTTTGCAGTTTTGTGTGGTATTTGAAAAAAAGAACATTGCATTTTCAGAAATAGCCGGCCCTCCAATCAGATGACGTTGGCAGAATTGGCCCCCAGCTCATTTGAGTTTGGGACCCCTGATTTAAGGACTTCAAATTAAGATAAACCATAACTAGAACTGATGTAAAAACAATATTACCTCAGTTTATCCAGCTGTGTGGTTTCCAGTCGAGGTAAACTCCAACTTAAGTGCAGGTGGCATCCGGCTGTCCACGTCAAATGCACCGACTCAAGTGAAAATATTTTTTCAAGACTCATCTTCAGGTATCCAAAACATTTCGCGCCATAAACCCCTTAACCAATCATATCAAATTGAAGCTTATGTTGTCAGCTTTACGGGGAAGATTTCAGAAATAAAATCAGTCATCATCGTTACTTTTGTAACGAAATTAGAACGGTCGGGCTCGTAAGGGTTAAGACTTTGCACTTTTCATCGTTTAAATGAGGTCGCATGGTGTTTGTACATGCACGCACGATTGGCCCTGGACGTGAACTGAGTGACTATACACAACTCCAGCCAATCAACATGTTGTATCAGGACATTTGGCTCTTGAGCTCAAAATATCAACAGCTTTTCATCAGAATCTAGTGAGACCATTATAGTTGGTTCAGAATACTGCAGCATGTTTGGTCTTTCAGCCAGAGAGCAGACTCCTCTGCTAGTTACTCTTCATGGGCTTCCTATAGCAGCCAGAATTGAATCCCTCCAATCCCTCACTCTGGCCTACTGGATCTGCACCACTTGAATCAAGCTCTACATCCCCTCTCACCCACTGCGGTCCTCTGATGATAGCCTGCTGTGCTGACCACCAATTAACGCTAAGAGGTCACAATCAAGATTTTTGTCCTCGGTGGTTCCTGGTTGGTGGTATGAGTTGCCTATCTGTTCTGCGTTCTTATGATAGTTTTGGGACTTTCAAGAAGGTTTAAAGACTCATCTGTCAACCTTACACTTAATTCATTCAACTTTATATTGTTATTAATATTGTTGTTATTGTTACTATTATGCTTAATGCAGGCCTTTTTCTATTTTATTTGCTGTTATTAGCTGTAGTGGGTATACTGTGATGTAGTAGTTAGCTGTAGTGGGTATACTGTGATCAACCCCAAATGTTAAAGGAACCATATGTAAGAAATGTATTTCAATTAATCATAAAATGGCTCTGATATGTGACTAGACATTAGGAAATCATGTTCATTTCAAATACTTATATCACTGACAACAGTAGTCCGGCCAGGATATTGCCATTTAAAAAGTGAAGTTGCAGCCCTCAACTGATGTTGATGTTGTGTTTTGTCATGTCATGTTGTGTTTTGTCCTGGGGCCTGTTGCACAAAAGCAGAATTAAGACATCCGGGATAAGTTACTGAGCTGCGCTCAATGAATCCAAAACAAGAGCGTACAGGCTTAATTGGTTGCACAATGAGCAAGCCACGATGAGCAGACACGGATTCATCAAGCCAGGTGAAACCTATCCTGGATAAGTGCACGCTCACGGCTCCCTCAAATAGACCCCGCCACCGATCACAGATTCACTGATTCATCATGGCAACTAGAGCGGCTTCATTGCTTCTTCTACGGTGTGAAGTAGGTAGATACCCTTCTCATAACAGCAACAAACAGCAACACCTCTGTTAAGGAGAATATTGCAACTAGTTCCGCGACCACCACACGTGAAATGGTTGGGCACTCCCGTGACGTCACATTGTCGCTTGACAGGTTGGGAATGGTGAGTATGTAAGAGTTTATTAATGATCACAAACGTTTAAATAATGACAGTGGGTCTAGGTAGATGTGATAACAATGTGTAGTGGGCAGTGGAATAACTATTGGTTTCTGTTTGTGGTGACTGCTGACTGAGATAAGGGATGAGATTAAATAGATCCTGGAATTTAGCCTGGTCTGGAGCAGGCTAGCTCCACAGAATAAATCGCCATGGTAACTTATACCATAACATATCCTGCTGCCCCTTATCCTGCTTTTGTGCAACTGGATCACGGATAAATTGAGCCAGGATAACCAAGATATCCCGGCTTAATCCCTTATCCTAGTTTTGTGCAATAGGCCCCTGATGCGCCACCCTCTACCTATCTACTAATCACAAAGTCAGTAGTGTTTTGGCATCCGGGTTGGCAACCTCGAGTCAGGAGGGAGGGGATACACCGCTCTACAGTAATTTGAAAGTGATTGCAGTACCAGTTTTGGCCACAATCTTACATATGGTTCCTTTAATACATGTCCTTGCCTATTTAAATAGGTATACTGAGATAGTGATGCCTTTTAAGTGGGTATACTGCGTAGTCCTGCGTATCACGTAGACTACACCACTGATTTTAAACAATTATTTTAACTGTGTATTGTTCATTTTGGACAAAAGCGTCTGCCAAATACCATAGCCATAACCATAACCATTTTTGACTCTGGCCTTAACTGCAATACAATACATTTGATTAGCCTTATTCCAAACCAAACATGTTCCCCAAGGCATAGACGGGAGATAATAACTTCTGTCATATCGTGGCACATTTTCATCAATATTTTAAATGATTGTTTGAGGTTATGAATTCAGTTTACTTGTGAGATGAATGTACTGCTGTTGTGGCTGTTGTGTCTGTTCGCATTTCCTCTGTTGCCGTTAGTGTTATGTTTTATTTATTCCCGTAATGAATATGAAAAAGAATAATGCACTTTTCCTTTCATGATGAGTTCCCTGATGAACACACTAAAGGGCATATACAAAGAGCATAGCCACTATATTGTGTGCATGCTGGATCCACAATGTACATACTGTATGTTTCATGTTATTTTGACGTCATCATTCTGATAGGACTGTACAACCAGTGCATGCCCTGTCTTTAATGATGGTGATTAAATGAAGAAAACATCCTGATATAATGTGTCCATCAATGTTAGACTTGAAAAGATGTCCTCTTCCACAGGATGTACACAATCTATACTGATGACATATGTTGTGGCATATATGGCATTTTGTAGCCATATATACCACAACAGGCTGTTCTGATTTGATCTGTGCATATCCTGCAGGTCTTTTAAAATATACTAAAGCATTAGCTGTCATCATCAATCGAGAGGCTGTGCTTTAAGTCTGACCAGAGCAGTGGCTTGAGGAAATGACCACTATTTCATGACACAATCATAAAGCAAGATTCAAAAGGAAGTCTTCTATAAACTTTTGCCAGGGATGTAAAAAAAAATTGTACTTAATTGAGGCCATTCGTTTCATATGTTAAAGTGTGTTACAGTAGGTAGAACCCTTCACGTGAAGGTTCTATATAGAGGTTTTAATGGGTGCATGAGTGAGAGACAGTATGTATTCCTCACATGCTAAGTATGTGGAATTAAAGATTCCAATTCATCTGCACATTTAAATCACTAGTCAGCCAGTTGAATTGAAGAGGATCATCAAGGGAGCACAACGCACACTGGCCCCATCAAATCATACTGGCATTCTGGTCAAGTGAAGATCATCATTAGGCAGGAATGGAGGACTTCACCCCTCTCTTGGGTGTGTGTAGACATCTGCATATCATGTGCACAGCTGACACCTGGTTGATGGGTTTGAATGAGGCCACTCCAGCTAGCCAATTCCGTGCCAAGGGTCACACTGATCTGAATAAAGAGTGTTGTTGTTGTTGTTTTTTATGGTGAATGGTAACAAGGAAGTCTGCAATGGTGGCAGTAATGAACGAATGAAGTGATTTATTTATAATGGTGCCACTGGCAAGGTGAGGAGGCTGACTATCTGTGTCATGGGCCCTGCATCTCTCATGTCATGAACTTCATGATGAGGGGAATATTCATGGCAACAATGGCAGGAGAGCTCTCACCAATTATGACAGCTCCAGAAGCACCTGCCACGGGCCAATGCTGAGCATGTTGTGACTAGAATACCTGATTGCACAGTAACACATAAGCAAAGCCTTGACATGTTATGTTATTATTCACAGTACATAGGCACATGCGGATGCCAATTAGGAAAGGTGACAGCAACAATATTGAATTGCCACAAATTGACATGATTTCCTAGCCTGGCAAGCCAGACCCACATTAAAATGTAGGGTCTGGGCACTCACCGTTCGCAGTGCTCAGTCCGAGGGGCAGGATAATCAGTTGTCTTTCAAATTCCCTCTGCACGCAATAGGACAGCGGCAGCGCTATGAGTCCCATGCGTTTCCCACCAGTGGAGCTAGTTGGCTAGTTCAAACGTTTGCCAACATAATAAAAGCTTAACTCGTGTCACACTGTTCGCCAGCAGCAACATCCATCTTATTTGTTTTCAAGTAGCAGGGAATTCAAGCCAAACTCTGCCATCAATCATTATGTTAAGCCCACCTAACGCCTCTATACACGATTTCAATGGCCTGATTAAGTTTCGATTTCTGGAGCTCACAAGCCAACGGAGAGTTGCTAGACTAGCCCTGGCAGCAAATGTAATTCTGCCGCTAGGGGCGCGTCTAGATTTCTAGGCTAATGATTTCCATAAACACCTCATGTGATGTGACTCATGTTGGACACATACAGTGGCAACACAATCTAGGCCACTGAAATACCTGTTGGACATTGAACGTTTGTGAGTATCTGTGTGTGTGAGTGTGTGTGCGTGTGTGTCAGTGTAAAGAGTCTTAATATTCCCGGTTTCCCGGGGTTCTATAATCAATTGTTATATTTTCAACAGCGCAGCAGAGAGCTTCACGATTTCCTTCGACCACTTCCAGTTCCCTCATTTGTTTTGAAAAGTGGTTCTCACATCAGTGACAGAGAGAAAGAGACAGAGAGAGAATACTGATGATGACGTAAAAAGAAAATAAAAACACAATATGTCAAAGAGAGGCAGACTAAACAGAACAAAGCAAGAGCACAGCAGGCTTCCGGTTAGACACTTCACGCTGGCATCTGCATCCAGCACTCTGAACTTTCTGCCAACACATGATGAGGACTTTTAATAACCGGCAGGACTGATGATAAATATCACCATGGGTAATCATGCCGGTACAGTACATTGCTTATTATATCTCTGATCCTTTTTTTAAAAAAAATCTCATCTCAATAGCACGTCACATGCACTGCTGGGCCATGTCAGCCTGTGAGATGGTTTTATTTCACGTCGCTTCTCCACTAATGCATTCAGTGAGCCGGAAGCCTTTTCTGTTTTTTTTTATTTATTTATTTTTTATTTAGCCTACTTCTCCTCGAGACAGCAGGGAGAAGAGGCATTGTTTAGATTATGAGCCTCTCATCCATTAATGCCCGCAGGATGTCACATGGTTTTCCACAAATGATTTCTCTCTGCTTATCATCCCCCAGACTGATAACATTTTGACATTTTTGGCTCTACACTGGAAACAGATTGTTTTCTATTCCCATACTCACTTTGTTTTTTAAAAAGGGGAGGGAAACCTACGCTTGCTACCTGAGATATTAATGTTGCCTAGGAATTGGTTGGCATAAAATTGTCTAAAACTAATGTTAGTGAATAGGTATGTTTATTCCTATGCATATGGATATGAGCTAAGAGGTAAGTCTCATACTTGGATGGTCTCCTATAGACTATCCATAGATGCTCAGATTCTAAACAAACAATGTACTAACATACTGTTAACAACTATTTATGGTTAAGGTTAGGGTTTAAGTTTGGTTAAGGTGATATTCAGTAAATGTTCAACAAGTTCTTGACTGAAAACCATTTGTCAATAAACAAAGAATCTCTCTAGGCAGACTGTCCAAGTAATGAACTGTTGGCAACTGGGTTTGTATCTTTTTTGTAAAAACTATGTTTATGCCCGTGAAAAGCACAGGGGGTATTGACCCAACAGCGTTGCGCTTGCTGCTAAAATCAATTTGGTTCTGTGCCACACGCACCATCCAGTAATGACACAAACTTTGCATGTGAAGTGGATTGTGCACCCGCGGCTACAGGCGGTCACATGAAATAACACACTGTGCACACTGTGGGCCAGCCGTTGCTCATGGCAGTGGGGCTTACCCGGCCAGCAGCGTGGCATTAGCCACAACACATCGCTTTATCAACAGTGAACATATGATTCACCAGGCAGGGCTGGGGTGGATTACGTCTTTGAGACCACCCGAGGAGCCGCACTCCTCTGGAAAGCACATCGCTCAGTCAGGGGATAAAAGAGAAAGACCTCTGGGAGCCAATTCCAGAGAGACTGCAGTGGCCATGAGAAAGTTGTGGGCAGCATGATGTTGACTTGGTTGGCTTGATTGGCTTGATTTAAACCCTGGTATGAGCTATGGGGTCTTTGCAAACATAACAGGCCAATACTTACTTATTCATATTTATTCCTATGCATTTACGTAATAATAATAATAATAATAATAATAATAATAATAATATAGCGCCTTTCAAGATACCCAAGGCTGCTTACAAAAACAAAAAAGGAAGGGTAGGGAAGGGGGGTTAGAGGCCAAAGGCCTCAGTGAATAGGTGTGCTTTTTCTGAACACGCCTAGGGAGGGGGCGATGCATGAGGGGTAGATAGATACTGTATTGATCCCCAAGGGGAAATTCAAGGTCTCAGTAGCATACAGACATCACACACAACATGCACTTACAGCAGAAAAAGTAATATACAAATAAAAAATGTAAAAAACTCTACTGTACAACAGAGGCAGTAGAAGATAAACATGATACTAAAATACTAAAAACTATATATACTATATAACAATTTTTTATACAGACCCATAGACTGGGGGCAGCAGCACAGAAGGCTCTGTCCCCAATAGGGGTGTAAATATTAATCGATTCTTATCGATGCATCGATTATGCAGCCGGCGATTCAATGCATTGATTCGTCCGCAAGAGTATCGATTAATGTGTTTATTTTGCCGCCTGTTTGTTTGCCTATCTATTTTCAGCATCAGCTCCGACCTTTCTTTTTCTGTCTATGGCTCCGATGTAAGCGCACTACCTACTCCTAAGCTGCGGGTGGTTTATGCAAAGACATGAGGCTGTATAACGAAGGCTTTAGATACCTGCTCCTACATTCCGAACTTTTGTTGATTTATTTGAAACTTCATAGATATCATGTAAAAATATTGAGTATTGAATCGTATCGTGGGGAATTCTGAAGTATCGAAAATAATCGAATCATTGGCTTAAGAAATCGATATTGTATCGAATCGTCAATGAGACTCCGATTTACACCCCTAGTCCCCAAAGGTCCAGAGTCTGGTGTGGGGGATGGCAAGCTGACTTTTGAGAAAGAGTATGCTAGTATGCTTATTTCCCATAATAAAGCTGTTAGTGTCCTTTTAAGGGATGGCTTTGTGGCTTGGTATTTAAAGGCCCTTTAAGGGTTCAAAATAAAACACAAGCGCAAAGAAGAATGGTTATGGATGTCTGGGCTAAAACATCTTACAGATTTCATATTCCATTTCTCCTTATCAAACACTGATCTTACATAGCATGCATCATCATCATAACAGAACAGTGTGTTGGGATAAGGTGTGACATCACATCACAGCCTCCTCAGCTTATTGACTATAATAGAACTCTCCTCGGGTTTAATGCTAATTTCAACTGTGAAATGCACGGCTATCAGAATCAATACCATTCCCAAGGATAATAGTACGAGGTTTCACAGACACACCAGCCACACAGACAGCCTATCAAAGACAAACATGAAAGAGGGTGTTGAATAATAGGTAAGACAGCTTGGCAGTCCACTGATGGTTAGCTACCAATAACTTCACAGTTGAAGAAGTTGAACTACTGTAAAAGTTACCCTTGTGAGAATGGTAAAACTGAAGCTAAATTTAGTTCAAGCTATGTTGTAAAGAAATTATTAAATGGGTAAGGTGCATGATAGGAAATTATAACAAGCTGTATAGCAAAATAAGTCAACACAGAAATCAAATGTGCCTACTTCTTCTCATCTTACTCCTCAACTTGTTCGCCATACATTAACCAAACAAATGCTATACAATACTACATGTATAGATGCACCAAGCAGAATAGATTTAGCCAGGTAATTAAAATGTGTGCAATTTCTCTTTACACTCTTTACATTGTTAATATAGCAATGATCAGACAAGCTAATGTAAAAACAAATTGATTACTATTTCACTTCTACATGGTTCTCCTCAGACTAAAAGCTGGTGGGTTATGTAAGATAATGTGTATGTTGCTCTGAGCTGTCACATGTGTGTCATGTGTTCATTTAGTTGCGCGGAGATAACGGTGCGTGGGGGGTGTCGAGGGTGATTTGAAAAATCGTTTCAGTGAGGACGCTCTCAGTAATCATGCTTTCTACTTGTCAATTAAGTCTTGACCAGAAAGCACTGAAGCAGAAGCACAGATGGATGCTAGGCGAGGAACACCATGACATATTTCCCTTATGCCCTGTCAGAACTATTAGTTCTATTATACTAAAACAGATGATTTACATAATGTGTGTGTTAATTGACAAGCAAGACATGGTACATGAGGGGTGATGACAAGCTTTTTTATGTTCTTTATTGTCTCCAGCACCTGAAACGAGCAAGAAGATACAAGGCACAGATATCAGGTACAATAGAAATCACTAAAGCACATTCAGGAGATCACATTTAATACACATTACAGATGGTCAAATCAATCAACACAGTTGAAGGTCAGGAAAGATGAACTGTAGATACTGTGTCCTCTGAGAGTCTCTCTCATTCTCCCTCTCTCCCTCTCCATCTTTCAATTTCTATCCTTTCCTATCTGGGTCTTGTTTTTTATCGTAGTGAATTGAACTTATGAAGTCCAATTTCATCAGAATGAAGAGGAGCATTAAGCACAAGGTCTGCGACCCAGCAAGGAGCATGTTCAGACTCCAGTGAAGGATATTCCATTCACCCCCCCCCCCCCCCAATGTATAGCTTTTTGTCAATACATACATTTATGCATACTTTCCTTTGTTTCATAATTCTCCCGTTATATACACTTAATGAGGTTTTCAGACTGTTTTTGCTGTCCTGCTGTGCAGCTATAAGTCAACTGTCCTCATGTGCTAAGTCATTGCCTCGTGTTGATTTTATACATCTTCTTGTTCAGCCACTGCTTCCAGCCATCCTCCCTCACAAGAGTGTGTTTTCTCCGTTGCATGCTTAGATTAGTCAAGCTCCTCACATGCTCTCATGCGTGAGCAGACATTTATACTACACAAGTGGCCGCCTTTCAAAAACATTCAAAGCAAAGCCCTCATGCACATATAAACCTGCTGAACCTGGAGAGAGTAAGCAAGCAAAATGTTTTCAGGGAAGTATGGATGAATGACTTGTGACAGGAGCCGCACCAATCGGCTCCGCTCCTGTCTTTGCCGTTGCATTGGGTGAATATGTGAGGAGACCGGTAAAATGAGCAGAGTGCCACTTCAAACGTTTCATAAATATGGAAATCACTAAACAGATGCATCTCAACTCTGACAAGCACCAAAGTAATCAGAGTGAATCATTTCCCCACTGGACAAGGAGTGCAAAGCACCGTTATTTAAGCTATCACTTTTCTCTCTAAAAAAACATTTTGAGAGCTTGACCCCCTCCCTACGCTTCCATCCCACTTATACCAAATGGACACTCCTTTGCATCAAAAGCACCAAAATTGCCATTCATTGTTAAAAGGTAGTAACTCATCATCAGCAGTGGTAAAATGACAACCTGTAATTTCATTCATCCCTTAAGGTACAAACCCTCTCTGTCAGAGAGCTTATAAATATAATTTAGACTTCAAGACTTCAAGACTTTGTAAAAGTTATTTTCCAAATCAAGATGTTGTTGACACAGTCATCATTTTTCTATTATTAATTAACTATTAACTATTATAGTAGGTATATACTCAAATCTTTGGTAGTTTCTTGGTGACGTTGAATGGTTTCCACTATATTTTTTATCAATATGTACTGTAGCTATATAGGCTTTTCCCCACTTATTTGTTATAACACTGCAGAATAAATAACATTGGGATCATTCAATATAATTAATTGTTGTCATTAAAACCCCACATCTCTCAGTTATCCAGGATGAAGCTGTCCTTGTCCTTTTATCTTGCCCTCAGAGAATAATGCTTTGATAAAGTATCATCAAAAATGTTTTATACCACAAGTAATGGTAGTTCTGTGCATTTATCTGCATTTGTGTAAGTATAGGCACATGTCATGCAATGACAAAAAAGGCAGATATTGGATATGGAATGGTTGGGCCTTACACACTTGTGGTCATCTTTGGGCAAGGTGATTATGTGATTCTTGGAGACTTCCTCTTTTAGATCTTCTTATTCCCCTGCTGACTTGCTGAATTATATACAGTTGTGTCCTTAAAAGTGATGAAATTCAAATGTTTTTGTTCATGTAAGAGCTGCATCCCTATGGAATAGGCCAAAGTGAAGAAAGAAGAATGTGATTTGTTTTTGCATTACAAAGATATTCTAAAATGGTCTGGACAACTTTGTTGGTACCCCTAAAAACAGACGTATTTGATTTTGTATTCACTCATTCAGCCTATTTAAATGAAGAAAACTTGCAGTTTGGTCTCATTGTGCGCACCTAAGTGTACATGGACCAGAGAAATCCCAGGAAAGAGACGTCTGACGGGATCAGAAGGAAATATAAACAAGCATGTTTAAGATGTTCCAGAGACTTCCGTTGCACATATTTTTGACAAGTTTAAAGCAAATGGTACTGTAGCCGACCTCAGAGGTGGCTATAAGAGGAAAACTGACTCCAGACTGAACAGAGGGATAGTGCCAAAGAAAACTTCCAAAGTGAACTCCAAGGTTGGAGGACTCTACTTCTGAAATAAAAACTCACAAAAATAAGCCAGACTGGAATTGGCTACAATGCATATTGTCAAATCACAATCCTTCTGGAAAAAAGTCCTCCGAACTGGTACCAACAATTTCAGCCACAACTGCAATTGTTACAGTCTTATCATGCTAATGCATGAAACTTTTGCCAAAGGTTCTGCCTCAGTGGCTAAATGTTAAAGGTTCTGGAATGTCATCTCACTCATATGTGCGCTGATTCACTGATTCACCTTGACATCAGGTTGCCACATTGACATGTGTAGTGCTTTGGATATGCATGAAAAAAGATGTTACATTCAAGATAGCTCACAGTAGATTAGTGTCATATCAAGGTGATGATATATCAATCTTATAATCTACATATTATAACAATGTACACCATTTATTTACAACTAGTTTACCACACACATTTATAAGAAGTCCTGATGTCTTGTAGCACATTTACAGTAGTATTACACTATGATAGTTTATGCCTTCAGATAGCTCTTTTCAACTTTAATGTTGACATTATTTTAGATATTTACAGTTGATACTGATAGTCTGTAAGATGTGGCAGAATGATCTTTTTCACCATATTCTTAAAAGTATTTGAATATGAATTGATGGATCTATCAAAGGACAACCTTTAAGAATGTAATATTTTAATGACAGTCATGATAGTGAATAGTCCTGTTTACATCCATCCATCCTTTGTTTTGAGACTTTGAGTCCAAGTGGCACTGCAGGTGTAGCTTATCACATGATATGAAATCCTCCAAGCATTGACTTGCACCAGCTTATGACCGCTTGGCGTTCCTTGCTGCCTGAGACGTGTCGTAGACCTGGTTGCTGGCCGTCCGGTCCGTCATAGGCAGCGTGAGGACGTTCTCGAAGACATTCCGCAGGCTGTAGCAGCAGATGATCTCCTTGAAGGTCTTGCGCATCTCCTGGCTGCGGAAAGCGTAGATGAGCGGGTCGATGACCGAGTTGCACATGATGAGGATGAGGTACATGTGGAAGTGCGACATGAAGCAGACGCAGTAGATGTTCCGCGGGCAGGAGATCATGAGGATGAGGTGCAGGAAGAAGGGCGCCCAGCACACCACGAAGATGCCCAGCAGGATGGTCAGCGTGATGGCGCCCTTCATGCTCGCCCGCTGGTGGATGGCGTTGTAGCCGGGCAGCGCGGCGATGCGTTTGACGTGCGAGCGAGCCAGCATGAACATGTGGCTGTAGAGGGACGCCATGAGCACAAGCATGGCAAAGAACATGGACACGAGGCAGACGATGACCGACGTGGAGTCCGAGTAGATGATGAAGACGATGCCGCAGCCCGTGCAGAAGGTCCAGATGCTGGCGATGATGAAGGAGGCGCGACGCACCGTCATGATGTTGTGGTAGCGCAGTGCGTAGAAGATGGTCACGTAGCGGTCCACGGCGATGGCCAGCAGGCTGCACATGGACGCCACCACCGAGATGCAGATCATGGAGTCGAAGACGTTGTCCATCTGCCGCGTGAAGTGGTCGTCCACCACCAGCTGCCGGTTGGCCAGCAGGTAGATGACGATGGTCTCCCAAGCATTGGACACGCTGACCAGCATGTCGGCCACGGCCAGGCTGCACACGAAGAAGTACATGGGCGAGTGGAGGTTCTTGTTCTTGATGATGGCCCAGATGACCAGGATGTTCTCCAGGAGGCTAATAATGCCCAGTGTGAGGAAGACCTCGGTGGCGATGTTGAGCTGCTCGCACGCCTTGGGCTTGGCCATGGGCGCAGACGTGGCGGTGGCGTTGGGGTGGGAGTACACGGGACTGGCATTCAGCCACAGGCTCCAATGGGGGAGGGGGAGGGTGGTGGTCTCGGAGGCGTTCATCTTGGGCCTGCGTCTCGGGCGCAGGTCGGGTCAAGTGCGGGGAGGAACAGGAACAGACACAGCGTTGGGGCTCTTCTCCAGCTCTCACTGAAGTAGGCAGAGCATGGTCCAGTGAACAACCGCAAACTGAAAAGGGGAAATTACAAATTTAATGACACTGGACTCAACTGTAACACTTAAAACATCACAACTTCTAAACTAATTAACAACTCATCATAAAAGGGTCACATGACATCACTGGGATATTTATTTTTATTTAAAGGTATTCTAAGCAATGTTACGCGGTTTCTAAGCTAAAACATTTTTTGTCACATACAGCAAACATCACCTCACCATCCGCTAGCTGCCTGTGCCCTAAATAAATGGCAACAAAAACAACCTGGTCCAACCTCCAACCAAAAACATAACAAACTGTTCCAGCCCATCACCGTCGAGATGCGTGTTTCCATTGCATGGGAGGGAGGGGAAGGAAGTTTTGTTTGAACGTCAACAGAAGTGACGTTACCAACATTGCTTAGAGCACTTTTAATAATCATGATGATTTGTTTTGTAAAATTCACCTTACATTTAGGGAAAAAAGTAGGTCTACACAGTTATGTTTCCACAGATTTTGCTCATTCACGCACACTTGCTCACTATCGGAACTCCCCCATTACCGTATTTCTGCCGTCTTGCGTGTATGTGTCACTTAATATCCATTTCTATACAAACCAAGACGGCGGACTCCTAAAGAAACGCAACCACCCACGATAGGTGTATTTGAATTAGCTATGTACCAAAAATGATATTTTACCGTGACTCGAAGAGCTGTAAACAGTGTTGTAAGGCTGCGTGTACACAACGGCTTGGAGCTCCAGTGGAATTTTAATTTCATGACGAGAATTCTCGGTCTAACTGTTCATGTGCCGTTGAAACGGTGTAAATAGGCGACCCATCAGGCCAGCACTATAACTCCGAGCGTGGTAAACAAAATCGGATATTTCAGGCAGTAAATGCTCCTGTTAAGAACCAAACCAGATTTTGTTCAAATCTACACACCTATGGCTACTGAAAAATGTAAGGTTCATTTAGCAAATGTTATTTTGAAGTGTTACGTAGTTTTACGATACATTTTCTTCAGCTTCATACAGCTATGGTGTTATGGTTACCATGGTACCTAATCCATAGCAAGAGAAGAAGTAGAAGAAAGTCTCTAATTTTTATTCCTCTGTCTGGAAGTCCTTTTTAAAATTAGCTTAGACAGTGCTATACTCTTGAATGCATGCCTATGGAGACGCTTTTGGTTTCACCTAAAAGTGATGACTACAGCAATTACTTAGCAATTACCTGTAACAAAGGGTAATGATTTGGATCTGATAATGGGCACTTCTCTCCATCTATTGGGGGAATGAAAGGCACAGATTGATTGTCAAATCTCATTCCCCATCACATCTCTTCTGGACTGAAACTGTCTTTTCAGAAGGATGGGAACCCTGCAGGCCGAACGTTTCTTTCAAATGACCTGGGACCTTCTGTTCAGCAGAGTATAGCTTCTGATGAGCTTTAGTGGAGGCCTGTGCGCCAGAGTGCCTTCTTTTCCAGGCCCTCTATAATTACACCCCAGGGATTCTGCACTGGAGTGGAACGACAGAATTTTGGATGAGAAAACGGACAGAAGTTTGGACCCGAAGGGAAAGAGGGTACAACCGCATCCAAGACACCATCATACAATAAACAAGTTGCATTATGCAACGAAAACTCTGTGAAAATATCTCTAGTATTGAGGTAGAATGCCAATTGTATAAGTATATATACTTTTTTGATCCCGTGAGGGAAATTTGGTCTCTGCATTTAACCCAATCAGTGAATTAGTGAAACACAAACAGCACACAGTGAACACACAGTGAGGTGAAGCACACACTAATTCCGGCGCAGTGAGCTGCCTGCTACAACGGCGGCGCTCGGGGAGCAGTGAGGGGTTAGGTGCCTTGCTCAAGGGCACTTCAGCCGCAGCCCACTGGTCAGGGCTCGAACCGGCAACCCTCCGGTTACAAGTCCAGAGTGCTAACCAGTGGGCCACGGCTGCCCATTGTCAAGTGCAAAATGGCTATACAATGGAATCCAGTGGAGCAAGTGTGAATGTCAAAGTAAACTGTTTGCTTTTACCTCGGACCGGCTCAATATGCTATTTTATGTTTCCGACAACAGTTTATGTTGGCCTACTACTTTTACTATCTTGCATAGAAAAATAATCAAATTTTTTGTCTTCAGGATGTTTTAACAGTGGATTATTTACACTAACAAAGTTGTAACAAGATAATTGCTTATGTAATTATTTCCATTTCAGCAAATGGTGGGCCATTTAACAGTCCTACCCAATCATAGCCTTTCTCCATCTCTTTCTCTCCCAATCATTTCCATTCACTAACTGTTGCAGTAAAAGATTGAAAACCATGTAGGTTAACTTATGATTTATTATAATAACATTATATTCATTTGCTATTAGATAAGCTGAAAGAAATATGCAGAGAAGGTTATATAATAAAATCCCATTAAAAGTAGACAGCATATAAATATGTATAACCTGCTTGTAAAATTAATGGCAATGTCAGCCTGCTCCTGTTATCAGCACCTAAAGACAAGGCCACTTCACAGCATGACAGCGACATCCAGACAGCCCACACACACTCTGTGCCATGCAGCTCTTCTCTGGATAAAAACAGATGCCATTTTTCTTTATCGCTTGCTGATGCCGAAGCTCACATGCCAATGATTCTAATGAGGCCTTGGCGCTCGTCTCTTCGAGTGAACCGCATCGCAAACAGACTTCATTTGCATTTCCAGCGTCACACCACCGCCAGAGCTCGCCGCTTAACGAGTGACAGGCAGCTCACGTTCACGCTGTAAGCAATGCCAACTCCTTATCGACAAGCCGGCTCACCACCTCAGCTGCCTGCCGTGCTTGTAATCTTAATTGTATTGATGTGTGGAGTTCTGTCATAGCGCAAGGGGGGTGTTTTAGTTACCCTAATTTCCGCTTAAATGAGCCCAACGTTTCTTTTGAAGAGTGATGAAAACAAATCGAGATTTTAAAAACAAAGACCATTCTTTTCAGAGATGCAGCAAACACTTTGCAATGAGAATGTTGCATTGACATCTGAGGTCGTTCTTTTTTTTCCCTTTTGCTTTTAAACACCAAACAAAACAAAAGGCTTTTGACAACAACTCCTAGCGCACTGCACTGACACATCATATCCTTCACAGATCAACACCAAAAATCTGTCCAGATAAGTGTGGTCTACTTTGAGCCCATGGGATGTCTTTTCCTGAGCCACAGCCACCTTCTGTGCTGAGTGCAATGTGCTTCTGTTTCCATCACTGCCAGGAATGGTGCAAATGAAACTTGTAGGAAAAAAACAAAAGATGTGCTGTACAGAGGACATGACCTGTTCCCTCAAGCAACACCACATCGCATGTGATCCATAATTGTATATCCAGTTAGGCCTTCTGTCTAGGTATGGCCATAAGATCTCATCCACATTACATACAATGTTGTCTGGTGCTAGGCATCATGGAGTCGCCTGGTCCTTGTTAAGATTGGTCCTGGTCTGATTGCTAGTTGAACTCATTATCTAAAAGTGTTTTAATATGGGAAGACAACTAGTGTAAATAATAGACACCAATGAGTACAGTTTTGCTAGAAGTGTGTTGTTAAATTGCAAATCACAGGTAGAGTAGAACTCTTCTCAATCCTCCACCACAGCCATCAAATACTTCACTGTCAGCAGATTACTTTGCAACATTTTTCATTGAAATAGTTGCTAAAATAAGTGCTCAGTTTGATGAACCTATAAGCAGGGCTTTGCCTTGTGTTGGCATGATGGCATCATTGGACTCTCTCTCCTCTTGATGAGGAAGCAGTCTCTCAACTGCTTCAGCGAAGTCGTCCAACAACATACCCTTCAGATCTTGTCCCGTCCACTCTTCTATAGTCTATCGCACCTGCTGTTCTACCGGCAGAATTGACATTGTTGTTTATTATTGCTATTCTCCATAATGTAGTCTTACCAACCTTTACATTTACTGTTAAATTTAACTATTGTATTGTTGTTATTTGTATGTCGCTTTGGACAAAAGCATCTGCCAAATCCCATAACCGTCACCAAATATAAACAATGTGACGTCATGTGTAATCACTGATGGCACCTTTAAGACAACCCGCTGTGTTCGATCAAGCTACTCAACTCTAGCAGAGAGGCTGAATTGAAATCAGATTGGAGCAAAATTGATCTGGTGTGGTCAGATAAATTCAATTCTTTGAACATGCAGGTTTATATGAGGGTGCATGTAAGCACACTCGTGCGTCCGCAAGTGTGATTGTGCATTCAATGTGGTCATTTGTGTGTGTGTGTGCGTGCTTGCGTGCGTGCGTGCGTGCTTGCGTGTGTGCGTGTATGCGTGCATGTGCGTGTACAGGAAAATGTCATACACAGTGTCAACTGAGTTTGTTTCATTTCCTTCTCAAGACAGCTTTCTTCTGAGATCTTGCCATTTTAGAGCAAGTATGAAAGGCTGCCATATTGATTTGATGCATTCCAATGTATTTACAGAGCGCTAAGGAAGGTGATTATCATCATTATGTACAATCATATGACCTCAGTTTCTACTGAAATCTAAGCATTGTCATTGGTTATTATGCTCACGCCTTAAATGGTGAATTGGAATAGTGGCTCTTACAAAAAGTTCCTGTCTGTCCACTAGCACTGATCTAGATGGAGGCTCTGCAGAAGGTACAGTAGGGACAAGAGGTAATTATCAGCAAACGCTCACTCTTCTAAAAGTGGACAAAGACAGAGAGAGAGAGAGAGAGAGAGAGAGAGTTTCTGAAAGCCATGATATTTGCTGAAGGGATTTCAGAGTGCAGTTTAACTCTGCATCTTTTTTTTTTTTTTTTTGGGCGCTGGGGGTTACATTCGATATTAATGTCATTCAAGCTACACCTTGATAGATAAAAAGGAGAGAGGAAAAATATATATTTGGTAGTCTAGGGGACACGCATAGCAACATGAAAAGCCTGTACTACTTAAAGAAACATTAAAAGGCAGAGGTCCAATGGTGTTCGACTGAACAGCCTTCATCCCAGTGTACTGTGTGGCAGCTTTCATATTCTGATAGAGGCTTTTTAGCTAAAGCTCATTTCTGATTTCTGAAGCCCCTTTTCATTAATGGAGGATGATTATTTTGTCATTCCTGTATGAACCTGGATTTGAAAGCACCTTTTGGGGAATCTTATGAACTTATCTTATGAACGAAATTGCCAAGCCAGATGGCAGGCAGGCATCTGCAATCTTAAGGGATCAAGTTGTCAGAAAAATGGGAAATTATATACGGCCAACATGAAAAGATGCATGCACCTTTCAAAGCATTAAATGCTATATATGTTTTTTTTCTTGTCAAGAATGTAGGATCTCAATGTGCTATATATATATCTTTCACATGGGCTTCAGGGTTGCATATGGCTGTCTATTTCACCCAAGCCTGTTAAGAGGATTTTATCCCCTCTGCTTTTATGATGAGCCTAATAATAAGCATGTCTTTCATCATGATTCTGAAAGCCCATATACAGTATGATTGGATATAGTCACCCTGCATGCTCTCAGGCTACTTATAGAAGGTCCATAAGGATAAACCCAGCCCTATTACTGTATAATAACTGAACCCCTGCCTGCCACTTCCTAACCTGATTTCACCAGACTCACTCACTTTGTGAAGAGAGTATGGGTGCTCTCAGTGGTTAAAGTGGGATTTGGCAGGTGGGGGAACCCTAAAATCCAGTGCCGATGCGACGGGGAAAAATGACTCACCGTTGGACAACATATTGAGTATTGTGGTGTAGCAATACTTTTTGGACAAGAATTGCTTCTTGGTCACCTCTGTACACGCGAAAAATTAACTCACCATTTATTTTAACAATATCATCACGCTATATAGTTGGTATGAAAGAATATATTTATTATTAATTAATCTGAGGTGGCGGAACTGCACCCCCCTCCCCCACACACACACACACTTTAACCCCTGGGTGCTTGGGAAATGTTTCCAACTCGTTCATCGTACTGGGCGTGTGTTAACTTTGCCTAACCTTTAGAAACTGCTAATAAAGCATCAGCAGAACAATGTATTTACATTTGCTGCTTAAATTTACAAATTCCTCTGACTGCATTTTTTTTACATTTGCAGGTGTTGTTACTACTCTTTACCTTGCCCACAGCCACTTTCAATTTCAAAACTAATGTCATCCCCTCATCACTGATTGGCCCACCATCCTGCTGGCTGAGGGAAACATAAACGCATGGACAGGAGCCAGACTAGTATCTCAACGAGATGAAAATGAGTAGAGCTACTTGGCGGGTGTGACCAGGCTAGCCACCCACCTGCAGCCACAATTTATTCCCTTCTGTGTGCTCACCTATCACCTAATGTAGCAACCATATTCATATATTAACATTCATTCCATCAATTTCCTGTTACTCATGTCTTTTCCATTAGTGTATTGTAGGTCACTCCCCAGAAGGATATGTGCTCTGTCTGCCTCTCTCTCTCTCTTTCTCTTCCTGCCTTTCTCACATCTCTCTCTTTGCCTCCCTGCCTTTCACTCTCTCTCAGTCCTTTTCTATTTTATGATCTTCTTTGACTCCCCTGGCATGTCGTGCTCCAGCACAATCCTGTCTGCCCTGTCGGCTGCGATGCGGTGGCGCACCTCCACATACTGTATCAGGGGCCGGCTCTGACTCACGCCCCCGCACAGGGCTGACTCAGACCGGACTGCTGGCGCAGCCCCAGCAGTAGCAGCAGCAGCAGCAGTCTTTCTCAGCAGCATCAAATCACCCACGATTCCCCTTCATTCAGCATCACACGGACCGTGCGTTTAAGAAGCCCTGGGGCTACATGGGGTAGCCTCCTGTTTAGCGACATGCTGAGGAGGGCCAGTGCTATTCCTTTAATAAAAAGCACAGATCTACAAAGTATAGATCTACAGCACAGTACTGGTGCAACTCTAATTGCCATGCCTTAACCCCATGGGAGCAATAGATCTTGAGCCTTTCTTGCAGGAATTTATTTGCATTTGTTTGCTGTCTCAATTCCAGTCAAGAGAACACACATACTAAAATTACTACTGACAAAGAAGCAAGATGTACAAAGTGTACAAATGGACATATTATATTGAAAATCATCATTTTGTTTTAAACCATGCCTTGAGGACCACCAAGACGCTGTTTTGCTCAAAAAACAGTATAGCACCTGTTTTTTGTAGTTTGCAAGAATAGCCCCATTACAGACTTGCTAATTGCCCAAGCGTAGGGATTTGCATAGCTTCTCATTAATTAAAATGTTAAATACATCACACACATACACAGAAAGAAAAGGGAGTTAAGACAGAGAGTGTGAGAGAGAGAGAGAAAGAAAGAGGGAAAGAACGTGAGTAGGAATATATATGTCCACATACATATAGAGTTAGAGAGGAAATGACAGATAGAGATAAGATAGAAAGGGTATTCTTAGACTGAAAAAAGCAAGTCTGGAAGAAGAATGGGCTCCAAGGGGGTTGTTCTTACATTCTTCATCCTCCTGTTGAATTTAAATGATGGAGTCATGTTTACTTTGCCATTCCAAGCCACATTTGACTTTATCATAACCATGTCATGTTCCAGTTGAATGATATATTTGTAGGCCGATTCTCAAGTAAACTGAGGAATGTGTTCATGTCTGCGAAGATGCCTTTTACTGCCCTGGAGCTCTTTCGTCATTCAGGGGGAATGCAACCAATAATTCTATAGAATGCCACTGAGGACCCCACGCACTAAAACAATGTTGAATGATTGCTTCACATTTGCTATTTCTAGCTTTTCAAGATACAAAGAATAGCTTAATGGTCTCAGTGAGGTAATTTGGTCAAAGACCGTTCTTTGAAATAGTCTGTGATTAGGTGTCTCTCAACTGAATTTCTACTTTTCTAAACCATTTCCTAATTGGGTTTTCTAAGTTCACCGACATCATTGCAAATTCGTATTGTACTTCAGTACCGGACAGCGCCCATATAAATGAAACACTTCATCTAACGTAAGGGTTTCACTCCAATCCATGATTTTGAAAAAGCCATGTGATTAGACTGCAGCAGGTAATGACATTTTCCGTCTAGGCATCAATTTCAAAATAAGTGTAGGTAATTGGTTTACAACAAGAATTAAGTAGCCTACCCAAAGACCAACGGCCACCTAAAAAGCCACGCGCGGTCGGCAGCACTCACCGTTTCCCTCGAGAACGAGACGTTTCCAGCACCTGTTGATGAGCGGAACGTGAGCAAGAAATCTGGTCAGTAATTCGAGCAGCTTCTCAAAGATAACGTAGGCTAGACTTCCAAGGGAATGAAACCTCTTTGCTGTGTGGTCTTGCGTAGGTCTGGTAGCCTATATAAGCTGAGTGCGCGTGTAACCCCACCTCCTGCATATTGGAGTCGATTAAACACTCGCACAGATAAACCAACAGCATAGTCCGCATAACAGTGAAACATAACAGAAGTCGGCCAGTTTGCAAAAGCGTTCGTGGTGCACAATGTTTAATTTACCTTTCTGGTGTTGTGAAATATCAATTCTACGACGTAATCGTCCCAAAATAGGTCCGGATCAGTTATCCTTTTGACAATAAAAATTCCTATCCAAGAGTGGGAGTGCAAAGAAGAACATTTTCTGTCAGGATTAGGCGGTTTATTCATCTTGGAGAAAAAATACAAGTTTGTCTAATTAAAACATAGTCTAAAATAATCTGCATATTGTCTAACTGACAACAAAATAACAGGTCTTTGAAGTATTGGGGGTCAGGACTGAAGGGGAATGTCTAAAATGATCTAAAGGAATTAAACATTAGCCTACACCTACCAGTTTTCAAGAACACAGTTGATTAGACCTGAAACAGACACAAGAGTATAGGCTATATATTTTTGAATTATTTAAAAAGCACTGGCAAAAAGACACATGGGCTAATTCCGAGTCAGCGCTGTTTCTGAGTCACCTGTGCAAGCTGATTTCTCTGGAGGAATGGTAAAGGCAGTGTCAGTGTCAGTAGTGGTTTTTGGCATGGGAGCTTTTTTCATGACACATGGGGAGCGGCACGAACACTTACAAAAAAAATCGGAGTATTTTGCTTTCATTTGCGCTAATCAGTTTTCTATCGCTCGTTTGCACGTCAATCGCTTGCTGCTGAGGTCTCACACACAGAATTTGAGAAGGGAAAGGAGGAGGGGCGGCCGGGGGATTCAACTCTTGAGCACGTCTCCTTACTGGAGCAGGGAATATCGCATAACTAATGCTAAAGTCAATACTACGAATTGCTTCCAAAACAGCACATTTCATTCATAACATGTGTTTCCTGTTATTTTTCTGGATTATGAAAAAGTAAAAAATAAATAAAAAAAAAGATAATATCTACAAAACGAATCTGCACATCAAAAGTAATTGGTTTCATTTTGAAAAGGGTTGACTGTGTTGAGGGATAGGTGCATTTGTTTCTGGAGTGCCAAATAAACACAGGACAAGAAAGGGTCAAGCCATCAGGTACCCGCTTAGGCGGGTAGTCGCCCAGGGCGTCATACAAGACACATACAAGATACATAGGCCTACAAGTTTCACCTCTGATCTGGCCACATAACCACACCTACGTGACAAACAATGTCCTCTCAGACTAAGCAACAGGGGAAATATTGCCCTGTGTGCTATATCCACCCTTGAACCGACCCCATGTCAATGTCTTCCCATGCATTCCTCTTCCATTGCTTGTAGAAAAGGTATCGCGGCAAGTGGTTGGCAGTCATATCACACTGAAAATAATTCTTCAATAGGTTTTATAAATGGGGGCTAAGGGGGAAGTGTAAAACTATGAAATTGTACAGGGAGGCCTACACATTGTACAGATAACTGAACAGGTACACCTGTGGCTAACCTGAGATCTAGTAGGCTATTACAGTTTTTGCCTACTTCTTACACACTTTTTGCAAAATTTGGCTCATTAGGCTATGTCAAAACTCTACACACATATAAAGACATAGCACTTGGAAATAAACAACTCACATCTATGCCAAAATGAAACACTGCAATCAAAACTCAACAATCCTTTCTAAAAATGTAATTATTGCATAGACACATGCACCGTTTGAATTACTCTTCCAAATCAACAGGAACACACTGATATGTTTTATATAAAACACAGCAGTCTTTGTGTTTCTATTGTTATTGTCATTTTCTCAGACTCAGTCTTCTGTGAAACTCAAAAGCAATTTCTGCAGGTATCAACTGACATTTTTTGCAACAAAAGGTTTTACAAAAAACAAACATTACATTACAGAAATAAACATTACATTACAGAAATAAAGGAAAAAGGATCACACTAACCAATGCAATACAGTAAGTGAATGAACTCTAAACAAAACAAAAAGCAACAAAACAAAAGTTTAAAAAAGCAATCACTGGAGAAATTGCTATTGAAAAAAAATGTATGTGTATTTGTGTGTGTGGAGGGGGTGGGGTGGGGGGTTATGGATCCTGTCTTATGTTCAGATTTGACCACAAGTCCTTGTCGACATGTAGAAAGACCAGATGGACAGACGGAGAAAGCAACAGAGAGAGAAACAGAGAGAAGAAGAGAGAAGATGAGAGTGCCGGGAGAGGTCGACATGCAGGTGATGTCCTCCCGGGCTAGGCAACGGGGAAAATTGAGCTGACCCCACCTCATTGTGTCTGCATTCAACTTCCATTGCTTGCAAAAGAGGCATACAGGTTTGTGGTTGGTGGTCATATACTTTTCATTGGCCCAGTGAAAATAATTCTTTGATAGGTGTTAGAAATGGGGAGTAAAGGGGCAAATACAGAACTGTAAACGGGTATTCAATGTAAAAGACGGTAAAAGTGCACACTTGAACCGGTACATAATATACCTGAAGTCTATTTGTAGTGCTAAGCCTCAGACTGATTGGTGTTCAGTGTTCTCAGTAAGTGTTTTCTCAATGATAACAGGAGATTTCACTTGAACAAAATGTCTAATGTAAGGAATTGTGTGTAGTGTTTCGCAATAAGTGTGTTGCAGAATTGCAAACAATGTGCAAAGCAAAAAATGTGGTATGGTTACACAGTGTTTAAAGTATGCTACAAGACGTTTAGGTATTGAGGCTTTGGTCTAAGCATTTTATTTTAGTGTGTAAGCAATGGGCAAAAACTGTAAGGCTCAAACTGATTTGTGTTCAGTTTTCTGTGCTTTCAGCTATGTGTGTGGGTATTTTCAATTACAGATATGTTTTGCATTTTGAATAAGTGTTTTCCCAATGTACACTGCTGCTCTAAACCTAAAGCTCTTCTATCTTTCATAGCCTCTATATATATTTCCATACGTGTGTGTTTGGGGGGAGGGGGGACTTATTTCTATGTAAGCCTAGACTATATGATTGATTGATGTTCAGTAAAGAAATTAGTGTTTGCACATGTGAGGAGTGAGCGTAAGTCTGAAGAGTTTTGTAAGTATTGTAATTTATAATGTTTTGTTGGATTGGTGTTTTGTGATTAGTGTGTAGGGTTTTGCAAATATAGCCAATAGTTGTATAAACAACACCTAAGTAATCAGGGGAAAAACTGCGATATAAGCTGGTATGGATACATTTAAACATTAACATTTTGGATCCCTGCTTTAAACATTGACCATGAATTAAAAGGATAACCCAATGTTCACTATAATTCTTCAAAGAAGCATTTATTTTTGTCCTATCCATGAAATATATTTTAAGGGACACCATCACTGATACAATGACCATTAGGCTATAGATATCCGGCTATAGATATCCAATAAAAAAAAATAATTTCAAGACAGTACAAAGAAAGAAATTATTCTACCCCAGATCCTGTTCTTTAGGAGACATCGAAGCATTATTTAAAAATGCCATGATGCCTTGGACATGAGGATGCCCATTAATTGAACAATACATTTTCAAAAACGCTATCTGCTAAAATGATTATGGTAGAATTCTGGTTAAAAATAGAAATGCTCTAAGGAAGAATCTCTCTTCAGAATTACATTTTGCCTCCCTAGCCATCTTGAATTATATGGTTTCAATTACTTAGACTAAACTAGATTTGTCACTGTGTGATTAAATTGTGAGACTGTCTGTTTCTTATATGTGACCATGAATAAACAACATGTGACAGATGCTCTACTTCCCACATCTAAATCTTTGTTTTCTGTAATCAAAAGCAGGTAGGTTTGGTCCCAGCTTTGGTGTGGACATGCCACCCCCCTCCCTCCACACACACACACACTACTAGTGTTGCTTCAATGCCAAAATTATTGTTTCGATACCAATACCAAGTGAAGATTTTCGATTTTTAAAATTTGATTTGATTTGGGGGCCCCCACCACCTTGACACCATCAGTGCTGATCCTAAACTTTGAAACTTTGAACACCCACCCACACACACACAAACACACACACTCTCTCTCTCTCACACACACACACACACACACACACACACACACACACACACACACACAGAAAGTGATGGCTTATGTCTTAGGTTTAATATTTTATTCATATGCACTAAGCTTTATATATTTTGTTAATCATTTATAGTATTTATGATCTGAATAATAATAATAGCAAAAAATATTCAGTAATTTGAATACTTCATATTGGTTTTTAAGTTACACTTGTCTGTAATGTCATTACATTTGTGGTGTGTAGGTCTAATTGAGTTCCTGTCACTTTAAGAAGAACGTGAAATTAGGCTTAATTAAGACCACCATTAGTGTAGCTGACAAGCATGTGAGAATAGGCTACTTCACTTTGTTTGGTTTCTCGGTGCCTCATATATTCACGTTTATACACATGAGGTCACAGAGAAAATGGCTCTGAGAGTGCGAGCCATGACCTCCAGGAGAGGCAAGATAACACATGCACAACAAGTACATCCAGAAAAGCAGAATTAGATCAGGTATGGGGAACCCATGACTGTTTCATATACCTGAAACAAAGAACCCACTGTGTGGTCTGGTGTGAAGCATATCGCAACTTGTTGAATGGCTTTTCCTCTGCAGGACAGCAGAGAACCATGGTCAACCAAGAATGGAAAAGGCATGTGTACATTTTTCAATTGTTTAATTAAGAAGCTATAGTGTAAAGTGGGGCAAGAAGAACAAATGCAAGCCATAGGTACTGCACTGTATAACACTATCATATTCCCTTAAGTGTCTTTGCAAGTTCATTACTGAACATTTTTATTTATGAAAATATGATTAAGTCTGGTGACAAAAACCTTTTATGTATGTGGAAGACAGAACGATGACAACTTGTCAAAATAAAAGTCCAACAATCGCAAAGCAGCATTGCCGTTTTTCTCTCCAGCCTTTGTAAATATTTCATGAATATCTTATGAAGTCTACATCGAATGTCACTTTACTATACAAGTTGTGAAGTATTCATAATCACTGAATTTAACACTGGGAGGTAAACTAGCCTACATTCAGCTGACCCGTATTTGTGTAACCTGGAACGGTTGGACATTCCCAGTAGCAAAAGATGAGAAATCATCTGCAAAGGTATCATAAAACAAATACATTTTTATGAAACAAAAATGATTTGCTTGACCATGTTCTGTCTTTTTGGCACTGGAGTAGCACATTGACTCATTGACATTGACTTTTATTTTGACACATTTTTGTCGTTCTGTCTTCCACATTCATGAAAGGTCTGGTATGAATGTTGAGTCATGTCTCATGAAACAGTCATGAATGTTTTATGTGCAGTTTATGACAGCTGCTATGAATGTGTTATGAACTCACCCGTCAAGTAAAGTGTTACCGAAATTGGACTAATTTTTTTATTATTTTTTTTATTTATTAATTTGTTTGTTGTCTGTCTTGTATGTCTTGGTGTCACGGGTACGCTGGCGGCTACGCCTCTCCGTCCGGCATCTTTTGTGTTTGTTATTTCTTAAATGTATGTCTTGGTGTCACGGGTACGCTGGCGACTATGCCGCTCCGTCCGGCATCTATTGTCTTTGTTAGTCTATGTGTCAATGACAATGTCTTATGTGTGGAGCGTTTTGGGTTGCACTCTGTGCATGTTAAATGCGCTATACAAATAAAATTGACTTGACTTGACTTGACCTAACCCCTCACTGCTCCCCGAGCGCCGCTGTAGCAGGCAGCTCACTGCTCCGGGTTAGTGTGTGCTTCACCTCACTGTGTGTTCACTGTGTGCTGTGTGTGTTTCAATTCACGGATTGGGATAAATGCAGAGACCAGATTTCCCTCACAGAATCAAAAGAGAACATATACTTATATTGTAGACCACTGTATGTGCAACTTTATGTTGGTTTGGGATGTACACTGTATACATTGTTTTTGTGGGGAAAAATAAAATATATTTGTTACAGTGTATTTGTGTGTTCTGAGTATAAAAACAATATTCTTAAATATTTTACAACACACTGTCTGTAGTACTGTCTGTATGTACTGTCTGTAGTAAGTGTAACACTGAACAAAAAAGGCTTAAGTCATTATGATGAATGGAGAAGAAGTGTTTTCCATTCATCATACTTTACATTGAGCATGTCAGTGTTCAACTGGTTCTTATAAATGTCTATTCATATGATGGTTTGTGTTTGTCATTTGAAAACAAAATACCATTTTGAGAAGAAATAACATAGTTTTGAATGTAAAGTTTCATTTTGCAGGAGAATTGAGGGGTTTTCCCATTGTGTGTGTACTTTTTTATTAGTGTGCAGAGTTCTGAGAGTATGAGGCATGCTTTCAGAAAATGTGTGTAAACAATCGAGAAAAACTGTAATGTATTTCTTAAGTTTTTTATTCCTTGTTTTGGAAGACTTTTACTTTGAAACCGCATTTTTATTTTGAAATCACGCGGCCCACCGCACAGAGCCGTGCGTGACTTTGCAGCGCAGTGGCAAACTGTTCTTTGTCCCACAGAAATATTTTTACCATAACTCCAGAGGCTTTAACCCACAGCTCTTGCTGAATTATTAATTGCCTCTAAAGATCACAAGGCCCTCCGATGCTTTAGATGATACTTCTGATGCTTAAAACTTGAAACTTTGAAACAAACTCTCCCTTTTCCCCCAATTGTGTTTAAAAAAAAAAAAAAAACACAAACGCTCAAAAAGCAACTTAAGGGGCACAGGCATTCACAGAGAAATATCAACATAGTTATGCAATGAAGCAATGAAACACGCACACACAATATCAAATACACATTCACAGGTATGCATGCTCACACATCCCTGGCACACATGCAGACATTCATGCACACACACACACACACACAGACACACACACACACGCACACACACACACACACACACAGACACAGACACACACACACACACACACACACACACACACACACACACACACACACACACACATTAAGTCGGCAATTATTCAAACTGACAAGACTGTGAGCTTCCTGTTGTCGAGTTCTTTATCAAACCTAAGTGTTCTAATGGAGGGTAGAGCTTGCTCTGACACTGGTTTTAATGAAGTTATTACAATTGGCGGCCAAGACTGACAAACAATAGCTCTCTGTTAAGACTCCCCTGGGGATTTCTTAGGGCAGAAGATTAGCTTTATCACTGGTTCAGAGAAAAAGAAGCTCGAACTGTGATGACCAACAAAGATTCAGTGTGTGTTCCTGGAAACAATATGAAATACTTATAAAACAGATGTTCAGTGAGGGTGGATTAATACAATTAGTCATTTACTTGTGATTCCTACACACTTCACTTCAACTTTTTTTTTTAAAGAAAGAGAAATAAAGATGAGGTCATGAAAGGTTTGATTTTTAATTTTAATTTAAAAAGTCTTGAAAATGGTCACATGAATGTGATTTTGGGCCTAATTTGTAGAGGCATCTGACATGATGAAAGGGCTACCTGGCAGAGGAGCAGCTGTCCCGCCCAGGTTACGTCTGACTCAGACGCGCTCAGAGAATGATTAAAAGAAAACAGTGCTGCTTATAATTGGTCCTTCATTTGATCCCAAACCATGATAGGCAAGAAGATTAGCAGCTGATAATTAAACATGCCTTCTAATGAGAAGCAAGACAAAGAGCATACTTGCTTAAAAAAGAACAAAGTCATGGATGGACAAAAAAAGTTATTTGTGATGTGGTTTGCCTTAGCAACACAAGTTACACAACAGAGTCTTTCACCTAACAAACAACAGCCAAAAAATATTGATTTACTGGAACCAGCTATAGACAGGTATGGGCAATTCCATGCAAAGGTCATCCTTACCATGGAAAAAAAAAGTTGTGCATACGCAAATAGAACTGTTGTTAAAATCTTCATTTAGGTCTATATTTTATTGTTTGTAACTGATCTGATTGAATTTGATGGAGAATGACACTCTTTTTACATCATAAATATGGTGTGCAACCATACAGAAACAACATATTTCACATGGTAATATTATACATATTTCAAAAGTGGATAAATGGACCCAATGTTCAAACAAATTGTGTCATTTGACAAATTCCAGATTGACAAGGGAATGGTAGAGTAATGTCTATGCTCAGCTTGCCTTTAAGACCACAACTCCTTACATTTGTAAGGCTTTTGTTTTTAAGTCAGCAAGTTCCATGGCCATGTCACATCCATAACGTTTTATAGGAAAAGTTTATGCTACACATACAGTGTTGATGCGACAATGTCCATAGTGTCTGTGCAAAGCTGATTTATATCAATGTAAAGTGTGATGACCAAATTGTGCCCCTTTTTTACTTTTAAAACCTTTAATGGTGCGTTATGGATGTGACGTTATGGATGTTACATAATGTGAATTTACAAGACTGGGGACTTTATTATACCTCAAAGCCGATAAAACGTCTGTTCTGGTGGCATGTCAGTTTCAACGCATTTCTACTTAGTGTTTACAATTGACATTTCAAAGATTATTAGGTTGATCAAAACCACAGGGAGGCGTTGCCTAACCATTAGCAAAACAAACATAATATTAAAATACCTCCAGTGATTAGCCTAGACATAGCCTATTTTCAAGTGGCCTAATCACGAAAATCTGAGCGATTATCTTCCTGTAACTGTCATACTAATGTTGTACAGTAACTGGATTATCGTGTTAGCTGGTGAAGATGGCTGACTTTGCAGCTGGAGTTAACATAGCAACCTCCTTCTGTTGCAGATCTGTTCAGCTTGCCGTTCACGTCTGCTTAACACAGTTTAATTTTAAATGTGACGCGATATGACAGCATTTGAAGTGTCAGATCCTCTGTAGCTACAGCTACCCACAGAGTAACATGAGTAAGGGCAGCAATAAACTAGATGTACCGCATAGCGGTACAAAATATGACCGCCTCTCAGTCCTGCATATTCTCTTCGCAAAAATAAATCACACTAGTCAATTTGTCTCCATCTCCTACTCCTGCAACTCATGTGCATGTAAATGTGTGCATATGTGAGTTTGCTTTTGTTTATAAGAGTGTGTGTGTGTGTCTGTGTGTGTGCATGTGCGTATGCGTGCCTGTGTTTGTGTGTTTATGTGTGTGTGTGTGTGTGTGCGTGTGTGTTTGCATGCCCACATGCGTATGCGTGCCTGTGTGTGTGTGTTTATGTATCTGCATTCATGTGGGTGGGTGTTTGTGCATGTGTGTGTGTGTGTGTGTGTGTGTGTGTGTGTGTGTGCTTGCCTGTCTGTATGTGTTTATGTGTGTGTGTGTGCTTGCCTGTCTGTATGTGTGCGACTGTACGTGCGTGTGTGTGTGTGTGTGTGCACATGTGCGTGTGTGTGCATGTGTGCACGTGCGCATGCATGTACTTTATGTGTGCAAATCACTAATGAGTGGGTATGGGTTAGGTTAATGCGGGCTCTTGAGACTAACATACCATAAATATTTTGTCATCTTGGGTGCAACGGTTCAGGTAGGGCTAGTTATTTAGGGGAGTGGCCACCAAGTTTCATGTTCCCTTGTGTTTCAGTAACCCGGGAATCACTGACCAAAATTGATGACAGTAAAAAGAAAAAATAAATTTCTTTTTTATATTTTAAATGACTTGTTGTCCGGATTTTTCCTGCGGATCTTAGTGGGCACTGAGGAAGCAATAATTTCATCTCTAGTTTTTCATGATTACTATTTCAATTGTTTCATATCAAAATTCACTACTTAATTATGTGTTTTATGTAGTTTGTCTTGGACTGGTTCAGACATGTCACATCCATAACGTAAAACCGTCACATCCATAACGCCAGTTTTTCCTACATAATGCATTACGAAAATGACGCATAGTTTCAAAAACACACTTTTTGTGTTCATTCAAGTCTCCTTCATGGTACATATATCATAGTTTCAGCAGTTTCCTTCAAAATTCACAGAGTTTGTAGAAAACCTGTAATCTCTCACAAAAGTGTGTCCATTTCATGTCACATCCATAACGCTGATAAAATGCCTTGTATTCTTAGGATGAAATTGATTATATGAAATTTGAGGATTTCTCAGTATTCAGAGGACAGAGGTTGCATTAAAAGTTATGCAAATTAATTCACTGATACTAATTTTGCCCCCACTCTAAGGCATTTTGTTTACCAATATGAGTCCAATTGTCACATCCATAACGCTGGAACTGCCCGTATACTGCAGAACGAGGCATATTTTAAATACTGCCACTATAATACAATAGGGAAGAAACTGAGCAGACCCTTTGTAAATGCTGTCTCAGATTCTGTGCACATCTTTTGTCGTTGTCATGTTGAGATCAGCCAGGTCACATCTGAAGCAACTTGGCCTTGCAGTCCTGACATCTACCTGCTCTATAGAAACAGCTGTTGTTGAATCGGGTGTGTGTGTTGGGTGGGGTGGGGGGGGGGGGGGACCACACATCTGTAAAACGCATTGATGATGTGAGAATGGAGCTGAAAGGACTCAGTTCACCTTTTGTGATTTGCTTAAGAAGGAGTGCTTGAGACACCAAGTGTGTCTAGATGCAGAATCAGACTCAAGGTTGGTGAGCGGTGTTCAGCGGGGGTCCCTTCCACGTGTTCCCTGCCAGAGCTGGGCTTTGACGTAAGTATATGTCCTTTAATGCTTTGTCTTATGCCATCTGCTATATGTTAAGATGAGAGAGAGACAGAGGTCATCAGTGACTGTGTAACTCCAACATATTGTTAGTCATCATGTTAGTAACATCAGTCTTAGAGGCATCTGTATGACCATACATATGATTACCATTCATAAGCATTAATATGGAACGGTGATTAAACTTTTTTTACCAGATCTACTTCATAGGTGTCACGTTATTCAGAATTAATAGCCACCCCACCAGCCAATCACAAAAGAGTATTTCTTCTCTCCAGGTGATAATTAATGTTAATGAAGTGTTTATTTACCAATGCTAACAAAATAGCCATTTAAAAACGAAAAAGGCCAGCGCGCAGTGTCAGCATAGTTCTTGTTTGATAAATGGCCGATTAAAATGTATTCATTCATACATTAGCTTGTAAAGGAGCTAATTGCAAATATGGATAGATTACAGGGAAAAAGTAATTGCATAGTATTGGGTGATGAAAAGAGCAGCGTTCTGCTGGGAATGTGGATGTACTTTGCTCTATTCACATTTTATTATGCTCACACTTTGTCTAAAGTTTTGCACCAACTTGGCTCTCACAAAATATACTTTGAGTTTGTTTAATTGAATAGTTTGCTAGAAATTACCCTTGATGAAATTATCCACATGGCTGTTTTGTTTAAATGCTAACACACTGGGGCAATAGCAATGGGGTAGGCAAATGTCCAGAAAACGTACCAACTATGGTAACGTCTAATATGTGACCACCTATAGAGTTAGCATTCTATTGATTTATTTATTCTGGGGTCACTTTGACATAACATAACTTGACATTTGAAGCATTTTAAACCTTTATATGACCACTGATTATTTCCATAACTATCTCACTGAACATGTGACTGTAAGCCATACAGGAGAGAAGTAACTGTATTGTCTGAAAAGAAAGCTTAAAGGCAATCTGGGGAGAGCCCATGGGATCACTATACAGGAAAGCATCTGGGGGGGGAAATGAAGTGATGTTTTGTTGGATTTGCACTATTTCGGAACAAATCACCTATAAAAAGCTGCATTTGAACACAAAGCACTCTGCACATTCTCAATATACTACCTCAGCTACCATACGAGTGACCATAGCAAAGATCCTTGATTACTAGCTTCTTGGTCAGATAGGTAACCAAGGACCTAATGGTCACTATGAATGAGATCCTGAGATGAGTTGCTTTGAGAAGATGAGAGAAGCGTAAAGAAGGATAACCATCAGTACAGCTCAGTGCCTTGTTTCTTCCACACACGCCGTTGGGAATTGTGGCCAAATAGTTCAGTCTTCGTTTCATCAGACCAGATTTTACTTCTCATGGTCTGAGAGTCGTTGCTTTTTGGCAAACTCCCGGCATAAAATGGCTTCCATTTGGCCACTCTACCATAAAGGCCTGATTGGTAGAGTGCTGCACTGATAGTTGTCCTTCTTTATGCTTCTCTCATCTTCTCAAAGGAACCACACACTCATCTCCGCATTTAGACGCAATAAAAACCTCAAAGACCTCCTCATACGCACCACCTTCACCCGTCACTTACAACCCCCACCCCCTAAAGAAAACCTACATTTCACCCCTCACTTATTCATCACCAATATCCATAGTCACTGTTCTGCACCCACTAACCCATGAAATTTAGACACTCCCAATTTAGTTTATGTTATCACCTGCACTCACTGTCACATGTTGTACATCGGGGAAACTGGACCTACACTACGCACACGCCTCAAACAACATCTGCACAACATACACAAAAATACACTCAACACTTACCTCGTCACACACTTCCAGATGCACAACATCGCACATTTGAGGTTCTGTGGCCTTGAAGGGAACCCAGGCTGGACCATTTTACAGAGGAAAAGAGCAGAGAGATTGTGGATTTTAAAACTTCAAACACTACATCCAAAAGGTTTTAATGAAAAATTAAACTAAAGTTTTAAACCACTCTGTGTCTTTTTCATATCTCCTCTTTTTTAACTTTTATTTTATTTGACTTTTAGATGGGAATAGTGGGGCGAGAACAACTGGCCAGTGCATAATAGTTTAAACAACTACCAAGCAAAATACATTTTAATTCTAATTTCCTAACCCTAACCCTAAACCTAAACCTAACTCTGACTTGTTATGACAAAAACTGAATGACACTTAATGACAGAAGCGTTATGTCATAAACGTTTATGACTTGTTTATGACACATTCATGACAGTGTCATGCAGGGGCGGACTGGGACCAAAAATCGACCCTGGCATATTTGGCCCAAGCGGCCCTCAAATCGGTCGGGCACACCTATTTAAATACAAAAACTTTGCATTACCCTTAAATATGCATATTTTCAACTGTCATGGAGCACCTAAAGTGATGTAGGCCTCATTGGCTATCACTCTGACTGATCAGAGGTAGCCATGGAGCACATGATCTCCATATTCAAGTAGGCTATACAAGCAATTATTAAAGAAGAATTTCTGCTTGAATTCAAAGTGTCATTTCAAATTATTCAATAGGCTAGATTTAAACTATACAATGCTCAACAGACAGCAGCACCAAACAGTTACTGAAGCCTATGTGTAAATAGCTAAATTACCGAGGTAGACATTAATCACTGTAGGACAACTGAAACAACACGAAATAAACAGGGCTGTTGCTGGAAATTATTTATTTCTGTAAGCTATACTAACTACCTACATTGCTGGTACATCTTGGAACAGTATACATTAACTAATTATCTTTAATGTCTTCCAGTAGCCTATTGTATAGGTTACTATATAGCTTAGTTGGCTTGTGCATGAATATGACTTGATGTTTTGTAGCCTACATTTCTGTCAGTCTACAGTCTTTTAGCCCATCTTTACCATGAGACCAACCACCACTCATGTCATCGATGTTGAATTTTTTCGTCTGACGGAAACTGATCTGATCAACAATTAACATCGATTTGACACTCTTTTGCTGTCCGGGTTTTCAAATCATTCATTTAGAACATTTAAGTTGCGCTATTTGTTATTATAATCACAGCACGGCCTTAATACTATGTTATCATTAGCCTATCATTACATTATCGCAATTCATCATAACCATCATCGTCAGCATGGATTGTCACACATAGCCTACCTGCTCCACCACTGAGTTCTTATCATGTAGTCTCAACTAGGCTGCACCACCTGCTCACTGTCCCTCTGCTCTGTATGCTTGCTTACATCCTCGTTCAAACTCAACAGACTTCAACATGTTGCTGACATATGCTAGCCTACTTGCAATATTGTATTTTTGAAGCTTCTACATTGGTGTTACTTTTACACTATTGTCACTACCGGCAAGGTCCTTTTAGGCAAGTCCCTCCACTCGGCGCCCATTTGACAACGCTTTGGGCACTCGTCGGGCATGCATTTCGGTAGAAATGCGCGTGCGCAAGGCTTCACGACACCAATCTTGCTCCAGCGGCGAGATTGCAACACATGATTGGCACGATGTCTTCACAACACACCATATGATTGGCTCAATGTATTCACATCACACCACATGATCAGGGCCGTTTCAAGGAATTTGGGGGCCCCAAACAAAATGGACATGGAGGCCCCCCCACCACCACCACCGCACGCAAAGCCTACAGGAACCACAGCATAGCCATACAGTTTAAGTTCACCCACACTTTTTATTTTATATAAATAAAAAATGTTGACAGTGTTGCATATATATATACTGTGCATTAGTTTTGAACATTTTGAACATTTGCAAAAACACCACCATACTATAAAATCCAATGTCAGCTTCTTCCTCATGCATGGAGGATGAAGTTTATGGTGTACCTGGGAAAATAATTGAAAAAAAATCTGAAATTACCTGTGAAGTACGTTTGACCATTTCACTGTTAGCATATTGGAAAAGGTCATTAACAGCTCAGCTCAGTGAGAGAAATTCACTCTACCTTCATCAGTGGAGGTATCCTTAGGAAGAGCCTGAGGGCTGAGAAATTTAAGCAAAGCACCTTGAGGGAGAAAGAAAAGATATGTTAGCATTTCCATATTTTGATATTTAGAAGGGATGCAGCTGCTTTCTACCAATGCTTACTGTAAAAACATCCCAAGCTAATGTTATACATTAACCTAGGCCTACTTGTAGCTTAACATAGCATTTAAAAGCATTCTGCTGTTTGAGAATTAGACAGACGCACCTGGTACTTTAAAGACAGTAAACAGCTGGCGTGCATGAATACTGCTAGACATGAATGTTCCAGTCTGCTTTGATGCACGGAATTTATCGTGTGGTTTTCCTAACCCCCATTTGGTAAATAGATTATCACGGTCGAATAGTTAGTATAACAGAGAAGCTATGCCACTTTCATCAAAACCTATTACAAAGCTATAGCAATGTTATGTCATTAAATACGATAAACAGTGATTCTAGAAAGATCTGCGTCTTCCTTATCCCGTTAATAAACATATTACAGTATGTAACCATATTCCGTCCGTTCGGTTGCTCTAACTGTTCTAGTTTGTTACAAGCAGCATTGGCCGTCAAGCAGGTAGTTAACATAAAAAATGTTTGCTAGGCTAGCCTTCCTGCTGCGACATTACACCATTACAAGTAGAGCTATTTTATTCAATTTATCACTTACCACTATCTTGTTTTTTCTTGTCATCCTCTTCCTTTCTCTTCTTTCTTTTCTGGCTTCCGGACGCATAACTCCGCTTCATTATGACTGCCTGTCTTATATTTTCGCGGCAGCAGAGATCACAAACCTGGCTGGCTGCTGTCAGCGACTACTGAGAGGGGCCCCCTTGAGGGGGATCCCGGTATTGCCGGTAACAGTGTCGTTGCACTTTACTGCATGACTATCAAAGGGGCGCTCACAGTTTGTCGTTGCATTTTATTCTTAACCAGTCGTTGTCTTGGGGGCCCTGGCCAGCTCGGGGCCCCAAGCAATTGCTTGGTTTGCTTGCCTTCTAGCGACGGGCCTGCACATGATTGGCTCAATATATACACATGTCGACGTTTTGCCGAGGAAGGGGTGGGATGTGTAGACAACGGCCATATTGGCGTGACAAACTAGCCTCATGCATTTCTATGGAGTATTTTTTGAGTGCTGTGTCTCCACATTAGAAAGTCTCTGCTACCGGCACCCGCCGCAATTTCGTGTAGGCAACTTCGATTAACTTTTGATGCGCTCACAGAATCTTGGCTCTGAGCCAAAATGCGAGGGGTGGGGCTTGACATGAGCTGTTATTGGATCAGTCGAGTGTCAATATGGAAATGTAACCAATGGGCCGCTGATTGTCCTTCCTTTGGGCCGATCGTTGGCCAAAATAATTAAATTATATAGCCTATTTTATCGGCCCAAAAGGTGCGTCGGCCCACCGGGAAAATGCCCGGTATGCCAGATGGCCAGTCCGCCCATGATGTCATGTCACTCTTATGTTTATACTGTCAAGTAAACCGACAATTCTCTCAACCTCGTGGCTTGGTTTTCACTCTGACATACACCATCAACTGTGAGACCTTATATCTTCTAATATGTCCAGTGAATTCATTTAGGCACAGGTGGACTCCAATCAAGTTGTAGAAGCATCACAAGGACCATTGATAGATGTAGGATGCACCAGAGCTCAATTGCAAGCATCATAACAAAGAGTCTGAATACTTATGTAAATGGAATATTTCAGTCGTTTATTTTTTTCATAAATTTATAAAACACTCAAAACACCTGCTTTTTTGTGGAGTGTTGGAGTATTGTGTGTAGATTGATGAGAAATGTGGAAAACCTGAAAGGGTCTGAAAAAATTCCGGTTGCACTGTATATACTTAAGGCATGCAGAAATTCTGCTGCAGCTGCTGGAAGTTATAGCCTACAGGGACTATTTTCAGGTGTTGTGTGATGTGCTGCTGCACCCATGGTAAGTTTTCAACGTTCCTTGGTTATTACGCCGAAATGAGAGTATAGTTCCATGTCAAATCAGCCTAGAAAATCTTTATTTTCCGTTAATCTTATTACACTATCTAACTTGAGAAGAGACAAGTTTTAAATAGGAAAATTACCGGAAATCTTCGGGCAAGATGCTAATGGTCTAATCCGATTCAATGATCTATGCTAGGCTGGGGCTAAAAGTGCATCGCCAGACTCAGAGAACGGCTGGTTGAACTGGAGAAAAGTAAAACTCAATTGTTTAACTCGAGGGGAGGTGTAAAATGAGTGTACGCTATTAAAATGAATGTGTTGAAAACATCTCTGTGTCCAGATATGGACAACACAAGTTTGTGTTGTTTCCTTTAGCCTATTTATTTGTTACACGAAATGTGTTGAAAATAACACAACTTGCGTCGAAAACAATACAACTTGTGTTGTTTCTTTTACACATCTCTGTGTCCAGATAGGGACAACACATTCGTTTTAAGAGTGTATTTCCCCAAATGGTGGCGTATCCCTTTAATCTTGCATATTCCATGAACACTAACCTTGGGTCTCTTCGGAGTGTGCTGAAACAATCAAATTATCATTCTGTGTTCTTAATGTTTGTTCTGTTTACAACCTCGCGGTTGGAGCGGTTTCAAAATAAAAGACCCCCAAAACAGAGTAGGAAAATGGGAAAAAAAAGTAAACAACATAAGGAATGCATTAAAAAAAAGATCGAAAATCGAATCGAATCGTGACTTTAAAATCAAAAATTAAATCGAATCAAGGATTTGGAGAATCGTGACACCCCTACTTGTTTTCATCTTAATTATTATAAATAAAGAATATACATTATTCTGGACCATTTTGCATGTTATCTTATATGATTTGGTAAAAAAAAAACATGTCAGATTGTTATTCTTAGTTTGCTGGATTTTGTACGCCTCTCCGGCCCACCTAGGTGAGGGATCTAGAATGTAACTCGGTGGGAAGTTTTAGTCAGCCGTGCCTGCCTCAGGCTTGCTAGACCTGGAACAGGATGTGGAGCAGCTGACTCTAAGCTCTTTTCAGAGAGGCCGGCCAATGATGAGGGCTCCAGGATTTGCGAGTGATTTCATGTCCATATTTCAGGCTCCAGGCAAAACAAATAACATAGAAGAGCAAATGAAAGCTGTTTGTAGTTTATTGATGGAAGGCGAAAGATATTTTTGAGTCTCTACACTACACTGCCAAACTCTGAAGATTTGATGATATCAGAGTAATAAGATTGTGTGGAGATTTGTGGTGCTCGGTCACAAAAGTCCAATCACTTCCTGACCTGGAAGAGATATACTTGACCATTTAAATCTACACTGTACTTTAGTAAGGGGTATTACAGGAGCCAGACGTTCAATCTTCTACCCAGTTAGAAAGTGCTCCACTGGTATATTAAGACAGCAAATGTCATTACTCAGTATTACACAATACACAGTACACAATAATATCTCAGAGCTGTTCTTATGATACATAGGTTGCATGATATGTTTGGCTGGTGTGCTAACTATAATTTTGTGTACAATACTACCTACACAATACTTACACAATACTAACTACACAGCATTTTTAAATCCTCTTATCTTTCGCCTTTTTGATGTACAGTAGGCTAATCAAACTGTCTTTTCTTTGCTGAACCTCTTGATTTGATGTTTGCTTTCAGCTTTAAAACTCTGAGACATTGCATAGGATTGCAAATGATGTCATGGTTGAAAATGAAGCGGTACAGCAGAGAGAGTTAAATGTTAAATTCACTGTTCAAGAATATATTACATGGCTAACAAAAACACAATAACTGTACAATAACACGATATTTAACAGTGTAGATTCCCAATATCCATATGAATGTGCCACTAATATGCAATTAGTGGGATGGTTCCCTTTACAACAGCAAATAAAATGTCATTTGAAATCGCCAGTTTGCTAAACATGACATTCATACTGTAGATTTGTTTGTCTCATAAGGAAAGACTAGGAGACATAGGCAATGAGTAAACAACTTTCCTAATTGTCATATACAGAGATTTTTCCACACCTGAACCCCTTTCTTGATTGCAGGACTTAATCGTGAACAGAATACAAATTCTTCACATACTTTACCGGTAATTAAAATACATAACTTGAAATCAAAGGGACTTGAAATCAAAGGCAGATGAAGTGTGTCTGAGAGCTCTTTTAATGAGATATGTTCAGCAAACACCTTCACCCCCAGGGCGCTATCAATATGAAGAAAACATCACAATATTTCAATAAGAATGGGGTGGTGATAATTTGAACTTTTTCATACCGGTAAGCTGTGTTTATAATTAGGTTGAAATATTGTTATCTGAGCACTGACTGACGAATGCCTTTCTTCCAACCCTCCGTATCAGCTTGCAAATCCTGTGCTGACACTCTTGTCTGCCTGTTATGGCCATCAAAAGTGCTTTCTCTCTCTCTGTCTTTATCTCTATGCCAAATCACAAACAGGACTCACACATGGAAATCTCTTAGCACGAAACAATTAAATGGGAAAAGATGTAAATAGGTTACAACAGAAGATTTACATAATGTTCATATCTTATTGTGACTATTTGTCTGTGGTGCATTCATAAAGAATAATACAATTTTCTTTTTGTTTTTAAGTATATTTGTTGGACTTTTTGCATTTAGACAGTACAGTGAAGATAAACAGGAAACAAGTGGGAGAGAGAGGGGATCCGGAAATGACCGCAGGACACAAACCTGAGACCTGAACATGGCATGAACACTCACTTGTGACCAGTTTGAGCTAAAGCAGTTTTAGTTTAAAACTCTTTTTTTATGATTGCTTAAGCACAATTTTGAAAACAGGGCCCTTTTTTTTCAAATCACTAAAAAACACTACACCCAATTTAATACAACATACACCCAATTAACACAACACACACAATTAGCAGAATCCCTTTTTCTTTTGCAAAATGAAACACTTCAGTCAAAACTATATAACTATATATAAATCCATGACATGACCCAGTGGCGGTTCTAGGATTTTTCTGAGACAGGGGCCACAAAGGGGCCACATCATACACTGAGGGGCCAAGAACCGGTCAACATCCATGCACAGAAAATCCCTTGTTCAGTAAGTCAGTGGTTTAGTCTACTGTACTTGATATGCAGGACTATGCAGTATACCCACTTAAAAAGCATCACCATCTCAGTATACCCACTTAAAATAGGCAAGGAAAGGTATTAACATTTGGGGTTGATCACAGTATACCCTCTACAGCTAACTAGACTACACCACAGCAGTAAGGTGCATTTCACCAGTCTCACCTTGTTCAAATACTTTTGCTATAAAACTAAAAAGCCAATATAAATATTTTTCCCATTTATTTATAATGTGCATTGAAAACACAATATATAAAACTAAAATATAATAGACACTTCAGCGGAAATGCATTGATATTTTAAACAGAAATCATACATCATATTTGTACAATCATATTCATTTTTGTTCAATTGGAGTTTTACTCTTTCCCCTTTTGTTTATAAGAGAAACCACCTTCACTGCCAGTTTGCATACATTTAAACAAACAAACACACACACACACACACACACACACACACACAGCATGTGAGCAACAACTACATCATATTTACACAATTTTTTTTTTCAACAATTGTTTTTACAATGGTCTGATTTGGAATGGTCTAACCTAACATTACCTCTACAAAAACGTAGTGTTAGCTTAGCTAACATTACCCCTCAATTAGGCCTGCATTCTCATGAGATTTAACGTTAATGTTAGCAGCTGCTAAACCTTTTCCTCAAGCGAAAAATCAAACGCACTGGCGCATGTAATATTAATGTTGGACCCCAAAAAACAGGATGTCCATTTCTCTGCAGTGTCATTTCATATAACGCCATTCAAAAATGGCATACATTAATGTTAACCTGACTCATTAATGTTACCATGCATAAAATCTATCAGCATGCCAGCAATGAATTCAAACCTGAACTCAGGTAACCTAACGTTAAGTTAATGTCAGTTCACTGTCTAAGTAACGTTAACAGCTTGCTGCTGCTTCATAATTTAATTGACAAACCTAACAGCAACAAATAAACGTCATTTTCACATATTAATGATCAGTGGCGTCATGCCCATTGAAGTTAAGGGGGCACGTGCCCCCTCGGATTTTTCGTCCCTGATAATTTTTTGGATCATAACTTTGTTCCTATTATGCTCCATAATAAGCCAGAGCCTATAACAACTCAAATGTATTCTTCTAGATGTGTAATAAACCGTAGCAAAATAGCTGAAGACCATAGTCAACAGCCCTTTTCCTAAAATTGGTGTCTGTGTATGTTCCCGTAACAACTCACACGTGCATTGAGCTCGCAATGTTTTGCTTGTGTTAAACTGTTACAGTTAACTTTAGGCTACAGTTTGACCAGTTGAACTGTTACAGTTACAGTTTAAACAGATACAGTCAATGGTGTTGAAGTGGTAAGTAGTTTAGCTAAGCAATAAAAAGTAGTGGAATTATTTGTAGTTGACCAGGAAATTTTGACTTGATGATCAAATAGTTAGAACTATGGATTTGATGTTGGCCGCGAATTCAGAGCATTACGTTAACGTTAGCCTACACGGTGTCAGTATAACGTAGCCTAGGCTACTCTTACAAATATTACAAATATTTGGCAAAGTCTCCTGGTTCAATTGTTTCCAGTTTCATAAACGAGGGTGTTAGATTTGCAGTGACTACAAAATCCAACCTAATACCATTAGGCCTACCAAGGCATTGCGTTGGATGTTTCTCCATTTGTTCTCTTCACGTATCTGGCTGCTAATCCATGTAATGAAAAGGGATAGCCTACCCGTTCAAAAGGAGGCTTAAAGTTGTTTTATATAGGATCGCTATGACCGTGATGTAGAGGGCAAGAAAGTATAATAAAAGATCTCGTGCTCATAACTTAGGTTATTATCAGGTCACTTGCTCATGATTTGCAGATAGCAACTTACAAATGAGGTAGCCTATTGCTTGCCATAATGGTTAGAAAAATATTACTAGTAAAATATTCAAATATTTAGGGTTAACCTTACTCAGCACTGAAACCTGTCTAACTTCTTTCAAAGTCCTTCATCACATGAATTAAGATTAAAATAATTTATTTCTGAGCACCACAAAGTCAGACCTCAGCAACTTTTTTAATGTAAGATTGTTCTTAGGTCACATATCAATCAAATCATAACAACTGCAATGATACTGTTTTTAAAATCATGTGTAGTAGGCCTAAGTGTAAATGTGTGTGTCTAAACATGCTTTAATGATCTGAATTTGAGCTTACAGTTCTTTCACCAACCTATGTGTTTTACATTAACTTACAAAATAGATACTTTTGCTTAGTCCTCAGATAGAGGATGGTTGCTGCTCTGTTAAGGTAGGGGAGACCGGGGCTGGTTGTCTCACGGGTTGGTTGTCCAGGTCACATTGCTTATTCCAGGCACACTAGGTGATGCTGTGGTAAAATTTTGATATCAAAATGTTACCCTTTGATAGCTTACTCATTTGCACTAGGAATTTTGCTGAGCAGACACACAGCATTGAAGTGAGGAGACAATTTTTAAATTTCATGGGTCAGAGTAAATTTTCATGTTGGTGTTGTTTTTGTATTGAGAGCTTGTAGGATATTAGTAGTTCAAAAACAAAACACTCATTAAAAAGCCAAAGGTAGTAGCTTTATTTTGAGTCATATTTTAGCTATCAAGTTAAAGCCATGTGGCAGCTAGGTTAACATCTTTGTCAAGAGGTCAGTTGGGGATGGTTGTCACATAGCTCGTGGGGTTGGTTGTCACATGTGTTTGTTGTCACTGAGACACAGTTGTCACTGTGTTTGCAACTTTGTTTGCAACTTACATGATAATAAAGAGGTTTTAGCACGGAAAATGATTTCATTTCATTTCTCAACACAGTAGACAATTCAAGTAACTGATCACCTCCTTTAATCCCATTGTTTAAACATAAGGGGCATTGATGACAACTATCATAGGGGTGGTATTCATATTAAAACTTATTTGCAGTTTCTAGCTTAAAAAACTAAAAAGTTACACATCATTTTTTAAGATCCCATTTTATCACTGAAATCCCATTGAAACTCTATAGGGACAACCAACCCCATACCCTGTGACAACCAACCCCGTGATGGGGTTGATTGTCACATTGTGTCAGAGTGTCTTTGATGGTTAATTGCTCCCTGTTACAATACATTCTAAAAGTAAAAATTATACACATTTAAAGCCAAGACCCCAAGCTTTCATTTCATGTAGGAATTACTGCTGAAAGAGTTTTTGAAGATGAGCAATTCATGCATGAGTAAAAATTGTGACAACCAACCCCGGTCTCCCCTATTTCTGTCCCTCCCAAACTGCATTGAAATGGTATGTTTAGCAGACAGAATTTCAAAATCTTCTGGGGGAGAAATCACCGGCCCCCCTCTAACAGGAACCCCCCCCCCCTGAAAAAAATTGCCTGATTGTGCCCCCTCTGAATTTTGCCTTGCATGACGCCCCTGTTAATGATAACTCACATAGCCTAGATTTGTGACTCAGCAAGAAACTTCTGTGGAGGATGAAACGCTGCCATTGATCGGTTCTTCACGCTAGCTGATACTTTCGTTAGCCAAATGTATCAGTTCTTTACATTAGCCGAGAGTTCTCTGGTTAGCCAAATCAGAGCCCGTCTACGGTCTTGTTAGACATTCTCTGGCCAAATGTATTCTTTCTTTCGTGCACAGACCTAAGCAGTTCGTTGTGTGCTTTAGCAGAAAATGTCTAATAAGGCCGTAGACGGGCTCTGGCTTTAGCCTGAAAGTTGTCGGTTCAATTCCCGGCTTCCACCGTTGTGCCCTTGAGCAAGGCACTTAACCCCAAGTTGCTCCGGGGACAATGTGATCCCTTGTAATATAGCTGACATATGTAAGTCACTTTGGTCAAGAAGTGTCTGCTAAATGTAATGTAATGTAGAGATTTTAAAGGTTTTATAACAATGCTACAAATTTTTTGGCAAGTGCTACAAATCTATTCACCTTTGCAGCGCCAGTAGGCTATACTTTCTGTGTGGCCCGCAAACACACATGCCAAACAAGCATACATAAAAGTTTCAAGAGTGGGGGATGGAGTAGAAGATGGAGACAAATTGATTAATGTGATTTATTTTCGCGGAATGGATGTACAGGACTGAGCGGCGGTCATATTTTGTACCGCTATGCGGTACATCTAGTTTTTATAAAAACTCTATTTTGCTATCTTATCACAAACAAATCCATATAATCTGATTATGTTTGAATCATATTACTCAATACAAACACGTTTACCAACACTGGCCAAACAGGACACATGAACAGACCTTTTCTCTCCACATTGTGAAATGCACTACAGTTCTTCTGCTTGTACTGCTTACACACAAAATCTTTGCATATATACTTCTTTTTACAGTAAACATGCCACTATAACCCCATTACCCCAAATAATACCATAACCCCATACCAAATCTGCAAAACCATACACTATGGTGCCTATAGAAAATCATCATACCCCTGTGAAATAGTTACTTTATTTGTCATAGGCTACAGCCTGAAATCAAAACCCATTTATTAAAAATCTTTTTCCAGTTTCATTTACAAATTTAGCTGTACAACATCAAAATAATGATGTGTACACAACATGTAACAGCATAATTATTTCAAAGTAAGGGAATGATAGAATTAATTTTTAAATTCTTAGCAGGTTATACTGTACTTAAAAAAAGAGCAGTTTATACTAATTTCAATCGTATGAATCCCCTTAAACTTTGTCCTTGAAAAAGAGCTGTATCATTGTACAAAGCCTCTATGTGCACATGAAAAGAGGTGTTCTTGAACCCTAATCTGAACCTTTACATGAAGAAGATTATCAAGTACAGCACACATTTTCTCCAAAGCAGAGATAAGTTGTGTCCTAACCCTTTGTCCCTTTCTTCCCTAAAGTGTGCTGTATTATGTAGAATTCTCAGAATTAGTTTCACTTGCACAATATGCACTTGAAACTAAAAATACCTAGCCTAGAAATCTATGGCTAGTCAGGCTAAGAAATACCCACACATGGTGTCAATTTGGAGAAACATCAGGAGGACGCCCACAAGAGTTATTACTACACTTCACTACACTTCATGCCAATTCTCCTTTAAGGATATGGATGTATTAAACCTGATATCAACCCTAATGTAAAGTTCTGAAATTTAGGCTACCTGCAGTATTTTTTCAGATGGATTCAGGATTACCCACACAACATTCATTCCATTTTTGCAAGTTTCTGTGTTTAGTGTGAGTATTTGAATAATGAACACTGGTGACAGTAAGGACAACAAGGTCAACGCAGAAAAACTGCAATCTGGCTTTTCTGCTCAGTGACTTGCATAGCAACTTACCAAAAATGAACTCTGACTCACCCTTACACAAGACACTCTGCAAATGTTTGCATTCATATTCCATCTGAATCCATCTGAGGAACCTTTTTCACTGTTTGATCATGTGAATGATTAATAATGTTATTGTGTCGACAATGTGTATTGATAGAAGGGGTTTTGTCCATATCTGTGAAATCAATTTGTGGAAGTCAAATTCCCACCCTAGTTTGAGGTGTCTTGAGCAGGAGGATTTCAGTGGTGAAAATGGGAAACACAACAGAGCTGTCAAGTGAAAGAGAAGCAAGGCCATAGGCTTATAAAACACACCAGCACACACCTGACAGCTGCATCCTGGTGAAGAAATGCAAGCAAAAGACACTCACTCACACCCTCTTGGAAGGAGAGAAATAGGCCACCTTATTGAAATGAAGAACACATTGCTGTTTCAACTTGGATCACCAGATGTGCCTTCAGTGCCACTGTTCCATGAAGTATTTCTCTCATGAAATAATCTCGCCGAAAGGATTATGCACTGAAGTACACATATATCTTTGTGGGTGCCATCATAAAAGTATGAGTAAATTGATCCATTGTGAGATGTTGCTATTTGACTATGCATCAGATGGTACATGCTGTTTAGTGGGCTGTTTGACTGCAGTTTTACGAACCAGAATAATTGACAACAGGTGGGTAAGAACCTGACTCTAACGATACTGTCTGTGCAGAAAGGTAGCCCAGGCCCTACAGGCAAATACTTGTTTGCAGACTCCCAATTAGGAAACAAAAACTGCCACTTTAATTTGCTTTAAGAAAATGTAATAAATACTTTTATCGCTCCAAAGTAATTAGGGACTTTATTGCTTGTTTCATGTTTATCTTTTCATTAGAGAAAACAATAAATTCTGAGAATAATATATATATTTTTTAAATAATGAGAAAAAAAACACTTAAAATGACTGGACAGCTTTCTGTTAATTGTAAGCAGCGTGTGGTCTTTACAAGTGCATAACTCTTAATATTGCACAATGAGAATAAATTAAAATATTCAACACTGTTGTAAAGCACATTCAGGGGTTTTGTGGTTAAAAACCATTTAAATGCCTCTTGAAAGCATAACTTGTATGAATATCATCTGATAATACCCCCCCCCCCCCCCCCCCACACACACACACACCTTCCTCTCTCCTCGTTCTCACCTACTCTGGTTGCAATTATGGTCAGTTCATGCCACCTGGGAATATCAGTACAAATGTTAGTAGTAGCCTTAAATTCAACTCATTGGCAGAGCTATAATGAAGACGCTGGGGACACCACTGGTTGTTGTACACATAATGCAAATATGCAAAAGTTGCTGTGAAGATGAAAGTTAGATAAATGGCTGCAGCTACCTTGCTGGACTATTATTCTGTGGAGCAAATTGGACAGCAGTGACCTTCAAACTGTCACCGCCATCAGGACTTTGTTTTTATCTATTCTCCCATAATGTAGGTATAATATATTTTGTCTTGAGGTTGAAAATCTCATTTACTTTTCTAAGTGGGTTATTTGTCATTTGTTATGAAAGGCAAAAGACCTACTGTATGTAGCCTACCATAGATACTCTTTGTGAACTGTAACATGTAAACATGCTATCTACAGTGGCCACAAGTGAAAAAGCTGAGCAAGTTACCCTAGAGCAGTGGTTCTCGAAGTGTGGGGCAGGCCGCACACTGGGGAATGGAGACATGACAGCGCAACAAACAGGAGAACCTCAGGACGACAGGTTTGTCTGTGCAGTTTACACTTAATGGCTGCACATTTTTGCTTTCATTTTTGTGATTTTCTGTCTTCCACTCATGTTGGTTTAATGCGGCATTTGAACCTCATGTTTTTTTAATGCTCTATCTGCAATTCAGAGCTCCAATTTTTTGCTCTAGCATTTTTCTGTTTTTCACACTCCAATAGATCCGTAGAAATCAAAGACACATCAAATGAGTTTCAGAATCTCACATTGCATCATCAACAGCAACATTGGATTAGGTAGTCCAAAACTGTAAATCTGTATTCAGACTGTCAGTGCTAACTCTCCTGTGTTCTGGGAAAACCCTTTTGGAACTAATAAGTGGCTGGCCTGCGGAAATCACGCTTTTCAAAAAAAAAATGTGTGCCTTTAAAAAGCCTAGTGTTTAGACTGTCTCCACATGAGAGTTATTTTTGTAGGTAGGTAGCCCACTATTATCTCTGGCGTCGACGGTTTGTTTAGTCAAGTCAAGTCAAGTCGGCTTTATTGTCAATTTCTTTACATGCACTGGTCATACAAAGAATTGAAATTTCGTTTCTTACTTTCCCATGCAGACATAGACATACTTTAAATACAGACATAGACATGCTTTAGACATAGCCATAGACAATAAAAAATAAAAATATACAGACATACCACATACAGACATTAAAGTGCGAGACTGAAATATAGAACATATTAGAATATAGAAATATAGAATATATATAAAAAAATAGAGGTAGTTGTGTTGTATATTTACATAGCAGCATTGTGGCAGAGTGACAGAGTGATAAATTGATACATTGATAGCATTTACATGAAGTTTAAACTTGTGCTTGTGTGTACTGTATATTTACATTGATATGCAGTCATTTCAAGTATATCAGGCTTGATATGAAGCAGCAACATGTTAGGCTGCGCAGTCACAGTGCAGTTCCACAGGGCGGTCCTGGGGAGGTGTTGGGGGGGGGGGGGGGGGGGGGGGTTAGGGTAGACAGGATCCTAGGTTCCTGGCTGGCTGGTGGGTGGGGGGGGGCTGTCAGTGATGGGAGAGTGGGTAGAGTGTTCAGCATCCTGATTGCTTGGTGGATGAAGCTACTTGCAAGTCTGGTGGTGCGGGAGCGGAGGCTCCTGTACCTCTTTCCAGAGGGCAGGAGGCTGAACAGTTTGTGTGCAGGGTGGGTTGTGTCCTTGACAATCATTAGTGCTTTGCGGGTGAGGCGGGTGGTGTAAATGTCCTGCAGGGAGGGGAGTGGTGCTCCAATGATCCTCTTAGCTGTGTTAACAATGCGCTGGAGGGTCTTCCTGTTCTGATCTGTGCAGCTTCCACCCTACACTGTGATGCAGCTGGACACGATGCTCTCGATGATCCCTCTGTAGAATGTGGTCATGACGGGAGGCGTGGCACTTGCCTTCTTCAATTTGCGCAAGAAGTAGAGGCGCTGCTGGGCTTTCTTCGCCAGTGATGCTGTGTTGGTGGTCTAGGAGAGGTCGTCGCTGGTGTGCACCCCCAGGAATTTTGTGCTGCTCACTCTCTCCACAGCATCTCCGTCGATGGACAGTGGTGGCAGTTGTTTGTGGCCTTTCTGAAAGTTGACAACAATCTCCTTGGTCTTGCTAACATTAAGCAGGAGGTTGTTGTCTTTGCACCATTTGGCCAGCAGGTCTACTTCTTTGTAGTGAGCCTCATCGCCCTTAGTGATGAGGCCCACCAGTGTTGTGTCGTCCGCAAACTTCACCAGATGGTTGGAGCTGTGAGTGGTTGTACAGTCATGTGAAGAGCAGGGGGCTGAGCACACACCCTTGCGGGGCCCCCGTGCTCAGGGTTGCTTGAGGTGTTGTTCCCGACACGTACTGCTTGTGGTCTCTGCAACAGGAAGTCCAGCAGCCAGTTGCAGAGGGAGGTGCTGAATCCTAGCTTGTCCAGTTTGCTGATGAGTTGTTGTGGTATTATGATATTGAATGCTGAACTGAAGTCTATGAACAGCATTCTCACGAGTCTTTATTGTCCAAGTGGGTGAGGGCTGGATGGAGGGCAGAGCAGATTGCATCCTCCGTGGATCGTTTGGCTCGGTATGCAAACTGGAAGGGGTCCAGGGTGGGGGGTAGGGTGGCTTTGATGTGTGACATGACTAGCCGTTCGAAGCACTTCATGATTATGGGCGTGAGTGCTACAGGACGGTAGTCATTGAAGCATGATGGTGATGATTTCTTTGGCATGGGTATGATGGTGGCAGCTTTGAAAAGTGATGGGATGACTGCTTGCTCCAGAGAGGTGTTGAAAATGTCTGTAAAAACATCCTTCAGCTCTTCTGCACAGTCCTTCAACACTCGGCCTGGTATGTTGTCTGGGCCTGCTGCTTTGCGTGGGTTAATGGTGGCTAGTGTCCTCTGCACGCTGGCAGAGGACAGGTACAGGGGTTGGTCATGGGGTTTTCTGTGGGTGAGTGTCATTTTGTGCTTCAAAACGGGCAAAAAAACTGTTCAGGTCATTTAGCAGAGAGGTGTTGTTCTCACAGCTCTGTGGCGCAGGCTCGTTTATTTACTTCTTGCTAATCACACAGCCTACAAAGCTGTGGAGCACTCTTATCGACCACACACACAAATTAGTTTGTCCAAACTAACCTTAGCATTGTTACTCAGGGATGGGATTGTGGCGACCAGGCAGGTTCAGAATATACAGACCTAACTATAACACGTTTGTGCCTTTGTCGTTCCATCATCACCATTATCAATAATGTTCCCTCATCAATTCCTTGAGAGCAAATTCATTGGGCACAACAGATTAGCAAGTATTGATTTTGTGCTCAGGGAACTGAAGGTAAAACATCAATGCTTGCGCCAAAGCCCCAAGGCACCTATTTCAAGCCTAACTGATGAGTGGAGCTTGGGTGGATATTAGCCTTAATACCAGGCAAGGGCCTCGTCTCCTGAAGTCTATTTGAACAGGCCAGTACAGATGAAGAAAATCACTATGTTGAGCAAGTGATTACCTGGTGATGCACAGGAGACTTCAGAAACAAGAAACTGCTCAGAGAACATGTGGCTGGTGTATTAAATGGCATTAGTCATTTAATTGGATCTTGACAGTCTAATGACGTACTGTACATTTACAAAATACTGTTTTTGAATTTACCTGTTAGCAAGGTCATCCCACTTCCCACATACATACAGTCAATAAACCCTGGAAAACAACTAACACATTAGAGGCATCAAACACATCCTTTGAAATGAAGCCCAGACATGTTTCTTATTCACAATCTCGTTTATGTCCTGACATAGAAAACAAATATGTGGCTCTGACGAAGACGGGCCACTTCATAATGACCATGGAAAACGCACTCGGTCATGAGATACCATGAGGTAAATGGCCGAGGGCAGCTCACACTCCACCACGTTGTGTTTACCATTTGCTGATGCGCAACAAAGCATATAGGTTTGCTTTGATTTTAATGTGGCGTGCCCAGAGCGCGACAGTACTGCGCAATCAGTAACGATTTCAAAAGATTTTTGCTACGTCTTTGAGCATCAGCTGAACATGACTCACAGCATTGATGTTGGTAGCATAGAGGTGCTCAAAGGAGTTACATTTTGTGTGATTTTTGTGTGTGTGTGTGTGTGTGTGTGTGTGTGTGTGTGTGTCATATGCCATACACATGCGAAGGTTACATATACAGTATATTTGCTATTTATCGTCATTTGAGGTATGTCATGATCTTAACCATAATCCAAAACACAAAAAAACAATGGCTTTCGTACAAAAATGTTTTTGACTCTATATCTTCAAGGCAAACACTGTGCAGACAATCTTTGTACAAGCCAAATACATCAACTAAAGAAGAAAAGAGAAAAGTTGCTGTTTTTTTTAAAAGAAAAGAAAAATTAATCAGTACAGTCCTCTTGCATCATCCACTTGTCGAGCTCTTCCATTTTCAGGACATTTTCTCAAACACAAACACCAGGTATATGCCTGAAAACAACATAGTAAGAAAGAAAGCACATGTGAGCGAAGAACAAAGAAAAAAAAGATTAGTCACAACAAAAACATCAATAAAGCCTTCTGATGCCATATAGAGAGTTGCATAACACTGATAACAGCACACAGTTACTACAATTGGATACCGTGCCCTTATGTACTGAACTCCTCGCTAATGGAGAGAAAATGTCTCAATTCAGATGATCTTTTCCTTTGGGCTAAAGAGTGGTTCAAGCAGCTAAAGAACTACATGACTGAATGTGAACAGGTACAGTGATTTGTTTCTTACTTGTGGCCTCCCATTCAGACTTGCTCAAAGTTCCCTGTGAAGAAAAGGAGAAATTGGCATCACATCTAATGGATTATTATTAGGTCACCACAATAAAAGTTCTAATTTTCATCCACTACCTAAGCCCTCCAGGACCCCCCACACAGATAATGCATTATTTAAAGAAATGCCATTATCCATCGAGAAAAGGTTCTCAGTCACACAAAATCTAAGTTCAAAATCATCAAACAGCTTTTACGCATCATGTCCTTCTTCTCTGAAGTCCAAAAACTCACAGATTAGCCAATGATACCTACTGTGCTTACACTGTTAATGCCATGCTTTTTCTCCATTATAACTCAGGCAGACAAAGTAATGAATAATGGACAAAAAGCAGCATGTCATTTGAAAAATGTCTAGACACAAACTTTCGTTACTTTTATTCTCAAGGCCAATAATGAACAGTAGTTACATACAAAGCAATGTGCTTGTGTAAAACCAAGTATGGCCTAGGTATACTGTTGCTACAGCACTACATCACCCTACCAGTGGCATTCTGGTGTTCTCTTGTTCAGAGTGCATCTTGGCGTGCTCATACTCCTCTGGCCTATCAGAAGCCAGCTTACCCCCATCACCACCTGGGTATTGCTATAATAATAAAAGAAAAGAAAAAGAGAGATAAGGGGGAAAAATAGATAGAAGTACTTCTAAGTCACTGTGAGACCACAAGTACCTACAAACATGGACACGGCTCAATCTAGATTGTTTTTGTTTTTTCATCATTTGGAACATGAATCATCTATTATTTACATATTCCTTTATATTTCACATGTAATGGAGTAGTTAGGTGATACTGTCTTAGGTAGTGCTTTTCTTTTGCTTCTTTTGCGGTCATTAACATGGAACATGGTTAACATGGAATGTCAGCCTATTGAGAACATTAACGGTAACACGGCGTCCATCATACGTACTGATATGTATTTAATTTTACAGTGTGTGAGTGCTGTATGACTGCTGGCTATCTATATGTGTTGTCCTATGTCACCTGCCTAGGGACTGCAGATGAAAAGTAGTTATTTTTACTAATTCTGGCATATTTACATGGTGTTTATTACACAATGTTCATTAATATGCATGGTCCCTATCAAATAAACCAATAAACATAAACATAAACATGTTAGCAGACCTGGCAATCTAATACTGGCAGTTGGATACTTCACTGGAGATTTCCATGGATGAGGCAGCCTACAGCCAAGCTACCAAGGCTTCATGAACACCACCGCCTCGCCTAGCTACTGATGGTGTGAAAAGCCTTACTTTCACAGACCTGCACCATATCTCCAGCATCTGATGCCATCAGAGGTCCATTAAGCTGCTAACCTGCAACTTGTCATTCCAGCATCTGATCCCAAGACTGCCAGCCTAGAAATCTAGACGCACCCTAGCGGCAGCAAATTTAATTTGCTGCCTGGGCTAGTCTAGCAACTTTGTTGGCTTGCGAGCTGGAAAAATTAAACTTTGTGTATAGTCGTTAGACATGCTTAACATAATGATTGATGGCAGAGTTGAAAAGTTTCGGCCTGAATTCCCTGCTACTTGAAAACAAAGAAGGTGGATGTTGCTGTTGGCGAACAGTGTGACACTAGTTAAGCTTTTTTTAAGTTGGCAAAAGTTTGAACTAGCCAACTAGCTCCGCTGGTGGGAAAACGCATGGAACTCAAGAGTTGTAGCGCAGTCCTATTGCGTGCAGAGGGAATTTGAAAGACAACCGATTATCCCGCCCCTCGGACTGAGCACTGCGAATGGTGAGTCCCCAGACCTTACATTTTTAATGTGGGTCTGGCTCGTCAGGCTACAACACCAAGCATGACTGGTGCCGAAACTCTGGACTTCTGGTAGCGACAAATCTCCCTCAAAGCTGCTGATCTGCACAGTCCTTACAATTTCTGGTCTGAAAAATCTCAGGGCTGCACCGGCACGACTGGACTCTCGTCAGCGTCAGCGAGATTGCTTAAGAGTGATCTGTACTTCCAGAGCTCTGCTGGAAGACCATGAGGCTCTTTTGGAGGCCAAAGGGTTGCCAGGTTGGTTTTTGGAACACCAATCAGTCCACCATCCGCATTGAGCCTTCACCATCATCGCCAACCCAGGGACATGCTGACTCATCACTTGAACAAATAAACTATGAATAAAGGAAGGCACTCAAAGTTCTTTTTTAAAACTTTTTTTTTATCACCCAATGGACGTTTTGCGCATTATCACTTCCAAACACTGGGTATTATTTAACCAATTACAGACTTTATATTTAATCATTGGATAATTCAAAGTGTATTGAGATCATGTTGCGTGGTGATTTTGCACACTAACTCAATTGACTGATTTGTTGGCAGGCATTAACACAACAATCAATGAGAATTCTTCATACTTAAGTCAATCTGTCCAACCTCGTTTACTGGCAAGACTTGCACCTCAATCAGAACATCCTCTAACGTGGTGTGAAGGTAGACACAGGTTTTTCTCTTTCAAGTGTCTGTTGATTGTTAATTAGTGACTCCTTTCTGTGTGTGTGAGTGTATGTGTGTGTATTTGTGTGCTGTGCAAGATTATACAGAGCCAACATCAGTAGCTGGTGACCGAACACTCCCAGAGGCATGTCAACCATCACTGCTCAAAGGGAGGCTTTCAAAGGGATAAAAGGGCTGAAGCTGTTTACAGAAGTTGGTGTCCCAGCAAGCACAACTTATCAGGTGTAGAAGCTAGAGAATGAAGAATGGTTTGACTTCCAAATTCAGATAATACACAGCAGTGTTTGAGTGAGAGAGTGTGTGATTGAGACTGTGAGAGTGAGTTACAGTGTAAGTAGAGTGTGTGTGTGTGTGTGTGTGAGAGAGAGAGTGTGTGTATGTGGGTTTGTGTGTAGAACTAACCTCCAGTGCCCCCATCCTCTGCATCAGGGATTTATTCTGCTCGTTCTGAATTTTCTCTTGGAAAAACTCATGGAAGGTCTTCTTGTACACTAGCCTCATGTTGTACTTCTTTGCCATCCTGAAACAGGGATTGTGAATTAACAAGGTCACTAACAAGTTAGTGCATACTTAAACAATCACATGTGCTTTGAGGCTAGACTGCCTGGGGATATTTTGGCAAGTGTTCTAAGTTCACAGTAGTTATTTCCTTGCTTGGGGCTGTGAATAACTGATAAGTCATTGAGAAGTGACTTTTTAGATTATTGCGCCCTCTGCTGGTAAATATGTGCAGTTTATTCTCACAAGAGGAACTGGGTAGAAATGTACAAATAAATATTACTATGTCCACATAGTATGTCAACACTCACTCTTCGAACATTGGGAAATAGACAAGGAACTCTGGGACATCAACCACACCCTCCAGATTGAAGTCATACTGGCAGCCAAAGAGAGGGTAGTCTCCTTTCTTCTGGAAAGTGACTCTGTACACCTCGTTCCCGAACGAGTTGGTGTCGGAGGTTTCTAAACGCTTTCTGAATAGAATAAAACAAACAAGAAAAACAACATTACATAACTTAATACATAACTTCTGAATGTGTTATCCTCTAAACATGTTTTTTTTTATAATGCCAAGCCCTTGAACCACATGACAAGAAACAGGCATCTAGGACTACAGCTAGCACTTAGTTTAATAATGGATTAATCTGTATTTTCTTGACAGTTGTTTGGTCCATAAAATGGTGAAAAAATATCAATCAGTGTTTCCAAAAGCGATGTCCTCAAAAGCCTTGTTTTGTCCCCACACCAAAGACATTCAGTTTGGATGGATGGAGCGAGCGAGTGAGCGAGCGAGGGAGCGAGCAAGCGTACTTACACCAATTCATAGGCGTCGGGCGTGGTGCCGATGAAGAAGCCCCCGGGCCGGAGCCTCTCACAGGCATTGCGCATCATGGTGTTAGCCTGCTCCTGGGTCTCAAATGAGTAGTGGTACACAAACTGACAGCTACACACATCAAACTGAAGACTCTCATCCGACAGCTTCTCTGACAGCAGCTCCTGAACAAAGACTTTGTTATTAGCAGAAACGTTGGCATAAAAGTGAGTGTGTGTGTGAGTATGGGTGTGTGTTCCATCTCAGTGAGAGTAGCAATAGTTATTAATGATGATAGCGTTTATATTTTCATCCCTTAGTGGCTCGTGAAGTGAGTGGAGACATATAATCATCAAATGAAAAAAGTCGCCACACGTACACACTTGACACTCAGTGGGTGGATTAAAGTGATTTCAACCCACATGTGTTAATCAGACAGGCACTGTGCTTCTCTCTGCGTAGGTGTATGTACATGTGTGCAAGACAGTTATGTGCATCTACACATTTCTGCTATGTGTGTGTGTATATATATGTGTGTGTGTGGGTGGGTGTTCACCTTGGTGCAGTCGGCTGTGATGAACTCGGCGGAGAATATTCGCTCATTGGGGTGGCACTTCCTCCTCATGTCATTGTAGCGCTGCTGACACTGTTCCACCGACACAGCTGCTATGTCTGTTGAACACAAACACACACACACACACACACACACACACACACACACACACACACACACACACACACACACACACACACACACACACACGTCACACATCTATCTCAACAGCACTTGCAGTGTCTCCCGAACAAACCAAGTTGTGAAACAGAGGAATGCTAAGGTGTTTTGCCCGAATCATGAAGGACACGACAGCGACAAAAGAAGATTACGAAAAATCTGTCCAAAATGCAGAATGACCTTAACACTATTCAATGCATTTATTTCTCAAGTAAAACTCTACAGGGCTGTCTAGACATAGCTAGTGTATGCCTTTTTGTATTGGTCAATACCCCTACCCACTGGTATTACTCAGCTCTTTTCTAGAAAGCACCTATTTGTGAGGTACAAAAACTTGGGCCTTGAGAAAGTGAGGACTTTTAAAACTCAAAAGTGTTCCAATGCCTTAATACCTGGTATTGATATTGTAATGTTTGACGGGTTACAGACAAATTTGGAGACAGGCAGACAGAGGAGTACAACATTGAGAGGTATTCAAACATTCCAAATCTGAAACTGTCCATTGACACTTGATATTGTATTTGAATTTGTATTTAGAAGTGTGGATGCCTTTGTGATCAGAATGGATTTATCTTAGCCCAGAGATATTTGGTTATGGATATTTAGGACATTTCTGTGTTGTGTAGAGAAAGTGCAGCTGATATTTATGTTAAAGGAGAAATCTGGCGATTTTTCATATAGATCTGTTTCTCGAGGTCACCGAGTACTGTCGGTATTAAAAAAAATTAAAACAATCTGTTTTACCTAGCTCAAGTTGCTAGTTCCAACAGCTAAAGCAGCCAGGCAGCTACAGGGCTACACTCTGGGGGCATGTCTGTGAGCCCCCATATTCAGCAACTCCAGCTAACTAGCAACAATTTTGTTTTAAATGTATTATTTTGTATTAACAGTACTCGGTGACTTTGAGAAACGGAGATCTATGTAAAAAATCACATACAATTCCTGTGTTCCTGTGCCTTATATCCAGAAGAATAATGATGTAACTGCTTTGAAAAAGGTAAATGTAAACAGCTCATACTACTATAGTACTGGACAATACTCGGATCACTGGTCGACCTTCTGTGCAAATACCAAGCAACATTTTGCTAGTACCACAAGTACATTTTGGGTCATTCCACGCCAACTCAGCCACCCATGTACATGACACCTCTCAGATTTTGCTGAAAAGCGATGAAAATATGCCTTATGTTACCAAACGAGGGAATCTGAAGTTTCAGGTCAATATCTCAAACGGTTTACCCATGGCGTCCATTTCAATTTCGGGTGCCACGGCGGTAATTGACACATTGGAATTTCACATTTCATCTTTTGCCATTTTTGGAAGCCCATAACGTCTGTTCTAATAGTGGTAGAAGGCTGGAAACTGGTGTGGTAGTTCATTGTAGTCTGTACTACACAATTCTGGAGGCAGAATAAACATTCCTTACTGTTTGGGTGAGAGGTGGTTCACCAAAGTCCTAAAAAATTTTGATGGCATGTGTGATTTTTCACTTATTGGGTGGCCTTAGCACCACAATTAATGATCATATTTATTCTAAACCGGATTATTTGTTATATGCGGGAACCTTGCTATTGCCAAAATGAATTTGAAGGGGTATGGTACCACTGGCGGGGGTTTTATGGGGGTCAAAAAACCCTCTCCGTGACTCTTTTGGAACCCCATATTTGGACCCCCAAAATGACCATGTGGGCACTTGATGATCCTAATGGGATTTATAACAGATAAAGATACATATTTGTTCTTTCTTTTATTGAAATAACATTTTTGACTATGAAGCTCCATAATATGAATTTTATTCTTCATAATGCACCATTTTGGACATTGTTTCCAGAAGTCTGGAATGTAGATCAGGGAGAATTTAGTGATGATAAAGCATGAAAATAGTGGAAATAACTTAGTATTATGCTCAGTGATGGCAAACAATTAAATACTGAGACTGTCACGGATTAACCCTTTATCCCCCATGAAAGAGACCCGCCATCAAACTTTTAAAGAACTAAATAACAAGAATGTTACATAGTGTAAGAACTAAATAACAAGAATGTTACATAGTGTAAGAACTAAATAAATAGAATGTTACATAGTGTAAGAACTAAATAACAAGAATGTTACATAGTGTAAGAACTAAATAAATAGAATGTTACATAGTGTAAGAACTAAATAAATAGAATGTTACATAGTGTAAGAGTTTTTCCTTGCCGATGTCACTCTCCAAATAAAATTTAATTGAAAATGTAATTGAATAGTGTCTTTAACTATTATCCAAGAAATTGTGGAAGCAGTGGCATAATGTTGTCATGGTCCTTTTGGTCAAGTTTGCATTGGCGAGCACTGCGTCCATAGATGTCTGGCACACTGACACAACAAATGATATGTTGGAATGGCACCCAACAGGGGATCTGTCTTTGGTCTGTTGGTCATGTGAGGATGTTGTTGACACACTTCATGCTTCCAGCCTTCTACCACTATTAGAACAGACGTTATGGGCTTCCAAAAATGGCAAAAAGATGAAATGTGAAATTTCAATGTGTCAATTACGGCCGTGGCACCCGAAATTCAAATGGACGCCACGGGCAAACCGTTTGAGATATTGACCTGAAACTTCAGATTCCCTCATTTGGTAACATAAGGCATATTTTCACCGCTTTTCAGCAAAATCTGAGAGGTACCATGTACATGATACCCCGATTTTGGCTGTTTTCACTTTTGCCACTTTTGCCAGGTCAAAAATGCAATGGCATCTTCATACAATCTCATATTCTGGACACCTTCACCAGATTCCATGGGATTATCAAAGACCATTGTCTGAATGACCATCCAGTCACAACCCTCCAACAAATGCAGTATAATTACTTCCAAGTGAAGTGTATACCAAAGTTAACTTGGTAAAATTACAGGTTATCATAATTATATCTAACCATCATTTGGCACTCCCTATGAATCACATCGTCCTGAGCACCAGTCAGTAAAGGACCAGCAGAGCACATGATTACATAAGTATTAATACCCATTTTAAATTACCCCACTACAGCACATCTCTAAGAGTCACTGTCTGGCAGATGTCGGACGAACAGACCAAATTCAAAACTTCGCCACAACGAGAGAAACAGAGGCAGCAGTAGAGTGACGGAGAGTCTAGTTCAACGTTCTGCTGTAATGTTACCTGCACAGACGAGTCGGTTGATGTGGCCCTTCCTCCACTTGAGAAGGTCTCCTCCTTTCCCACAGCCCAGGTCCAGCACAGACACCTCTCTCTGGCGCTGACGCACCTTATCCAGGATCTCACCTGATGGAGAAGTACACAGACAGACGACATTAAGCTGACAGGGACAGCCAGTGGGCATTGATTAAAGCAGTTTAGACTGAGAGATGCACTCAGATAGATCGCCCCAGAGCAGCAGCTGCAGTGACTAAACTGATTCAGATGGGTGTCTGAATATAGGCTCATGACAGCTTAGATTTGAAATTGTACTGGCCACAATTAATAACACAATTGATATAGAAAAATATGCTTTTACACTGTTTGTGAGGAAAGATATAGAATAGTGCTGGCCATCCAATACGCTTAATGGATAGTGTTTTGGACTTCACACAAACTGTCCATCTCACCTATGAGGACACTCTTCAGCCAGTTGTTGAAGTTCCGCATGTGGACAATTCTGCTCCTACTTCGCTCGGCTAAACCACACTCCTGCAGCGAGTTATAGTGGGAAGCCACTTTCTTGCTGTGATGCCCCTCCTCTGTGACCTTCAGAACAGAGCGAAAAAGGACAGGAATGAAAGAAGGAAAGAAATGTTAATATTAAATAAAAACTGACCATGCAATATGTGTCGCCCCAGTACTGAGGACTACCTTGGCCTTTGCTTACAAGGAAAGAAATCCATTTCCTACCAGTTTCTTAGAGGGGGATTCCTCATCATCCTCTTCCTCCTGAGGTCGCTTTCTTTTGCCCAAAGGTGACTGTTTGATGCTGGGGTCACCTGCGGTGCCCTCGGTGGATGTGCATGATCCATTGCCACTGCCTTCTGCTTCTGATGGCTTGGAAAGTTCCTCAACTGCACACTGATTAGCGTCTGATAACTGTTCCATTTCTGCTTTTTTGAACTAATGTAGATGTATCCGCCTTGGTTATTGGTTGGGGTTAAGAGAAGTCTTCTTTTTTACTTTAGCAGAGTGTTTCCTGAATAGGAATGAGACAATCAAAATTAAATGCTTCATACATCTCGTCGGGTTCTTTACAGGTATTTCACGTGATTACATATCCTGGCCCTGAGGATAAAACAAATGCATAAAAAATCCCTGCAATCCAAAATGATTCACTACACAAGGATATGAGGAAACATTTGGACAGTATCGCTTCAGGTAATTAACGTCACAGTACTTCTAAAATCGTCCATTTCTTTTTGTTGGACACTGTATTCTTGACACATTACGCGCACTAATCCCTACTCAAGTTAATACGATTTAAACCGTGCAAACTAATACACAGGGTTGAGAAATGTTTGGTCACTAAGATAGATAAACGGCTGGAGTGACAGACCGTCAACAAAGATGTAAGTTTGCCGTCTGAAACTGACCAAACAGAAAGCAACCTATCACATTATGCAGCTGACCTATGAGTAACTACATTTGTTACAGCATCCGTAGTAGCAAGCACAATGTTAACATCATGTACAGACAGTGTACACAGCGCTGCTTATGGGTAAACAGTACACGCAATCGGTGTTCGCACTGCATGGTGTATGTTATCTATAAAAGCATTAATCTCACATACTGGGTTCGTAGCTAACAACTTGAGTTTTCCGCCATTACGCATCCCACGTTAGAGCGGAGAGTTCAGTCTTGTTGCGTATTTGTTGGCATATTCTAAGACACTGGATGTAAAGCTTGCTCCCTCTGTTGGCTTGGATGTTCACACAGAAAAATAAAAGAAGACGTGCGTCGCGGTGGAAAGCATATGGATACCAACCAGAACATACCAAGGTCAATTCATTGAAATATGTCCAATTTATAAACTCAATTACAGCTGTTCATGTTGTGACAGATTTGTTTGAGTTGTAGATTTTGCACACCACAAGCAGAGCGTGACCATGCGTAGATCATGCATAGACAGAGATCATGCCGTAGACGCTACCGTCTCCATTTTGAGAAGCCAGCTGGGAGATGTAGTTGTACAATATGGGGCAATAAGGCGAACAATCAAACTCCGGATGAAAATACACTACATCTCCATATCTGCACTGGGTGTCCTAGGTCCATGTGTAATAAGTTCGCGTCCTGTGTGGAATTCTCGAATGACAGAAGGACATGGCCTGTAGTTATTTTGAGTTTGCCGCAATGGAATGACCGCCCTAGCATGTTAATTTCATGCACGTATGTGTTGTTAAGATATTATTTTGTTTATTTTTCGTAGTCAGTTGATAGCCAAAGTATCGGTGGTCGTTTAATCGCCCAGCTATTGCTAGTTTGTATTGGTAGCGTTAGTCAGCTAAATGACAGATCCAGGTTTAAGGCCACCCAGCGTTTGACGTTCGTCGCTTGTCTGTCGTCAGTATTTTGGCAAGGGTCAGACTAGCTTGGTTTGTTTGGCTAAGTGTTGTTTTTTCTGATCAGCCAGACATAGTCAGCCTTGACAGACATGTTGTAGAGTTGTTTGGTTTATTTGCTGGAAGTTACAGTTATGATTTGGCGCGGATGTCTTATTAAGCTATTTTAGGTAAGAATAGGCAAGTAACTCAAGCTCAGCAATCTTTCCTCGAAAGTCAGAATGCTTAAATTTACTGTATTCCTGTTTGCTTGTGTCCGCCAGGATAAAACCCTCGCATAGGATGACGCATTTCCAACTTCTGAAACATCTTTGAGTCATAAGTTTATAAGGTATGGATACTCAAATGCATTGACTGTGATGATGTTTTTGCATTGTTTATATGAACCATTGCTTGAAAAGTACTCTTAAGAGTTTCTTTTATCCTTTTGATTTTGGCAAAAAATAAACCAAAAAAATAAAATAAGCCATTGGCTGTTGACAGTTGTGGCCTTATTTAACAGTTCTATGATGACCTAGTTTCCTTGCCAATCTTACTTCAGTTACTGTGAATGAAACATATAGCACCCATGCCACATGTGGGCTGTAACTGGCCATGCTCGGTTTTTGATTTGGCCAGGGCCGAGACCGGACGAGGCAATAGCAGGTGGAGAGAATGCAGAGGTTCTTGTGCACTAGAGCTATGACGCGGGCTGCTGCCCTGCACCGCCTGCTCCTAGGGCCTCCATCCTGGGCCAGCAGATCCCTGACCAGACCCCGGGTCCCTCCCAGGCTGATCTGCAGCCCTCGCTATGTAAACACGACAGCGGCGGCCTGGACTTTAGCCCCGCAGAAAGCCAGCTCGGGTGGGGCCGAGCAGCCACAGAAACCCCCCGAACAGCAGGAGCCAGAACCAGACCCCCTGCATGACAAGTCCATGGGCTTGGTGCAGAGGTTCAAGAGGACCTTCAAGCAGTACGGCAAGGTGATGATACCTGTGCACCTGCTGACGTCCTCTGTGTGGTTCGGGACATTCTACTATGCTGCCATGAAGTAAGTAGGATCCTGTGTACCATCAGAAAAGGGGGTCAAGCAGTCTAGGTGGTTTATTGCTAATCTCAGAGTTGACAAGAGCCTGTTTTGGAGAAAGCATGCTTTGTCTTTTACTTTGACTATTGTGACGCCCTAACAGCTTTGCCGTGGCAGTGAATAGGCAACGTTCACCTGTCTCTTGATACCTAAGGCCTTAAGTAGCTAATTGGCTTTTTTCATCTGTTCATGTCTTTCTTGAGTGCGTGGTGACATGCAGTAACTGGCACAGTGTGGAAAGTTGACTCCGTAATCGTGTCAGGGCTTATCTGGGGCAGACAGGCTTGAAAAACACAACTGTCTGGTAAGATGCGACAGGAATTTATTGCTGTGAGTGTGACCCCAGAATTAGAATAAAGCTCAGGAAGTAACGGAAGACAGGAGGAGCTAATTATTTCCTGAGAATGCACACTTTCGTCAAAGCAGATCCTCTAGACAGCTCAAGTTTATTATTATGGGGCCTAACTTCCTATGCTGCGATAAATGGTGCCACTCTGGGGTTATTATGTAAGAGAGCATAGACGTAAACCTATTAGTAAAAGCTGTGATATTATAAGGAGGATAGATTGGCGTAATAGCTCCAACTTCATCACAATACATTATATCACAGTCATTTATTCATTTGGCAGACGCTTTTTTTATCCAATGCGACTTGTTTACACATGTCAATTATATTACAAGGGCCATTGTCCCCAGAGCAACTCGGTGGAAGCCAGAATTGAGGGAGATACATTAAGTCAAAGTCATAGTCCCCCCCCCCTTAATTTATTCAAACTTCATTAGGCCAAATCTCCCTTAATATTGATCCAAAACACATGCAATTTCAGTTTCATGGCTTTCTTACATGTCCAAATCAGCATTCCAAATTTCATTCAAATCTGTGCCGATGCGGTCCAAAAGTGTGATGGACCCAGGCGCTTTTTTTTTATCCGAAGTGACTTACACATGTCATTTATACTACTGTACAAGGGTCATTGTTCCCAGAGCGCCTCGCTCAGGGCAGCCGTGGCCTACTGGTTAGGGCTTCGGGCTTGTAACCGAAGGGTTGCCGGTTTCGATCCCCGACCCAGTAGGAAAAATGTGGGCGGGGGAAGTGGTTGAGCACTGCTCTCCCATGCCCACATTCACGGCTGAAGTGCCCTTGAGCAAGGCACCTAACCCCTCACTGCTCCCCGAGCGCCGCCGTAGCAGGCTGCTCACTGCCAGAAATTGAACCCACAACTTTTCTGGCTAGTGCATGCTAGTCCAACTCCTTAACCACTATGCTACCACGCCCACAATCAGCTTAAATAATGGTAGGCTACACGATGAATGGGATTGCAGAGGTACTTCAGTTCCATATAAATGAGTTGCCAAGAAATTAGTTGTTAGTTCTCTGGAAATCCATTTTCACTCTACAGGTGTATGACACATTTTTGAATAGCAGTAGAGGTAGCCTATCCGATTCCATTTACACCTTATTTACACTCCACTTAAGAGCCTTCAAGAGATGCTTTCATGCAAATCTGTATATTGTTCTGTGGCAGCAACTATTTTATCAGTGCCTGAGTAAAGCATTCTAAGTAGTTTCCTGCACCTAATGGGTCATTTCATGTCAGATCAGATAAGGTCGTTGCAGCACGGTATCTCTGATTTTGTTCCCATACATCACATCACGAATGGGTTCCAACACCAAGGCGTGTAATATTCTATTTCTGTTTAGTTCCTTTTTTTTCTTCAGCACTTTATATTTTTACAAATCTGAGAAGCAGTGTTTGGACATTAATATATTGAAAAATATTGTCCCAAGCTTCACCACTTTAAAGGATACAAGGCAAACATGTTCTCAGTATATACTAACCATACCTTTTGAAAAAAAATCAAAAATTGCTAAACAATGGCCCCAGCTGTGGCGCAACTGGCTGGGGCACGCCGGCGACCCGGGTTCGATTCCCGCCCCGTGGTCCTTTCCGGATCCCACCCCTGCTCTCTCTCCCATTCGCTTCCTGTCACTCTCCACTGTCACTATCGTTAAAGTCATAAAAAGGCCAAAATATACTTAATATACTTTTAAAAATTGCTAAACAAGAGTGATGTTGAGATAGAAACTCATTATGATTCACCCATATGGTCATTGTGTCAGTAATTATGTCAGTCATTATGTCAGTTAATATTTGACATCTTTACCACAAGTGGTTATGAAAATATAAGACTAAAACTAGGCGGGTTAGCATTTTTCATAGGACCAGAATTGTATGTTTGGATAGCCAGTAGGAACATGAAAATGTATGTAAGAGTTTGGTTCTAAAACGCTATATCCTCCATTTTAATGAATTTTCATGAAATATTTTTTTATTTATTTTGTTTTCCAAGTAATTTTAGTGGAACTGTAATTGAGTTATTGTTATTTGAATTATCGTTACTCAATCCAAACTAACAAATGCAATTGCATTGATATTACCTGAGATACACAATTAAATATTTTTACAAATGGAGATATAGCGTTTTGGAACCAAACTCTTTATATCTTCATGTATGGTTACTTAGCATACATTTTTTATGTCCCTACTACGTACTCCACACACCATTTTGGTCCTATGAAAATGACCAAAATATTCCACTACGCCTTGTTTTATTTATGTGTTCGGTTACACTTTACTTGACAGTGTTGACATAAGTGACATGACACTGTCATGAACGTGTCATAAACAAGTCATAAACATTTATGACATAACGCTTCTGTGTGTCATTCGGTTTTTGTCATAACAAGTTAGGGTTAGCATTAGGTTTAGGGTTAGGATTAGGGTTAAAGGTTAGGATTAGGGTTAGGGTTCATGTGTCATGACAGTGTCATGTGTTCATGACAGTGTCATGTCACTCTTATGTCGATACTGTCAAGTAAAGTGTTACCATGTGTTCATATCCATTGGTGGTAACAGACCTTAGGGCAGCCGTGGCCCATTGGTTAGCACTCTGGACTTGTAACCGGAGGGTTGCCGGTTCGAGCCCCGACCAGTGGGCCGCGGCTGAAGTGCCCTTGTATTGAGCAAGGCACCTAACCCATCACTGCTCCCAGAGCGCCGCCGTTGTAGCAGGCAGCTCACTGCGCCGGGGTTAGTGTGTGCTTTACCTCACTGTGTGTTCACTGTGTGCTGTTTGTGTTTTACTAATTCACCGATTGGGTTAAATGCAGAGACCAAATTTCCCTCACGGGATCAAAAAAGTATATATACTTATACTTACTTAGACCTCAAATATTGCCAGATAATTTGCTGAATAATTGATATTAAACTGGTGCAAAAATGTGGGTTTGCAGTGTCCTCAACTTTTGCACTTTTTTTACAATATAGAAAACATGTTTGTCTTCCATCATGCAAACTTCGGTAAGGCTAAGAGATATTGTGCAAGGATATGAAAAAATTATATATAAATAAATATTTAATATTTATCACTGTCTTTGGGAAGTGGTTATGCAATCCTAAAAACATCTATGAACAAGTGTCAAAAAGTAGGAATAAAGAAATGCTACATGCCTATTTACCTCTTATCTTTGTCTTTGTTGTGTATCCACAGGGGAGTGAATGTAGTGCCATTTCTGGAGTATATCGGATTTCCCGACAAGCTTGTTAAACTTCTAGAAAATTCTCAAAGTGGCTACGCTCTGACTGCATACGCAATGTACAAGGTAAGGCATTCCTGGGCATCTAGTCTGAGGTTTGTTAACAAACCATAATAGGTCTGGCTCAGATGTCCTCAGCAATGTAAACACAAATCAAACCAAACCAAACGTCAAACCAAGAGTTTATCCAACACGTGACCTTGGCTCAAAATTATTTTTAGCATCAGTGTCAGAGAGAAATATTTTAGGTTTTTTTTTTTTGGATGTGGCAGGAAAAAAAGGCTTACAGTCTGTGTGTTGATGTTTTCAATGATTACTATGTCTGGTGCAGATTGCCACTCCAGCGAGATACACCGTGACTTTGGGTGGAACATCACTCTCGGTGAAGTATCTGCGGATGCAAGGCTACATGTCCACTCCTCCACCTGTCAAGGAGTACCTTCAGGAGAAGATGGAGGAAACAAAAGAGAGGTTCTCTGAGAAAATGGAGGAGACCAAGGATCGCTTCTCTGAGCGGATGGAAGAAACCAAGGAGAAGTTCTCTGAGAGACTGCAAGAGACCAAAGACAAAGTGGCTTTTCGTAAGAAAACCGAGTAGGTCTCCGTCTTTTTTCTTGTGCTGGTCTGTGGAAGGCCATACTAAAAAAAAAAATGACTGAAGGCTATAGAACCTTGCACTATAAAGACTGAATTGAATCAGATGCCTCAACATAATCAGTAGTCAAACCACATACACACACACACACACACACACACAGAAACACACACAGACACATTACTGCAAAACTGCTGCTCACTTGGCACATTTGGGAAAGAATATTGAAGTTAGTTATGAGGAATTGCTACATGTGCTTCTAAGAAGTCATGTTGATAAGATTGCCCCTCTCTCCCCCTCCAATCCTGCACCCTCATTCATAGGAAGTGCTTTCATGGTCACTATTCACTTCAGCTGTAGTGTTTAAACAGGTCTGTTATGGTGCTCACACCACATTTTCAGAGATCTCCTGTTCTTGAGCAGACAAGTGCGATTGTCCTCAGATATATTTGAAATGCAGAGAATTATTATTTTTGTTCTTGAGCAGACAAGTGTGATTGTCCTCAGATATATTTGAAATGCAGATAATTATTATTTTTGTTTGTTAACAAGCTAAGAGAGTGACTTAATGTCTGGAACCAGATGATTAAAATAGCTTGTGTGTTTATGTGTGTGTGTGAGATGTTCCCATGTTTTGATGGTACATATTGCACACTTTAAGCGATGACCGTGGTGTCGTTATTTTCTTGTGTGCGGTGACGGTCCGAACCATTGAGTCCATCTCCATTTGTGTCCTGTTCTTCAAGAATTCTCACTCATGAAAATAATATAAGGCAGAATTAAACTTCAGATGTACTGAATTAGTGTAAGTAAATGGTGTGCCGTAGTCACAAGATTGCGTATCTCTTAAATGCTATAAAAGAGTTGCAGTAAGTTTCCATTTACCACAGAATTACTATCAAATTAGTTAATTTACCAATTAAATGTTTAATAATGATTTTTTGTTTTCTTTACTGTAACAGTTATTCTCTGCTAACAGGGTTTAAACTATGGACAGCCCAAATGTTTACTTTCATAGCCTAAATTGTACTCTGTTTGTCCGTGATGCCATATAAAGTCTTGTGAGTGCAAATGTTAATTTAGTTGTGGCAAAACGGTGTTTCACTGAGGTCGTCAGGGCAACCCAGCCTTCAATTTCTTACCTAGCCTTCAATTTCTAAGCCTTCTATATCCGTGTTTATGATTTTTGTCTCCACATCCTTACAAATAAATCAATTATTTATTTTAGTCAGTTTTACCATTTTTATGACAACCCTCCCAGCTGGTTTGCCTATGAGAGAATGAGCCGTGGCTTAAATCGAATGGCCAATTTAGCCTGGCCAGCCAGGTGTTTCATACAGCTGACACGTTGCCATGCAGGGATCTGTTCAGGTGAATGTGGTCTGTCCTGACTAAATAAAGATCAACGATGCACAAAAGCTTCCACGGTTTTCTTTCTTGATGCATGACTGCTGACACACAGGGCCAGGTGAGATTGTGAAAAGAGTGAGCCTCTTTTGGACACAGGTTTCACAAGGGAACTAGGGAAAGACAAACACACTTAATGGCCACAGAAGACTGTCCCAGGCGACAATTCAATCGATAGTAAGACTTTATCACTGCCTGACGGTCCTTTTCTAAAGCCTTTATTCATTTGAGTCCAAGGAGCAATGACTGGCACGGTAAATGGCCAAGAGGAGCCACAAATGAACATCTGTTGTGGGCCACGGGAGTTTGTGAAAGCTGTATTGAGCCAGAGGAAAACCAGAGTTTAACAAAGTTCTGGAGATAAAGTACCTACATGTACTGGGGTTCTGAATTAATTTCTGTAGTCACATAAAATGTAATGTGTGAATATTACTCGTTTTAACTGATCTGTGGCCTTGCTGTATTTACCAGCTAAATGGCCTTGCTGCAGTTAAAGGTGGAGATGGTGTTTTGTATGTCTAAATATAAAACGATTTATAGACATAAAGAGAAGTTTGTTTGTAATGAATAATTTAATTCAAAAACTACTCTGGCAGTTTCTTCTCTGGCTCAGATATTAAAGCACATGTATTACTTCAGGTCTAGGTGCATAAATGCATAAAAGACCTGAAAGAAATACATCAGCCAATGGAGTAGACTGAAATGCAGGAGTGTTTTTAATATTATTCCTTACCTGTCTCTTTATTTTTTACTAACAGAAACTGCCTGCTTGAGAAGACGAGTGAAGATTGGTATTCACAAATGTCACTTAAGACCAAGTATAACATGCCTACCTAATGACTGCGTCATATCTAAAAGTCTAAGTTAAAAGCACAAATCATTCTATTATGTAGCCCCAACATAATATGTCAGCAGGCTGCTTGTCAAAGCAAAGAGCAACAACCTAATATTAGACTTTGAGGACAACAGAAGTAATGCCCTTGACATAGACACAAACAATTTCTTTAGAAAGTACTAGAGCAGTAAGTATTTCTGTCCCTTTCAGTCATATGAATTTAAGTCTTTCAAACCCTTCAGGAGAATACCCTGTGAATTGGGACACTTAAATCACATGTTTATTTATCCTGAAGACTTTTCCACAATTTGAAGGTTTTAGTTATGCCACAATCATTTCTTTTTGTAATCTAAATGTCATGTGCTACATACATTCCAATGTTCACTTCTTGTCAGGTATATAGCTCAAAGAAACAGCCATGAGCTGAAAACTTTGGGCACAGGTCCAGTGAAGCTGATGTACAGTATTATGCTGCTATGGCTCAAACAAAATTGTTGACACACACACAAAAGCACAAAAGACACCCATTCTAATAGTTCTTTTTTCCCCAACTTTAATCGCTCTCTAGCCATTTTATCACAGCGAAAGAACAAGCATGGAATTGTTTCATGAAGGACTACAACAGTACTTTGAGCAACAGTTTTATTTTTTTTCTCTCCATTTTTTTCGTATTTTTTTAAAGTCACCTTTTCCTGTAAAAGTATTGCAGTGACAAACCTCAGGCTGCAAACGGATGACATCACAATTGCTTAAATAATAATTAATAATAATAATCATCAATATTAATAATAAAAGGCATAAGAACACTGCAGTGGCTCCTCAGTCACTGGTTTCCTTCTGGCAGAGAAAGCAGAAATGTTTTTATTTTCAGTCCAGGTTGGATACAGTCCTGTGGTGAGAGATGATGACCGATGATGATGGTGGTGATAATGATGATGATGATGATGATGATGATGAAGGCAAATAGATAAAAACACAGCACTGTGACTTTCAGTTTGTTTTTGTTTCCGGGAAAAAAAATCTTTTGATCCATGGAATTGAGAGAAGAACCACACCATTCAGGACAGCCTGTGTCGTTCATTCAAGCTTGTATAAAGGAAATGCAACAGCCTGGCATTAGAAAAAAAGATAACAAAAGAAACCTTTGATGCTGAAAGGTTGTAACAACAAAAAACAAAACAAAAAAAATGATTCAGAGGAAATGAACAAATCAGCATGCACAGTATCAATAATGGACTGTGGATCATTCGCACAAAAGGTAATCGCAGTGCTTGTTTACACATCACACATGACTTGATTATGTGTAAAATAAAATAGAAAATAAAAAATTTAAAAACTTGTTGACTACTGTAGTATGTCTTGCATCATCTAAATCCCTTTTTTGTGGAGGGGCTGGTTCAAAAATCCATTAAGACCCAAAAAAGGGGTGAAACCAGCCCTCGGAACTATTTATGATATTGTCCACCATCTCACAAGAAGTCCTTCCTCAATCCCATGTCATGTCCTTTTTATAAAGATTTTAGATTCCATCAGCTATGGTACAATTCATTCATAGATTTTGTGTTATTTTTTTTCTTCTTTTTTTGTCTTTTTGCTGTAGTTCGAGCGTGGTTAATACAAGTCCAAACAGCTAGCAGTCACAAAAAAGGTCAAATAAATAAATGGCAAGCGCTGGCATCGATAATTATTCTCTGGAAGTAACAAAAGCAGCAGCTATTTATCCTGTGTACAACTGCCTTATATCAGAATATTTGTTTTCATCACATAACAGATTTGCATTTACTGTATAGGAAAAAATATAAGAAGTATTTTTCGTATTCATTATGTGACCATATCGTAGCATTATTTTTGCAAACTTTACTCTGTTTTTACAAAAAGACAAAGCACAATTGTAGGGCATTCACAAAACTCGATGCCACCGTGTTAAATTTTTCTTTTTAATATCATCTATACATTATATTACAGTATTAACATGTTCTCTTGTGGTTGTCTACCCATTGGGTAGGATATGTGCATAATATATTCAAGTTATATACAGCACCGTACAAATAAACAGAGTCAAACTACTGAAAAAAGCACCGTTGAAAGTGAGGCACAACGAAGGTGGGGGCTTTTTTGAGTGCAAGTGGGTTCCTATGTCTGCTCAAACTTGACCATTAGGCACGGAATTTGCTCACGTAATTCTATCAATGACGACAACATGCAATCATCTCGGGTCGACAAACATAAAAAAAAATTGTAGGAAGAAAAAAATTATAATTACACACTCCCCGTCTGGTCTAAGCTACGACAGTGGGAGGAGAGAGCCATGAGGGAACATATAAAAGAAAGATAAATGTGGAAAAGAAAGAAGAAAAGACAAACATACGTGAGAGCTAGTTCTCGTTCTAAATAAGGTATAGAGTAAAATACTTAAAGAGGTGTGTGTGTACGTGTGTGTGGGCTTGGGGCAGCGGGGTGCGAAAAGGCGGACAGAGGGCTACACATGGGACATCTGACCACAGCAGCAGCAGTAGCAGCGCAGAGCAGCAGCGAAACACACAAAACAGACAAAAAAACTCAGACTGTGCGCTCAGAATGAGTGACAGGAAGGAGAACCAATGAGGAGTCAGTCAGTTTACGGAGCAAAACCAAGCTTTCCTAAGTATGACTGTTAAAAAGGTGGGAGATAAGATGATCGGTGTTTTTGTCAATGATGGTGGTAAGGGGAAAAAATGGGAGCATCACTCATCAAAATATGGATTTGTTTTTTTTTTAAACAATGCAGGAGCTTGTATTGTTGTCTATGCCTACAGCCATATACCAAAAGTGGCTTTGCCATTGGTAGGGGAAGAAAGGGGAAAGAGAAAAAAACACTTGTCTCAAAAGGTTGTACATACAAATAAATACTTCATAACAAAATAAATACCTTCAGCTTTGATAAAACTTTTTTTTTTTCTGTGGGCCTTTTTTTATCGATTGGAAGCCCAAGACCAGTGGTTCTCAAAGTACAGATCAAAAACAATCAGCGCGTCTGAAAGCATTCTGAATGTGGTTGATAGACATGGGCATATGCGGGACTATGAAAACAAACAATAGAAACAAGTCAGACAAACTCAAGACAGAGGGGGGGGAAACACACACATACACACACACACTTTCTCTTGGCATTGGATGGGACACACATAACTTTCATTGTATGTGTTCTGGGTAAATGTTTGTTCTTTGAAATGTTCTTGTTCCTTTTTCGAGTCAACTCAGATTTGTCCTTCTCTAATCATTAGGTCACATATCCACACCATCCAGCCTTGGGTCCACAATCATCACCTAGTCTTAACAATCATAAACAAGTATGTTGGTCTTTTCAGTTTTGTTGCTTTTCTTCCCCCGTCTGTGTCTCTAGATGGTTCTTTCCGGGTGCAATGCTAAAAATGACGAATAATCTACAGACTACAGACAGACAGACAGAAAAGCAACAAGGGAATGTGTCTGATGCACGATTTGTGGTGACACCATTTCGGGCACAGTCCCTCGATCAAACCTACACAGGTAATAGCCATCTTTCATACACCTCTCTAAATGATCACTTAACGCAACACAAGTAAGCAAGAGGACTGCCTAACGGAAAGTAATAGGTGGACAAAACTGAAAAAGATTTGTGTATAATCTACTGGATAGTGGTGGGGGCAGGGGAGTCTTGTGATCCTTTTAAAGCAAACCAACAATTTGATTAAAAAAAAGAAAGAAAAAAGATGCACACTCATGACTGAATGGGTGAGTGAATGGGTGTGCATAAGACTACATTTCCCACAAGTCCCCTGCTCTTGGACCCAACGACAACTCTGAGGTGACAGGAAGTATAAAGTGCTACTTGACAGGATGAAAGCGATATATGTGTGTGTATCATGACTTCCATCCAAAAGACTCCGTGCTAGTATAATTCAGTTGTTCAGAGGAAAGAGAAATGGACATTTGAACAGATTTCATTAACCCCTTAAGTGCCATTTTGCAGTTCAGTTGTGTATAGATTTAGGCTGGATCAAAGTTCTCTATACCCTCTGTATTTTTAATAGATAACAGAAAGAAGAGAAAAAGAAACGCAAAATGCTTAGTTGCTTTTTAAAAAAACACATTTAGGGGAGTGATGCACGAGAACAACCAAATGAAAGGTAGCCTTATGCTCTTCTCTTTAAACAGTTAAGTTAGTGCAACTTAATATTTACGGGTTTTTTTGTCCCCTCACGTCCCCCTGGTGGTTTCACTCCTGCGTGAATCATGGCACTCAAATTTTGGAACTCGGGTAATTGTCTGTGCCCAGATCCCAAAAGCGAAAAAAAAAAGGAGAACAAAGGAAGAAAAAAAATACAAACGAAAGACAGATCCTCAATCCTATGGCCCATGTGGCCGTTCAAGCAAAAGTCTGTGCCAACAATCTTTTTTTTTTCTCTTTTAAATAAACAAAAGTAAGCATACAAAAAAACAGACAACAAACAGAAAAAAATAGCTATTAAGCCAAAAAACATCCACACAAGGCCCACAGTTTCTAGCAAAAAAAAGAGAAACATACAAAAAATAATAATTTGTAAGCTTGGTTCCTCGATTCTGTTCATATTGTGCAAGGGGGAGCGCTGGGGAGGGGGCAGTCCTAGAGAGTGCCACGTCTTGCTCGCTCGCTCTCTCTCCTTCAGTCTCCCTCGCTCTCTCGCTTTCATTTTTCTTTCTCAGTTTTTCCCCACTCTCTCTGCCTCCCTGTGTCTCTCACCGCCACATGTTTGTATGGGAGTATATATGCGTGCGTGTGTGTTTGTTTGTTTTGTCTGTTTGTTTGTTTGTGGGAGTGAAAGGAAGGGATCAGTCCCGTTGGCTATCCTTTGCCTTGCCGGGCACCGTTGTGCTTACGCTGCTGCTACCAGTCTGCTGGTGCCCGACTCGGATGCCCACAACCGCCGGCAGCGGAGACTGTGGCGTGGGCGTGGTGGCGTTTCGTTGGGCGGAGGGCGGCGCGTTATTGCTGTGCTGGTGGAGGAAGGCGGACGACCCTTGACCTTGCATCTGACCCATGACCTCGCTGTAGGTGGGCGGCGGGCCCTCCATGCGGGCACTGGAGGCGCTCTTGCCCGAGTTGCTGCTGGGGGGCCGCGGGCCCGTGCCCCCGCCTCCACCGTGCACGTAAACGTCTATGAGGTCGCTGTCGAAAATGGTCCGGTTGGGGGGCGCGCGCACCGAGGCTCGGCTCAGCTCCAGCTGCTGCTCGGGGTCACGCAGCTGCAGGGTGCAGGGCCCCTTGTAGGGAGGCAGCTCCTCGCCGTCCGACAGACAGATGGTGGGCGGCAGGTCGATGTCCTGCTGCAGGTAGGGGTAGGTGGGCTGGAAGCGGCAGAATCGGTCCCTTTGCATAAAGGAGGGCGGGTTAAAGCGCTCCTGCGTACGCGGCCCGTACATCACCTACAGAAAAGAGACAGAAAGCAGAGAGAGAGAAAGAGAGAGAGAGAGAGAGAAAGAAAGAGGACAAGGAAATACAAGCACACATTGGTTAGGTTCCACTCTGCCACCATTAGCATTTTGAGGCCTTGTGGCTGGACAATGGCCAATTTATTATGCTATGCAGTGTAAAGATGCTGCTGCGCTAACAGACAGTGTGCTCGGTCAGCACTGCCTGGATAAACAGAGGCAAAATGTCCTCCCATCTCTCAGCTGCTGGGTGAGTCAGGCTCAGGTGGGTACCAGTTCATGGGTCTAGAATCCCATGAATCCCAGGAATCTAAAGTGCTGATGAGATGCGGGCGGTCACAGCACTATGCTGCATTCATAAGTTCAACAGTACATCGATATGAGTACAGCAGGGCAAAATTCACTACTACACAAACTGATATCTGATTACAATTCTACCAGTGTCTCCATGTTCTCATATTTATTTTTCACTTCAAATATCGACCAATAAATAAACGTTCTATAAATGTTAATGATCAACACTGATAAAACATCATATAAGCTAAAAATTTATAAATATAACTTTCACTGAAATTAAACAGAATCTTGCTATTACAGCAGGGACACTGCTGAATATGAAACATTTCTAAAATATTTTTAAACATTTTAAGAAAACAGCACAATTTCTGTCCATCTTGGTGCACACTTTCTCATGTTAATTCACACTGCTGCTACACTCGGAGTCCTGAGTTCTGTGTAAAGCAACATTTTAACACCCAGGTCTCCTTCCCTTCTATCGTCTCAACTCACCTCAGTGGCTCCTTGTTGTGCCACCAGACTGTCCGTCGGCCATGAGCACCCCTCCTGAGGAAAAGAATGAGGGAGCAAGGAGAGAGAGAGAGAGAGAGAGAGAGAGAGATGGGAGAGAAAGTTAGCTTCTTTGTTCAAAGTATGTTAAAAAACGAGTATGAAAACCAAGACCTTGATGAAAATTATAATATTCAACAGCCACACTGCCCTGGGCTTGACAATAGCAGACATCAGACATCCTGCAGTGTGGAGATGGTGGTGGGGGGTTGGGGGTGTATGTGCAGGAAACCAGACAACATTAAATATTTCCATCACCAGACAACCAGGATGTAGCAGAGTTACAGAGTGGCTTTTTATTTTAAAAGGATATTAGCTTACTGACAATAAAAGACAGACTGTCTCATTAAAAAGGCTATTTTCTGAAAGTGTTAATGTGTCTGACTTGCACAATGAGACCTCAGGCATGGAGAGGTGGGGGAGGAGGGGTGTGTGTGTGTGTGTGTGTGTGTGTCAAGAGTCACTGTCTCTCAAATGTGTATGTTTGTGTATATAATGAAGGTGAAAGGTCTTGCAGCTCCCCCCATACATCTAAGACACCCCCACACAAACACACATACACACACACACACACACACCCACCCACACACAGAGACACAGAGCTCATCAATAAACATGAGAGCGGAGATTGCGCCTGGCGCGGTGTCTCTTTCCCATGATGCATCTCTGTGGGGGGAGGTAATGGTCTGAGCGTCTAGACAGAGATGAGGCAGAGGAAGGAGAGAGAGAGAGAGAGAGAGAGATGGAGAAAGGGAGGGAGGGAGAGAGAGACGAAGAGTGCTGGCGATAGTTACAGAGAGCAGCTGGTGCAGGAGCATAACATCACACAGATGCACACATTAGACAACACACACACAGTTGAAAACACAAATACACACATATGTATACATATTACACATTGCGTATGCACACATGTACAACACACATACACATAGAAAGAAACCATATGGACATGTACACACACACACACACACACACACACACACACACACACGAGAACATATTATACACACAGCACATATAAACACAGACATAACACATGCTCCCCTTCCTCACTCTAACACAAAAATACACAAGCACAGATGCTTACACATTAAGCATAGGTTAAAAGAAATAAATAAAAAACTCGCCCACATTGGCACTAACACTGGCAAATGTTTCTGCACATGCATATATGGATGGATGTGCACATTTGCAGTTAACTGGACCATGGGAGAAATGTGCAGTAGGCACCAAGAACGGATTTCCTCTTGGTCATCATCTAACTGCCTCAGTTAAATCTTATTATGTAAAGCTAAGGGCTAAACCCAGAGATGCACACATGCATACAAATAGGAGGACTGTTACCAGATGAAAATGTCTATGACTTTGTCTTACCGGCTGCATTGCCTCTTCCCGGCGTCGGGCCTGACTCTGTCGTGTGAAGAAGGCCCAGGCTGAGAGCCTGTAGTGGTTCAGCAAGCAGATGATCACAACTACCATCACGGTCATCACCACAATTATGATTATTATCTGAAACTCCAGTTCAGCTGCAACACAAAGAGAGAAGAGAGAGAGAGATCATAAATATGTATCCAAGACTCACATGTAAACACAAGTCAGTGTTAAATCATGGATGAAATATACATCAGTGGCAGACAGTGAGTGGATGTGCAGTAATACACCACTGACCACCAGAGGGCATCAGAGAAAGAAAGAGAGAGAGAGAGAAAGAGAGAGAGAGAGAGAGAGAGAGAGAGAGGGAGAGAGAGAGAGAAGTCGTGGCCTAGTCCTGTCTCAGTTGCAAAATGACGTAATTGGCTAATCCACAAGAATTTGATAACATGTTGTTCCAAATATCTGTTGTCCCAAACATTTTCCGGGAGGGGGGTTTAGCAACAGCATAGAGTTGGCTGTGGATGCAGCACACAGCGCAGTGCAGCGAGTGAGTAAAGCGAAGGGAAAACCTAAGGTGAACTCGCACTCGGGGGAGAGAAAGCCAGAAAACTTTGGCTCGCATTTTCGTAACACATCAGTAACCCTCCCTCCTCTCTCGTCTGCCGACTCGGTCGCTCTCCGAAAGAAAAAGGTACACGCAGTCCCGTCTCGCCCCGCACCAAACAACACAACGACAAAAACAACACCGAAACAGATACACTGATAAACAACAAGAGTGCCACAAATCTTCAGAGACCATTCCTCGGCCCCCTCTGTAGTCCTTCCTCCTTTTCCTCTAAGCATTTCTCATCCGTGTCGACACCCCAAGCCGAAGCTCAGGGCTTTTGCCATGACATGAAGAGAGTGCGATGTTATCTGTCCAATGACATGAAGAGAGTGTGATGTTATCTGTCCAATGACATGAAGAGAGTGTGATGTTATCTGTCCATCCATCGCTCCCACTGTCTTTCACTTTGTGTGTGTGTGTGTATGTATGTGTGTGTGTGTGTGTGTGTGTGTGTGTTTTGCAATGTTCTCGGATGGCAATAAAAAGCTTTTTGTTCGTCTGCACCGCCAGCCGGTGGCCCATGCCAGCAGGGCAGACACGGTTGGCCTCGGCCCTCTGACTGAACTCAGGAACCCACGCACCACACGACACCACGCCATCCCATCCCAGACCCGACCCCCCCCCCCCCCCCCCACTCCACAAACCAGATGGGCTGGGCACACTCAAAGAGGGCTTGTTCACCAGTGTGCCCCCACCCTCCCCACCACCACCATCACCGACTCGCTCACTTGGCACACCAAACACGCAAGAGAGGTATGCATTGTGGTACACACCAATACGCACACACATGCACACAGACACATATGGGCTGACTTACTTATGCTCACACATGCTCTCACAAACACATAGAGAAACGCAAACACACACACGTACAATCATTAAATGCCTACTCATATACACACACATGCACGCGCACGCGAACACACACATGAAGAATCACAGCTGTGAGCGCACATACACGTATGCACACACTCACACACACACACACACACTCACACACTCACACACTCACAGGGGTTATGCTAGGCCTGCAGTTTGCTGGTTGTGAGAGGGGCCTTTGTGCTGGTGAGGGCATGGAGAGGACAGAGCGTCTGAGACATGGAGCTCGAAAGTTCGTTCTCTCTCTCTCTCCCTCCCGCACACACACACACACTCACACACGCACAAACACACACACACACGGTTCTCTGTGTGTGCTGAGAGGGCAGACATGACACCATTTCCCTCTCACCTTTCACACACATCCACACACACGCTCACCACCACACCTTTGCGGCTCTCCAACGGCCCCTAAACCCCAGATGGAGGGAGGAGATGGCTGGAAGTCTGCCCAAACTGAGAGGGGGGTTGGGGGGAAGCACAGCTCGGAGAGTGGGCCCCAGCTCAGGCTCCACTCAACACGGACAAAAAAAGGTAGTAAAACTCGAAGCCTTCTCAAAGGCCTGCTTTTGTTTGGTAGTAAATGCCGCGTTGCATGTTGAAATGGTCCCCCCCCGCCTTCCGTACAGGCAGCTTTACCACAGCTTTCGACGTCAAGAAGTGAAACAATAGGCTATTTCTGGTGTAATAATGCTTTTTGTTTTCTGAGGGAAAACAAAAAAAAATAATTTTCTGTCATTTTCTCACCCCATTTTGCAGAATTCGTGCAATTTCACAGGAATTCATAGGAGGGGGAAAAAAACTGAAATGTCTACCAGCCAGACACACAACATACATTTGACTGGCTTTGACTGTGGCAGCCAGAAATACTGAGCACGTCAGAGCCGCCCCATATTCCCTCATTTAATGGTGTAGTGCAGCAGCAGTGTGGCCTCTCCAAGGCTTCCCCCTCCCACAACGCTGCTGCAGGATCAAAACCAGACCAGCTACAGATCTGAATTCCCTCTGTATTTCAGACAGGAAAGAGTAGGCCAGGAGTTAGAGGAACTTTTTCAACATCTTTACAGACCATTTTGTGAATTATGGGAGCTTAAACCAAAATCTTGTCATGAGCCAAATTATGCATTCTAGGCTAGTAGCTTTTACATAGAGTGATATGACCATTCCTAATCATTCACAAATCCATTTCCAAACCAATTTCATTGCATACGGAATATTACATACTATTCACAATATTAGATTTTTTACAAATCGTTGCAGGGAATGGTAGCTTTTAGTCAAAGTGAAGTGCATAGTGGACAACCAAGCATGCTTCTGCTCCCTGGACTGGATCTTTCCGTAATGGCTGCCCTCTCTTCCTCTCTCTCCCTTCCTCCCTCCCTCCCTCCCTCTTTAGCTGTGTGCCCATAGCCAGGCTGCGAGGGGGCCGGCTTGTGTGTGGCAGAGTTAGGTAAGCGGGCACTAGCGTCGGAGCCGGGAGAGTCCGGGGTGGGCACTGGCGTGCTGCCACGGGCTCCCTTGGCGCGAGGGCTTGCGAGACAAGGCCCCATCTGTTGCGAGGTTGGAGGGGAGGACCAGAGAGCAGACCCATCCCAGGAGTTAACCCAGCGCTGAGAGATAATGCCGGCCCAATCTGCAGCCCTTAACCAGATTAGGCCTTGGAGCCAATCCAAGAGCCATGCGGCTGCTGCAGAGAGACGGAGGGAGGGAGGGAGAATGAAAAAAAAATGGAGGGCAGAAACGAGCAGACGAAAAGCGCGAGAAAAAAAGGAGAGAGAGAGAGAGAGAGAGAGAGGGAGGGAGAGATGGAGAACATGTGGTGGCTGACACACCTCAACCATAGAGACCACAATGGACTAATCCCATAGTCCAACGAGAGGGGGAACACTAGACTGCTCCCTCCCTCCCCTGCTCTCTCTCCCTCTCTCCACCACTAAACTGTTACAGCATGTCCTGACCCAGAGTAGGCCAACCAGCAGACAGAGACACACACAGTGGAAGAAAGAGAGGAAAAGACAGAGAGACAGACACACACACACACACATACTGAGAGAGAGAGAGAGAGAGAGAGAGAGAGAGAGAGAGAGAGAGAGAGAGAGAGAGAAGAGAGGCAGACTGAGAGACTGAGCACTAGGAGCAATTTGCACTTTAATCTAAGGCTCACACTCCACTCCTTCTGAATGGCTTGTATTCAGGAGAGATGGAGAAAAAGAAAGAAAGAGATGGAAAAAAAGAAATCTCTCGTCTCAGACAGATAATGTGGTATTATCACCATTACCCAACAGAAAACACATTACTTTCCCTAAACTATCCTGAGCTTATTCTGCTAGCCGCCCTTGTTGCTACCTGATAATATCGGCGTCTGTGACGGGAGCTAGTTAACCCATCTCCTCCCATCCCACCCCACCTCCAGCTTAATGTGTTTTGACTAGCCTCTCAAACAGTAATGGCAAAAATAATAATAATACAGGCTAAAGGCAGACACACCAAAGAAAAGCCCTCTTTTGTGTGAACCAACTAGACAAAACAAACAACACACGCACAAACACATGTCTGTTCACACACACAGAGACAAAAAAAATAATTAAAGCGTGACAAACAGACCGCTGAGGTAACCTTAATGCCTCTCCCAACTCTTACACAAATGAAAACGGGTCTAGGCTGGGCTGGATTCTCAGGGGTGGTGTGGTTGTGTGTGAGTTAGTGTGTGTGTGTGTGTGTGTGTGTGTGTGTGTGTGTGTGTGTGTGTGTGTGTGTGTGCGGGCAAGGCTAATTCTGGCTCATGCTGCCTGAGTGAGCGATCAGACAGGTCAATCCTCTTACAGTTGTGTACGGCGGCCATTGCATTGTTAACCATCAACAGACACAGTGACACCTGTCACAATAAAGCCCTAACTGGCACCCCCGCCACCCCTCACCCCACCCCTGTTTGGACCCAAACAGGGAACAGGGCCCACGAGTTCATGGACAACTTTCACCCTCTATTCAGGGCTGTGCACTGGGTAAAGAAGGCCCAGCTTTGCCGGGTGAGAGTTGGAATGAGACAGTTGGAGAGTGTGGTGACAGTTGGAGCTTGTGGCTTTGGGAAATGCAGAGCAGACGATATGGAACCTTTTTTTTTTTTTAAACTTGTCCCCCCCCCCTCCTCTCCGCCTTCCTTTCGCGTTTCCCCACTCTCTTTTGTTTCAGTGCATGCATGAGGCGAGGAGACGACCGAGCCTGGGCTCCAGATCTATATTTCATGAAGCCATTTCCTGTTTCCTCTCTCTCTCTCTCTCCTTCTCGCACTCTTCCTCCCTCTCTCTCTGCAGTTTCATAACAGAAGGAAAACAGCTGTGCTCTCACGATCCAAGGGGGATGAAAGGCAGAGAGAGGGAGAGAGAGAGGGAGAGAGAGAGAGTGAGAAAGGGAGGGAGACAGAAGGAGAAAGAGTGAGTGAGACAGAAAAGAATAGCAGAAAACAGGCAGCAGAATGGAGATGGCTGAGTCTTCCATGCCATCTGCGTGCGGCTTGCCTGAAAACACTTCCTCTGAACAGTCTGTCACATGGCAGATACGTACAAGGACCACGTTCCCTTTCTTCTTTCCAACACTTCCCCCCGAAATACAACATAACAAGACAAACACACAGACACGCAACACAGTTTATTCTCTAACACTATTACAATTAGAATTTAAGACTTGCACATATGTGTGCTGCATTTCAGCCATTTCAATATGCTAACTCCTATAGCAACAAACTTGATGTACTGATATAGGGTGTTATTAGTTGGTATCAGCGTACTTGCGGTCATTCATAAGCTCATGGAATTTATAATGCTACACAGATGTTATTAGATTTTGTATTTTTCTCTTTTCCATGGCTGTGGGGTTTTCCGGAACCAATCCGACCCTCAACCCAAGTCCAGTGACCCTGCTGCGGGGCTGACTTGGTCTCCATGACAACTGCATCGGCACGGCTTGGCAGAGACGGGTGGGTGGGCTGGCACGAGCGTGGTGCGGACACATCAACCACCATACATCAGTACACACTCTCTCTCTCTCTCTCCCTCTCACACACACACACACACACACACACGGCTCAGAAACAGACAGGAAGGACTCCATAGACAGGTCTGTGGGATGAATGCCTAAAGCAAACTGCTGTATGCAGCGCTGACAGCTCCACAGAGGAGAGACTAAAATGTACTCCAAGGCCATAAAGCCAAATATTGATTTGATCTTCTATCTTCGTGATTCACACCCATGTTTTGACATGCTTGCTTTACACACCAGTGCAAAAGAAGAAACACTGCATTGGCAGGGACTTTGTGAGGGTATAGACTTTGCACAAAAAAACACTCCCTGCTAACATGAGAATGACACAACTTGGCTACAAGACACAACCAGACAGGCTTTAGCCAAAGCTAGGTGAGCTTCATCTCCCGTAATCTGTCTGGTGAAATATTTACCTGGATCTAATTGGCCAACCATCTGGCATCATTGTAGCAATGAATATTTCATCAATAACCTGAAATATTTAGCAGTTGTTGAACTGTGTCTGCAGATGTGCTGCATTAATGTACCTACTGCTTTCACTGGTCAGCTGGTACACATTTAAAAAACTCTAGGAGGGCATTTCCAGAAGAAATATACTGGAGCAAGAGATAACTTTCCTTGCATTAGTCCTAGGATTGATAGAAAAGATTGTCTACATTGCATTCAAAATTGCTACGGTTGATCATCATTGATAACTATCTGCATGTTTGCCTGAACGGGATGCCCTGAATTTAGGATGAACTGCAGGAATTTAAGAAGAGTGCGTTTACACTTTTGTGTGCCAAGTTTACATAACTCACAAAAAGATGCGCTGATTATGGAGTGGGATACAACGGGGGACGCGTAGTGTAAAAACAGGTCACAGAATTTCAGTGGGATACATTGGAAGGAATATATTGTAGATTCTGACCTAAAATTGCAGTAGCTACCACCCCCGTACGTTCAGAAAACGCAAAACAATACCACCTACACACAAGGAGAAAAAAAGAAAAAAATGCTATACCGCCCAATACGAATGCATCTCTGTGGGCTGTGCATTTTGGCTGATGGATTTGAAAAGGAATACACAGGGAAGACAGTAATTCTTTCTGTCTACAGCGACAGTGGTGGCACAATTCAGCACGAAGAGACGACAGACGCATAGACAAGACATAATCCCATTAGCCACTGGCACGGAGACTGACACCGGACGGCAAAAAAAGAAGAGAGGCATTGTGGGATACCTTTGAGAGAGGCTTTGTGGGATACCTCCCCCCTCTTCCGTCTCCCCTGGCATTATCAGAGTCGCCTGTGGTGGGCACAGGCACAATCGAGACGCCCACATACGCGCAACGTAGCAAACGAACAAACGAACGAGACATCAGCTAGGTTTTGCGCCCAAAGAAGCCATGCCAGACGAGGGGGAGACCCACCTCTCCTCGCCGACAAAACGCTTCCCGTTCTGGAACATTCTGCTCCCCTGCAACGTGGTATGAGTCACTTACGAGTGGAGGGGGGACCGGAGGAGTTTGGGAGAGGAAGGAGGGATGGATAGATGGATGGATGGATGGAGGGAGGGACTGAGGGAGGGATGGTGTGGGACTGTGCTTTCCCTTCCTCCCCTTCAGTTTCTCATTCTACTTTTTTTGTGAAGGGCGCCTGCTTGTGACGTCCTCCCATGTGTCAGACAGTTTTCCATTTGCATGCTATGGGTGTGAGTGAGAACAAATGTGCGAGAAAGAATGGGGGTGTGAGAAAGAGAAACGGAGGAATGGAGTGATGCAGGGGAGGTGAAAGAGAGAGAGAGAGAAAGAGAGTAGCTGGAGTTTCCAACAGTCTGAACTGCCATCAGGAGATTGCTACAGGGAACCGACATGATGAAAGAATGACCAGACACCCACTTAAAATAAACGCTTCCACTCACTCTTTGCCCAAACATAACCCCGCAGCTCTGGCTACTAGCTAAGAGGCCTCGGATACCAGTGCCGCTTTGCATGCGTCAGTGTGCCGGGTATTTTGGCTGTCCATGCAACCAGAGAAGCTCTGGAACGCAAGCCCAGAGGTGGCTCGGGGAGCATTTAATTATGTCTGCCACTGAGCGATTCATCAGCATCGCACCGATGTCACCTAAGCAGGTCCCCACTAACACACCACCACCCCAACCCCCATCTCCCCAACTGGTCTCTAATCGCAGATAAAGCGCTCGCATTAAAAGAACTGCCCCATACGGGCACCAGACACGTCTAGACTTCCACCATGCCATAACACCCACTTTTCTTTAATTATTTAACCTCCCGGTAAGACTGAGCAGGATAAGCCTGCAGGAGCCCAGACACCACCTGCTGCAGAACCCCCATCTCTCTCTCTCTCTCTCTCTGCTGCCAGCTCACCTTACCCCAACCACCTTGCCATGACTACTAACCCCATCCCCCATTCTTCCTCCTCAGCATCAAACTCACCCAACCACCCACCCACCCCAGCCTCCACACGCTCTCCCCCTGGCTGATTGACTCATAGGCCAATGAAACAGAATCCAACGCTGTATTTTTTTTTTTTACTACAAAACTAAGGGGAGAAAAAAAGCTAGAGTGGTTTTGGTACATCATGTTCTCTCTGTAAGTCTGAGAGGCAGACTGGGAAAGCATCTCTCTCTCTCTCGCTCTCTCTCTCTCGTGCGCGCTTACTGCGGCTGCTCTAGACTGCTACTGCTGCTGTTGCTGCGGTGCCGCCAGTCAAAACCACTGCCCCATGCTGCGCCTAATATCCTCTGCCGGCTATGTACTGCAATCGGGGAAAGAGTGACCTGTGTGTCTGCTTTCTATCTCTCCTCTCTCGCTCCTTCACACACACACGCACAAGTTCAAACACTTCTTCGTGCAGCCAGAGTGGAAGTGAGAGCTTTCATCTTAAAGTTAATGTTATTCTGCCACTGTAGCATCCTTCCCTGGTGGTCTCTATCCGCAGGGAAGCCCTGACAACCGTCGCATGGGACCCCCTGTTGTGAAAAACGAGGAACGCCGCATATACACATACACACACATATACATACACATACACACAGCTATCCCTAAAGGGAGGATGGATCGCCAGAGAAAGTGATCGGACTATTTGTGGCAAGCATTACTCGATGTAGAAGTTGCGATGCAATACAATACGATACGAACGGTCCAATTTAAGCGTGCCACCGGAGAGCTCCAGAGGATGCCCTAAATGCACGTGTAACCAAACCGTCCCATGGAGACTCTCCGAACAACTCGTAAATTCAGGGTGGTCGGGCTCCGTTGGAGTTCACCGACTGGTCAACTCTCAGCGCAAATCACCACCATGAGCAATATGAGTCAATCATAGTTTGCAAAGAGAGATAAAACATTTCAACAAAATAACTTTTCTACTGTTTCCACTCCCCTCTCCTTCAATGCTCCTCTTTGTACATTTCAGCACGGGCTCACCTTTAGCCTATCTAGTGTGTGTTGACTGAATGATTAAGTCACCAATGACTCAGTGAACGATAAGAGATATGAGCTACAGAGTGTGTACACAGCTCTCAAACCATATGTGTGTCACCGGGCCACTGTAGATTCTACTGTACAATAGCACTTCAAATAATCGCCGCCCAAACATGCAGAACTATCAAACGGGATGTGAAAAACAGACTAGTCCAAACAACGAGAGCGCCGACCAGACGTTGCACCACAAACCAGCAATTTTCAGGTCTTAAATAGACAAAGATTGGGGGCCACATCTAAAAACAACACGTGCTTCGTTTCCAGCCAGACAAGTTCACTCGCCAAACCCAAAGGCATCCACGGGGCCTAGTAACCGCAAACACTCAAAGGCCTCCACAGAGTATTTCTCAACATGTAGCAAAGCACAAGACACAATAGTGGTTGTCTGACTGACTGTTGAGTCAGGGCCGGTCCCAGACAAACATGGCTCCTGGAAGTGAGTAAGGGTCCTTTTACTTCACAAGCAGATTGTTCACATTCCAAGTTTAGAAAAGGTTAAACCTTTTGTAAAATGACAAGGAAAGCTCCTTAAACAAGAAAGCTCCTTAAACATGAAGACATGAAAGTCACTTTGGATGGACATTGACTCAATAGCCGATCTACAGTTTCAGACAGTCTTAGGCCTCTTATCCAACTCCTATGTTGTCAGCAGTGAGATTTACAGTATGCTTGGTTAGGCTTGACAAATGTCCTAATGCTTTGTTTGCCTTTGGCAGGTGTGCAGTCTACTGAAGGAGTTGAATGTGGAGCTTAATTGTGCCATTGCCTGGCCCTCTAACTTTTGGGCTGTATAGGGTTTCTAGGGCCAATGGTAATACTGCAGACAAATTAGATACAAACTTCTGATACAGACTTTTTAGAGTTTACTGTTGAGCAATGTTCATTATTCCTGATTTGATCTGGCAGAAGCCAGGACTACAGCCACTAAGACAGGTTTACTGTCAAGTGAATGATGCTCAGCTTCCTCTGTTCGGCTAAAGTAATACTTTCAACTGGCAGAAGTTACGAATCTGCCTGCACACAGCAGTTTTTCCTCAAAAACGACCCTGTCACGTCTCCTGTCTCGGAGCAATGGTCGGCTCTTTTCCTCGTCTGGGAAACCGACAAATCTTGTGGTCTTGGAGGAGTGGAGCGGCGTGCACTAGCCTACCTTACTTCATCATTGTGCTTTGTTTTTCCAATACCATTAGAGGTTAAAGCTTGGGGGCAGCCAAAACAAGAATAACAAATACAGGAAGGCGGTACAATAGCAGGGACACAGAGAGGGTCATTTTTCACTTTGTCTCAGCTCCTCGCCAGGCAGGCCCTGTAGTCTGTGCCGGTCGGTTCACAGACACTGCGGGCCGGGGAATAGAGAGGGAGGAATGGAAGAGGGGGGGGGACAGGGGACAGGGGGCAGGGGGTGGCTGGGTGGGTGATGTGGTCTGGTTTTTTGAGGGCCAGACATGGCTGGCCTGATCCCCCACACAATAGAGCAGCCATCCTCTGCGACCGACTGGGGGCAGCTGGTGAAAGGGGAGCTGGCCAGACGGTGTGTGGATGACGGGACACAATCAGATCCCTGACGGCTTTCCAAATGAGGGTCACGGCCAGCCGCAACCTCCCACCACTACGTTTACCCCATGGGAACAGTGGAGAAATCAATACCCAGAATATATAAGCCATACCACGTCCACCATTACACCATGGATCCCATTACTCCCAATTGCTTTATACAATGGTAAGCCAAATCAAAATGTATAGTCCTGATGGCCACATACACTTCAATAACCAACACATGCACTGCAGAAAATCTTATTTAAAAGCAATAGAAGCTAGAAAATATGAGTCCATTTGGGTAACTGCTAGTTTAATATTATTCCCAGGTCAAATAATTATGAATGATGGCTAGACTGAAATTTTCATCAGTATAATATCAGTATACAGCACAAAATTATACCACCATGAAACTAGCTATATCTATTTTACAAACTACCTGAAGAATGAAATCATGCTATGCTTCTCGCGGCTTCCTTTATTTAATCTGGTAATGCAGAGTATATAGGTTTTCACATAAACAAACCCGTCTGCACAAAACAAGGACAATGACAAAGAGGGGTGCTAGAACAATTCCATGACCCCTGACCTCCCCAAGATAGGAGCCATGGGGGTGGGGTGAGTGTGCAGCTGATGTATAGGCCAATGGCCATGATGGTCTATACATGCATGATCAGTGTGTCTGTGTGTGTTTGTGTGTGTATGTGCTGGGTGTATGGGTTAGCAAGTGACACAGAGATACACACACACAGACAATGTAAGTATGTGCATGTCTGCGTACGTGTAGAGCGAGACGCATTGATAACATCACAGCTCTGTTGTGTCTACAGCCGGGACACCAGGCTCCCTCTCCCACAGGACCGTCACACTGTCTTGCAGTGCCGAGACTAAGCCCGTAGTATGCGGGTTTCCCAGGAAAAATAAAATAAATCAGCACCCTAACTTTCCTCGCTCCCTGGTAACCCACCTTCATTTCTAACTACTGAAGCGAAGCCAGATGAAAAAGATAGACTCAATCTCTATCTTGTTGTCAAAGGCGTAGTCGCCGCAGAGACTGTGGTATCACAATATCGAAAAACATTCAGCTTGTTATGTCTGAAAGCAGAGCCTTTGGACTTTTCACATTGCGGCACTCATTGAAGAGGACAAGTGGCTGGAACATAGGAATGCAAAGGGGAGATAAAATCCATAAGAATCCATAAGCAAGTGCTATCAAGCACGGAGTAACAATTCCTCCCACTAAAAACCAGCAAAGGCCACGGATTGTTGTGACCGATGGTTTTCATTCCAGTTTCAGGCAAGAAAATGTTATTTAAGACACTGCGCATGAAAATAACAGGATTTTGAGTGGCATTAGTGGTGCCTAAACATGACTATTTGAACAAATAAGTAAAAGTACTAGGGATGGTTATGCATTAGCACAGTGATGTACCAATGCACTGCATGTGCATGCATTCTGGGTGTTTTGTAGAACACTGATAGCTTCCTTAAGCCACACTGACATCAGGCCCAAGCCTGCCACTCCAGACACACAATAGACCAAAGAACCCGGGATCCAAACTTGTATTTATCATGAAAAAGAGACACCAGACTAGACACTCTGAATATGCAAACACACTTGCTCTTAACCACCCACCCTAACCCCACCCCCCTATCCCAAACACAGACACAGTCACAAATGCACTGACACCTCCTCCACCGGGGCACCTCAGGCCACAAACACCCCCACCCCGTAAAAGCCAGGAAGGCCACAAATCTGCACCATGGCAGGCTCCCAAGGGCCCCATTGCGCTCCCCTGGGAAGGGGAAGGTGGGGGTGGAGATACTGGGGATGATGGGAACAGACACAAAGGAGAGCGAAATAAATTGTGGTGTGGTGGCGGATGATGGTGTGGGGGGCAGGGGAGGAGACCATGGCCAATGTCAAGGCTGGGTGACTTGCAGCACCCTGGGCCTCAGTTGGCACTGCAAAACAGGGGTGCAGAGTGCAACACAATCACCCGGGGTGACCCCCAGAGCACTGCTGCACCACCATAAAGGGGATAACAACATACACACCCCCTCTCTTTCACACACACACACACACACACACACACACCACACACCACACACACACACACACTCTCGAGAAGTGAGCCCCAACAACCACCCCAGCAACCCGGCAGTCTGCAGTACGCACTAGGTCCGCAACTGACTGCAGAGAAGCATTAGCATTCAGTGCTGGAGCCACATCTGAAACAAGGGAGGGGGGTTGGAATGGTTGGTTAGAGTTCTAGCAATAGAAATAGAATCCAATCCATAGAAAGAAGCACAATATAGCGGTGTTTATGGCTTCTTGTTTGGCCGGGGTATCCGATGACGCTTATTGCTACGGATAACATTCAGAAATGCAGTCAGTGAATGAAACATCTTATTTTTGTCTCGTCTTTTAACATATCAAACAAAATAAATCATCATAGATCCGTCCATGGTCAGTCCGTCTACTTGGTTGGAGACAGAACCAAGGATTGTGTGGAGTGGCAATGTCAACTGCGGCTATCCTATTCTCATTCTCTAACCAAACCAGCTGAAGGAATAGTCTCGGATGTGGGTTTTTTATGGGGACTCAATGGAGCCCCAAAACAACACTAACCCACACCCCCCACCATTCAGCCCTGACCCCCAACCCCCTTCGCTCATGAGGCCTTTTAGCATGAATCATAAAAAAAGGACTGAATCTAGACAGCTAGCACTCTCCCTCATCTCCATCTCCACCCCTTCTCTAATCTCCTCGGTTCCGGTCCCCTACTCTGACTGACATAAAGCAGGGGGGGCTTCATGACATTCATCCAATCTTACACCACCCCTCCCACACACACATCAGAGCTGGTCAAACAGAGAGATTAGGAGGAGGGTTGACAGCTGACCTTTGGTGTGACCTCATCGCACTTGGGGTCTCAGGGTCCCCTGCGTTAGGTGCATTAGGTTATTGGACGGAGGCCGCATTACGACTGAACCTGGGCCTATAAACCTGCGCTTTGATTACACCCTTACACCAGGCTGCAGGAACACCAGGGGGATGGGGGATGACCTTAAGGGAAGGCTCAAGGATGAACAGAAGGCAAGAAAAGAAAAAAACAACTAAAGACACACAAGCACCGCTACCAGCCACACAAACACAAGATATACATGATCGAATCCGATCGTAAACAACAGTGATGTGCACAGTACACCACATTGGCTAAAACACTACCCCACTGCCTGGAGGTCCTGTTTGACTGACATGTTCCTAATAAGGCAATCGCCAGTCTGAACATCTAAACAAACAAAGCTCACTCAATGTTCCTCTGGCACTGTGAGCGAGCAAGTGAAAGAGAGAGAGGGAGACCAATTAGCCGCCACTGCTATCGACTTACTTGAAAGGGGTCAGAGAGTTGCATTAAAATTTGGCAAATTTCCCCTTAAAAAAATATAAAAAAGGGAGAAGTTCCAGTGGCTGGAGACTGGGGGCTTGATGACTTAGCGTAAACATCAATTAGGCTCTCTACAAAGACAAAGTCCAGTTCATTATTGTTGCCTGGGCGATACAGGCTGGGATTGCAGATTTATGTGGATGTCAATGCATGCATTTCCCAATATGTGTCCATGACCGAACTCGTACATTATTGCTTTACATTTCCCAGCTATGCATAATGTGACAACATTCCAAGCATGGACCGGTCAATGGCTAAACACAGACACCCGTTTATTGTAGCATGCCAGGGAACTACTTGGGTTCGCTAACATTTTGTGACAAAATCGGCTGCCTTTCATGTGCTAGCTTTTCGGGCTAAACCAACAGCTAATGCTAAAATGCATGTCTGCAGCCAGGTCTGGCCTGTTACCCAGAGTGCCAATTCACATGACACATTACGTGAGGCTGAGCACAAATATCTTCTGCAGAGGCCTATCGATTTCTGGGGTTATTATGGGATGACTCTTAACTCTTGAACTTTTCAGGGTTTTCTATGCACTGTACTTTGAAAAATATATTAGGAGGCCTTTACTTCACAAGTGAGCCAGACGTGAGACTTCTCGCGTCCTTTCATAAGCCTCACCCCAGCCAAGGCAGCCAGTGGAAAATCAAAAAGGTGCCAAATTGATGCTGAGATCAGATATTGACGAGGCTGGTGTTTTTGTCCCCGTGCGTATTCGTTACAAACAAGCTGCAGTCCATGGCCCGGCCAAAATGCAGCCCAATATCCTGTTTCCTTATTCTGCTGTCTGAATTTGGCAGCAGCCCTACTGGAAATGGATTACACTAACCACTGTGTGTGTGTGTGTGTGTGTGTGTGTGTCTTTGTCTGTAAGGAGGGAGAGGAGGAGGAAGAGACAGAGACACACAGGGAGAGGAGATAGAAAAATAAAAAGCCAGTCTCAAGAAAGACACCATGATAGCATATTTTTGCTGCCATAGAATAACAAGCAGCATCTCCTGTGTCGCGACGGTCCATTCGGCACAAACACGCACACAAACAACACGAAGCACTCTATAAATAGCATGTTCCAGTTTTCACTTTAAATAGCCGTGTGTGTGTGAGAGTGTGTGTGTGTGTCGGTGTGTGTGTGTGTGCGTGTGTCAGACGGCCTTTGTCAGATTAGATAAAACCCTTGGCTTGCTGCACCTCACATGCATATATTGTGGCAGGGGCTCGTAGTCACTGTGAGCAACAAAACAGCCTGAAAATCCCGTGACCAAAACATGTCAGGAGCTAGACTGTGGCACGGCATCACCACAAGGGATAAACCAACATGGTTGTGTGTGGTGTGGCTGTCTGAATATTTCCAGACCTGACCCCAGACAGTCTGCAATCCAAACTTGTGTGCCATCCTTTTTTTTTTTTTTTTTTAAAGATGTGAGGACTCAGACAGACTGGGCCCCCTCTGTGTGAAACTAGGTGGTACAGTGAGCATGTGTAAAGTCAGTATATTCAAGTGGGTGGTGTGTGTGTGTGTCTGGTTGTTGGTGTGTAGGCTGTGTGTGTGAGGCAAAAAAAATATTTTGCTGTGTCATTCACTCCCACGTTTCCCCCCCATTGCCAGGCCCTTGGCCCAGTAAGCAGCCAGCACTGCAGCAGCCATCCCGAGCCAAGCCACCAGCGAACCCTGTGCGCTTCAATACAGCACAAGACGCACAACAAGGTGACATTATCTCAGTTAAATACTCCCACAGGCAGACACCTTTCAGTGTATGCACAAATTCTAAATTCATCCTGGAATATTAGCCTATAGACTGCAGTGTCTATTACGTGCTAGTCTATAAACTGTCTATATACTGCATAAATATACAATCATTTGCAGAGTACCACCAGCCTATGTGATTACTGTAATTTAATGCATTTCACTCCCTCCATCACTTGTACAGATATTAGAAAAACACTGCAGACATAAATACTTTTCAAATGCTCAGCTGGATGGGACAGAGGAGTCTGACTGCACCCACAGAGTGCCAACATTTTCAGACAGTCAATAAAAATTGGGATTAGCACTTGAGAGCATGGTCTGCAGCCCAGTGCTGTGTCTACAGTGCAAAGCATTGCACTTTTAAAACTGTCATTAGTAATGTCATCACCTTTAACTCACTTCTCTAAATAAAAGTAAGGCATCCTCATCATCTGGGCCTACTAACTAAGTGACCATTTGTGCATTTGCCATAAATAAGTAAACGAACTCTCCTGTTTTAACTCAAAACAGCGTTTTAGTCCAAAGTCTGTCTGCTTTTTTATGGACCTCATTTAAATTACGAGAATATCTCTAGCCATTTGTCACAGCTGTAGGCTGTAGACATCCTCTGCGCCTTTGTGAGTACCCTTACTTCCCAGAGGCTCATTATGATGGGCCTTTGTCCTCGCCGTGATTCAGACAACTCAGAGCCCTGTCTCAGTGCTTGAGCAAGACGGTCTTAGCGAAGTGGGGGAAGGGTGACTGGCGAGCCGTCTGAGTGAATTTTCAGACTGTGCTGCTGTCGTGTGTTTTTTCCCCCTCCCGCAGACGAATTCAATGGCGAACGAAGCAAAGCCTGGTTTAGATAGGCCCATGAAAAGTCCCCGCACAATCGCAGCTTGCGTCTACCAAACTACCGGGACATTTTTGTAAGCTGGTACTAGAGAGCTACGACAGTATAGCCTGCTGCAGGAGTTAAGCGACCGTCTCTGCGCAGCCCCACAGCCACACCAGCAATTTTCAATTGATGCATACCACTGTGTTAGGTTTCACCACGCAACATACAAATAAGTTTATGCTTGATATCATGACTGATCATCTGACAATCACAGACTCTGTAAAGTATACCATTTATAAGGCTAATCATAACAATATTCCTCTTCATAGACCGTTATGCATCCCGGAATATTAATGCGCCATGACGCTATGATGCAAATTCTAACTGACAGATATTCAAACGAAATAAATGTATGACCAGCACAGTGAAAATGTGGCTATGCGCGGCACAAGATCTGTGCAAAAAACTGCGCTTTCGTTTTGCCGTAATGAGACCGAGCGTCAATCGAACCCCGTTAACACGTAGAGCGGTTTCAGGTTAAACCAATTATCTTTTATCTCACGATTGCTTACGAAGAACTAATGTACACCAAAAACATAGCTCGCTGTCGGCGAAATAAACTGCGTAGTTACTTACATATATCCATCCCCTGTGGCTGGGATCCGGTGCAGTTGCAGGAGCAAATGACATTGGAGTTTGAGTTGATGGAGCTGCCCGGTACCGTTATGTTTTGCATGGGGCTCGGGAGTAATGGGACGCCGGGGAAGAGCCGCCGGCAGCGGCCCTACATAAAGGGAGGACAACTTATACAGCAGCCCGCTGTCAGAGTCGGCCTCTCCGGTTCCACATTTCTCACGCCATGCTCGCTGCCTTCCGATGTAGCTAATGTTACCTATGGTGAATAGGGTCCCCGCATCTTGACGTTTTGCCGATTCTTTACCTCCAACGTCCCTCTCGCTTTCATTCAAAAGAATGGCTCACTGTTACGTTCTCATGGTGTGGGCAGGCTTACTCCCAACCCCTCCTCCTTCGCCTCTAGAGGGGGAGCAGTTCCAGCCAGACAGGGGGGTTCGCAAGAGTGGGGCAAAAGCAGCGGAAAGGGAGGGGGTGGAGGCAGCGTAGTGGAGACGGGTGGTGACAATGGCGGTGAAAGAGGGGCTGGTCTAGCCAGTGGGAGTGTGGGCGGTTAGAATTACATACACTTATTTAGTGCCAGCCACGACCAATCAAGGCCGGTATTGAAGAGGCTAACCTTGGGCTGACCCCACAGTCTAGCGGATATTCAGCAGATGTGGCGGACCCCCTCCTACCCAAACTGTCTACTGTCTATAAATAACCAGTTCAGTTTTTTTAAGTCCAGCTGAGAAGGTAAGATAAAAGGGGTCTATACACAACGAGATACAGTTGGTACATGCATGCTACTATAGAGACTGAATTTTAATTACAGGCTAGTATTTTATGTAAAATATAATTTCTGTTCGACTAGGCCTACAGTAGCCTACTGAAGCGGGACACTGACAACGACTGATCAATGTGTCATGGACTATAAATAAATAATAATGATAATAATGATAATAATAAAAATTCACAACCTAAATAACAGCCTGATAAATTCAGTCAAAACTAGGCTACAACAAACAAAACAGGCGTGAAAGAAACACAAATTAACCGTACAGCACAGACAGCGCTAGACTGACCCACTCAGCGCCAGACAGACCCTGATGATTTAAAACACATGGGAGCAGGACTGGGCTATTACCCCCCTCACTCCAACCATGCAGACACCAGACAGCGCAGGAACACATCACCCACCGAATACCTAATGCGCCTGGACGACCCCCATAGCTCTGGCGACCCCCACTCATAAACACATAGCAGCTACATACGTTTAAAAAGCACGGCAGTGTGGCAGCCAGTGTGCATGTCAGACAGTCTTACAGATCAAGTAAGTAAAATAGCACAGTAACACAAGTAAGAAAACAAAATTCCCAACATAGGCATGTGGCATGAATGTTTTCAACGGCTTAAGCTTAATTATAATGCAAGTGGAACAGAAGTAGCATTCACAATTTATTTAAATAGGCACTGCATAAGCGCTTGAATTTTATTTTTGTATGTGTCATCTAACATTGCGAAGGAACAGCTAGGGTCATTCCCTATGGTCATTCCTTGTTTTGGAGGCTGTCCGATTAAAAGTCATATGGGTAATACTTCCTGTACGCCCGCGCCCCCTAGTGGACCTCTGTTTCTCAGGCACTCCATTTCTCCCTGCACAGAGAAATGTCAGGGACAGACTCCTCACCCTTTCACGTCCTATTTGTATGTTTTTTTTTTCTTTCAGCACCGTCCTTAACGTGTCTGCTGTTGCCGCTGCAGGTTCACCAACCAGTCGCAACAAGGCTCCCCACAGCAGCACTTAAAACAACAACTATGAGGCCAGCGGATTTCTGTCTTAGCCAGACTGAGTAGGCTATGCTTGTGCAGAAAGTGAGAGAGAGAGAGAGAGAGAAAGGGAGGAAGAGAGAGAGAGACCATCCTAGACCCAGTAATTACCGCGGGCGCAAAGGGAAAAAGCTTCAGAGAGCTCCGGTTTCTCTCCAGCTCAAACCCCCTCATCTCCAACAGCTGATGCAGGATCAACATTCCCCACCTCTTCTCCCGACCTCAGCCATTAAGGAGTGAAATGCCGAAGCCAGCCTCAGACCACCGGCCTGATGATGGGGGGGCGGGGGGGGGCGGTGGATATGGTGGTGGTGGTTGAGGAAAGTGGGGTGGGGAGTTAAGTGTGTCTGGACTGGAGCAACACATTCCAGTCAGTACAGAGAAAAAAACTTTTTTTGTCTCTGCTCTCTTGCCTTACTGGAACGACGGGGGGAAGGGAAAGATTACAAAACAACAAAAGCAAAACAATTGCAGCCACCATCAAGTCCGGCAAGTATGTTCAAACGCTGCACTCTTCAAGTAAGCAAGTGGGTTCTGAGCTTGTTTGAAAATGGTGGCTATGGTGAGAAGTCCCTGGGGTGTGGAGCCTACTAGCTAGATGCCCTGGGAGGCCAAGCTTCTTAGCCCAGTGTTAAGCCAGCAGTCTCACAGGGAATAACTCACATGGCACCACTGTCTAGCCTCCAATGAGACCTCGTGTGCAGAGAGGTTAATGGCCTCCAAGATGGCTTGTTTACACTGAATGCCACATATGATGACATTTAAATATGTGGTGTATATGGGTATAAGAATGGCATCCTATGGATATCTGACTCTTGTGGGCCTATGTGCGTGTGTTTGTGTGCGTGTGTGTGTGCGTGCGTGCGATATACCTGTGTGTTCTCTCCCAACCACATATCATGGTTGAAAAGCTCATAAACATGAAGGTACCAGGGGTGTTCAGTTCATTTATTTTAATTATTTTAGAGAACAGAACCCAATTTGTCAAGTTGAACTCAAACATAAAGTCAGGAAAAATCCCCAGTTCCCCACAAATACAGGTTCTTCCCAAGGCACAGTTCTATCACCTTTCTTATTTACTATAGCTGATTACCACCCACAGAACTCAAGTTGCCAAGAGGTAAAATTTGCAGACCACACTGCTCTACTAGGTCTAATTGAACAGGATAATGATAGCCACTACAGAAAAGATAAAAACCCTTGTTGAGTATTGTGACAGTAATTTTCTGGAGCTCAATTTCAAGAAAACAAAAAATGAGAAATTAAGGGGGCAACTGTAGCAAGAGTGAACACATACAAATATACATGGTTGTTTTTATTGATAAGCTGACATGTACTGATCATATTTCATCACTGCTGGACAAATTGAGTCCACGTCTGTACTGTATGAGGAAGATTCAGTCTTTTAATGTTAATTCTGATGTAATGAAAATGTTTGCTATGTCTGTGGTATGTAGTGTGCGGAGCTACTGTGTTGTGGGATGGGGAGGGAATGCTACTGAGAAGAATAGGATTGATAAACTGAACAAAAGGGCAAGAAAAAATGGCTGGGCTGACAATTACAATGGATAGAGTATATTATGACCGCCTGGAGAAAATGACCGCTAAGATTATGCAGGACTGTTGTCACCCTCTCCATACTTGTTGGGCAACAAGGTTATGGAATGCAGTGGTCGGTTAAGACCACCGGTTACACGCACTAAGCGGAATGCTCTCTCTTTTATACCACAAGTGGTTAGGCAGCACAATGAGCACTTTAAACGTACATTTGTAGAACTTTTTTAGCTGTATGTGTGTGTATTTAACTCATTGAATGCCAAGCTGTTTTCGGAAGCTTTGTCCTAGAGTGCCAGCAATCTAGACCATTGTTGATGATTTTTGTACAGCCACAGCATATTCTGTGTTATAGCTATGAACACATACAATGGCTCGTTTAAAAGGTGAGACTTTAAGCTCTCAGTGGGTGCAAACCGTGTATTTCTACATGCCTCTGTTCCTGAGAAATCCCAAGCTAAACAGTGGCTAGTTTTCATAAAAATCGCTGTTTTTTTCTAGAAATGGAGATATAACGTCTTTCATGAAATATGAAGTGTTGCCTGTAAACTTTCCGGGAAGTGATCAGCGAGACCTGGCGAGACTGCCACCTAGTGATAGACCCACGAAAATGGCCTGGTTTTGAGATGACGTGCATGCGTCACTGATTCGACCCAAAGCGGCAACCGAGTTATGATAAAATGTCCAGATTGTGCGTTTTTATGAGTTTTCGATCGTCATATATTTCATTTCCATTCATCACAGAGTTCCCAAAATCACATATAAGGTGTGTTAGAGTGTCTAGTTTCGTAATTTAAAAAAAAAAAAGCTAAAAACGTAATATTACGTTTTTGGCACTCAACGCATGGGAAGAAAAAACGTAATATTACGTTTTTAGCACTCAATGAGTTAATGTTAATGTATTGTCTTGTAGTGTACATTTAATGTTAATTTATTATATCAGTGCCTGTAACTATAGGCTCAGATGTAGACGCATAAATATACTATCTACCCTCAACTGAGGGCTTTTTTTAGGTGGGCATGACGGTGGGTGTAAGCACTGTAATTTCCATTTTTATGGATGAAATAAACTTGACCTGACTTGGTTAGAGATGTAAAAGGCATAAGGCATAGTTCCCATATCACTCCATCTAGACCAACACACACTGGAGCGTATATTTACCAGAGAAAGAGTGAGAGAGAGAGAGAGAGAGAGAGAATATGAGAGAGAAAGGTAGCAAGGGTAAAGAATGAGAAATAAAGGCGGCGGTGCTGGAGTGAGCACAGAGAGGTATTGAGGAATAGATACAAAGTGGGAGTGCCATGAAGAAAGACAGACGAGAGAAAAAGAAAAATGAAGTGAGGGGAGAGAGGTGTGTTTGTGTAGTGTGGGTGTGTTTGTGTGTGTGTGAGTGCACATACGTTCATATGTTTAAGAGATGGAAAGAAACAGCAGGATAAAGATGAAGATGTGTGTGTGTGAGAGAGAGAGAGAGAGAGAGAGAGACACACACACCTCACAAAAATAAAACTAGAAAAAAGAAATAATCTCATTCCAGTTCCAGATGCAAAATGGTTCCCATTTTAACAAGATGTATTCATTAATTTAATTCTGTATTAATGTAACCAATGAACTTGACTGATGTATTGTGCATTTTCACATTTTAATTAATGGCGATCGTGAACCATGTAGGGATATTAAAAATCAAATAAAAATGATAAAGGAAAAAAGAAATCTTCTTTACAGGACTGCATAGTCTCAAACTAATATGAGATCATAATTTAACTGTGTAACCGCTATAGCTGTTCTCCACATCAACTCTACCATGAGAGGGTGTTACATTCAGTCACAATATCAACCCAATGGCTGTGTGTAGTATTACCGGTACATTTGTATTCATGCAGGCAATTGTGGCAGAGGCCACATACACACACGGCAACATCAATAGCCACGCCGGACTACCCAGGAGAATAGGAAATGTCCCCTTGGGCATTCCCACAGGCTATCTAAGGGTTTCTTCATCTCTTGTTCTGCTTCTCACTCTCCCTATACACACACACAGGAATATTCACCCTCCATGTTGCGTCTCGTCCTTTTTTTTTAATGCAGACCTGGGTTTGAGTTTGAAATCGGTCATGCAGGTTGGCTGGAGTACACAGCCTGTTGTCTGGGCGGCTTCCTGCCCCCTCTGCCTAGCGAACCAACTGTCCAGAGGCCAGCCGGCAGTGAGCACTGCTTCTGCTGTGGCTCATAAAATTCTGGGTGAATTCACAAGGGGGTGGACGGCGGTGGTGGTGGTGGTGTGGGACAGACAGCCAGGTCCGTCCTTACTGTCTCGTCCTGCTTTTTTATGACCTCTAGCACCCGTCCACCCCCCCACGTCGTGCCTGCTGGCCAGGACATTCGCTCCACTGCTCTGGCTCTCTGGACAGAGGAATGACAGAGGAAGGAAGAGAGAAAAAGAAAGAGAGAAAAAGAGAGAGAGAGAGAACAAAAGTAGCCCTGACAACGATCTGTTCTACCCATCTCCCAAATGTTTATGTTAAGATGACTGCAAGATTTCACATCACAGTCTCTGAGGAGTAGGGGATGCATGCGTGTGTGCCTCTCTGAACTCATAAAAGCTCAAAACTCAGGACAAGAATTTCAAACACATCATTGATTTCACCTCTGAAAGTCTGAGCACTCCGAAAGAATGGAGAAAGAGAGAGAGAGAGAAATGGGACAGACTTTCAAGCAGGGAACAAAATCCTGCAACGCTGTGAGTAGACGAGACATTGTGTCTGCGACTGCACTACACTACACTACACTATCGGCACAGCACAGCAGACTTCACCATCCCCCATTCCTCAGTGCATTCATTTCCTGCCTTCTGAGAGGAAATGACATCACGGTATCTATGGCGACCCATTTTTTGGCACAGACAGGAAGACGAGAATCTGACGAGTATCTGACTAAAATATGCTGCTGCTGTAGCTGCTGCTCCTGCTGCACCATCTCCATCTATCTCTCCTTCTCTCTTCCCCTCTCTTCTCTCTTTCCCTCTCTTCTCTCTTTCTCTTTGGACAGATCTGTCCGCATCCCCTGCTCGTGTAACATCACATTTTCCAACAGTCCATTTAACCCTTTCAGAGCCCCGCTCCTCTTTCGCCCAGAAGAATCGAATGCTAAGCGTGCAGTTTGAAACCAAAGGGGAGGCCTGATGTCTAGGTTATCTGTTTTGGATAGAACATCTGGGACTGAAACACCAGTCGTGTAAACCCCCCCAAACCCACACACACACCCCCCACCCGTCTCTCACTAACTTTCAGGTCTTCCCTCGTTTTTCTCTCCCCCTCCCTCTCTATCCATTCCTTTTTGGTATCACCCTCCCATACATACACACACACACACACACACACACACACACACACACACACACACACCGCCCATTTCACCAAACTTGACTGTCTCTGAAAGACTGCGGTCTGAGATTCTGGCTGCAGCGTACTTTCCTACACCCACACACCCTCATTACCTTCCTCTCGGACTGCGCTCCGCTCACACACACACACTGATGGAGAGGAGAGGAGGAGAGGAGAGGCGGAACGAGGGAACAAAGGGAGACAGAGTGGAGGACGACAAGAGAAGAGGAGTGGAGCGAGGCGAATAGGAGCTGAGATTTTTGGGAGGCTGACTGCGGCTCATGTTGGAGAGTGTATGTTGGCAACAAAAAAATGCTACCATCCAAATGGTAAATGGACGGTACATAAAACCACGTATACACACACAAATGTATATACCATCAACCCCTATGGACCAGCATATGTATGTTTAGATTTATTTGAGATGTCCAAAAGGTGCGGCCAGGTGGATAGGAGTCTGTATGTATAGTACACATACACTGAACAGAACATTCAGTTCTCGCATTTTAAGAGAGCGTCCAAAGAGTACACTCCTCAGTCTGTCCGATAAGATCGGTATGTCTGTCTCGTCTGTCTGTCTGTCAGTCAGTCTGTTGTTGTTGTGGCTGTCTGACAGTGGATCCCCGCTGGTTTGTCTTTCCCTTTTGAGTTCCGTCTTTGTGAATCTGCTCCTTTCTCCTCCAAACTTTTTTTTTCTCCCCTTCTCTGCTTGCTGACTGTTTGTGTCACTCAGTGTGTCGCTACTTGCAGACATACTGTTCCACCTGCGACTTTGACACCCTGTCTGCCTGCTTGTCACACACACACACACACACACACACACAGAGAGTTCTTGCACTCATTTTTCTTTCTGAGCATCATTTATGACACAGACAATCACAAACACGCTACACACAGACACAGTTTTCATTCCACTATTTGAATATCTTTGAAAATAGATGTGCACACACACACACACAGCCACAGCCACACACACACACACACCATACTCTCCTCAGTCTGTCTGCTGCATCAGACTATAAGGTCAAAGAGGAGTGTGTGGGAGATCGTCCGAAGGAGGCGAGCACAATGGACGTCCTTTTCATTTTTTACCCCCCACAGCAGACAATATGTTCTCTTCACCTCTCCTTCACTCACTCGATCTCACTCCCTCTATTATATACACACACACACACACACGTACACACTGTCTCTCCAGTTTGTGAAGGTGTGTTCTGTCTGGCACTTTGGAGAAAGTGAGCGAGTGATGACGGGCTCAGAGGGGGATAAAAAAGACACAAAAGAAAAAGAACATACAGTCCAGACACTTGTGCTATTTGTGCGTGCGTGCGTGTGTGTGTGTGTGTGTGTGTGTGTGTGTGTGTGTGTGTGTGTGTGTGTGTGTGTGTGTGTGTGTGTGTGTGTGTATATCTCTTGCTAGCGTACAACTCAGCTGAAGCAGAATGGTGCGCACTTGCTTACAGAAATGTCTAATGTGTGGCCAAAGAACGACCTGTTCTCATGTAGCTTCATGTACAGAGCCAGATGCTGCTGACTGCTGCTGCATGTGATGATGAGGCCAAGTACCACAGACAAAGCGTATGTAAGTAAACGCATGTCCATACGGTGCATCTCTTAGCCTTTCAGTACAATACAACATAATATATAGCTGGGAGGCAAATACATTTTTGGAAATAAAAAATGTAGGAGACGGAAACGGCCAAAAAGACTATAAACAAAGTGTCTGCTAGAACACACCAAACGGTGCAGGTGGGGGGAAAAATGAGCACCCCCTCCGATAGATAAATTAGATCAATAAACAAAAGACGTCTTCGCCAAAGCCCCAACGCATTCCCACAATCCTTCGCATTCCAGCAAATGTGGTGTGGACTGCTGCTGCTTTATAAGGTGTTCAAATGCCAAGGTCGCCTGTGGCCAGGGCAGGTAAACAAACCGAGAGGAGAGTGTGCAGAGGTGGAGGGAGGAAAAGAAAGCGAGTGCATTCATGGGTATCGATTGGGTCTCGCGCTGCAAGTGGGCCTGAAAGTCAGTCACTCCGAGAGACTAAATCAAAAGGAGGAAGAGCACTACAGGGAGGCGACCCCTGACCCCTGGAAGACTAGACCCCTTCGAACCAATGAAAATACACTTAACCTGCTGAATGCCAATGAGTGGAAATGCGAGTGTTTGTGCATGTGTGTGTGGCGGTGTAGAGGTAAGAGCCTTGTGTGTTTGTGTGTATATTTCTGTGTCTAAGGAGGAATGGCGAACTTGAACACAGCCCGCCTGCAGGATGAGAAAGAGAAGGTTGTTGTCCAGCAGAGAGTGGCCTCTCACAAATTGAGATGCTGTTGAAACTCGGACTCAGCGGTTGTCAACTCCAATTGCTGGCTGTGCTAAGAGCAGTGTCATGCACTTTCTCTCCCTCTCCTTCCTCTCCCTTACTTCTCTCTTCTGCATCCTTCCTTTAAGTCTCAAGCCCTGTCCTCTCTTTCTCTTTCCTCCTCCCCTTCTCTCTCTCTCTCTCTCTCTCTCTCTCTCTCTCTCTCTAGTATGGAGGTATGCAGACGGTTCACAGGGAGGGAGTGCTGCAGATCGGTTTGACAAGAGGAGAGCCTGACAGCGAAACCTACTCGAGTCCTTCCGTCTCTCCCTCGCTACCTCTCCCTCCCTCGCTACCTCTCCCTCCCTCCCTACCTCTCCCTCCCTCCCTCTCTCTCTCTCTCTCTCTCTCCGTCTGTCTCCCACTGGTCATGCATTTTAAAGCGCTTCCTCCCTTGGCCTCTCTGAGGTCCCTTGTGCACCATGTCATGCGTCTTCTGGTGGTGTGACATTTATAATGTGTTTATGTGTTTACATGCTGGTTAGTGTGGATGCTTGTAAGTGCTTTGCACCATGTATGTGTGTGTATGTGTGTGTGTCGGATGATATCCTGCTAGTCACCAAAGACACATTCCTGTGTCAAACATATGAGAGCATGGGGGGGGGTATTTGTGTGTGTGTGTGTGTGTGTGAGTGAGTGAGAGTGAGAGTGTGAGTGTGTAATCTGTTTGTAGGTACGTATTTGAATGTCAAGCATAGGAAGGTCATGGCTGCTCTGTTTGCAAAGGTCAAGGAGTGGGTCACTGGCCCCAAAAAAAGAAGGACAGTAGCCTTACACACACACACACACACAAACACCTCCTCAGACAGACTGACACACAAGGGTAAAGCATGAATAGAATACACACACAAACACACACATACACACAACAAACAACTCCTCAGACAGACTGACACACAAAGGTAAAGCATGAATAGAACACACACACACACACACACACACACACATACACACACATACACACACTCTCATTATGTCTCTCTCCCTCAAGTCACCTGTAAGTCACGCTGCTTGGACACATTCCCAGAACCCAAAAACAGCCTCTCTTCTCTTCTCTTCCCTTCTCTTCTCTCACTCCCACAACATCCCTCCCTCCCTCCCTCCTTCCCCCTCCCTCTTTACCAGACCCGACCACTTACCAGGGCCCAGTTTACCCCAACCAATAATGGTGCTAGACGACACATCAGGACAGACAGACACCACTTGACAGGGAGAGAGCCGCCACTCCCAGCAGACGATAGCACAGTACAGCACAGCGCATTGCAGCCAAGCTAGCCAGCCCTGTAATCAGCAGCACAGACTCAGAGCGCGAGCAGACAGTGGCGCACACTACGCACTTAAAGGGCTGTAGGGGTTTAGAGAGAGTCTTAATGTTCGGTGTAGACCAAACAAAACACGCAAGCAGAGAAGAACGCAGACAAACACACAGGGGGGGGGGGGGGGGTGTAGACAGAGAGGGAGTGTGGGTACTGTAGTCTTTTTCTGTTGTTGTTGTTTTGTCTGAGTCTGTGGAGATCAATCAGATGACGAGGTCAGGGGGGCTAATGGGAAACTCTTATGATGTGATGGGGTGGGGTGTCGTCCGGCTTCTATCCAGATCACTACATTCGCTGTTTATCATTCTCTTTTTTTCCTTCCCTCACTCTTTCCTTCTACAAACCCCCCTCTTTACTATAGCTTCCCACTCCCTATCTGAAGTTGGTTTTACACAAGCCCATCATTCTCTGTCCTGTCTGCACAGGCACAGAATCTCTCTCTCTCTCTCTCATGTGATTGGAAGGGGAAGTGGTGGTGTGTGTGTGTATGTGTTGGGGGGTGGGGGGTTGCGGAGCGCTGAGCAAGGTAGTGTGGGGGGGAGGGGAGGTCTGGGGAGGTTTATGGGGGGGGACCCCTTCATGCTGCAGCAGCCAGTGCCTTGTGACTCCCCCTGCTCAGGGAGACCCCCGGCTCACCCAGACGAGCGGCGTCTAGACGGTATTCATGATCCATCTGTCTGGCAGGGCCGCCGAGATGGCAAACTCGATTAGAATTGAAATATTTTTTTTTCTTTTTTCCCCTTCCTACTGCCTACCAACCCCCCCACCCTACCTCACCACCACCACCACCACTTCTCTCTCTCTCTCTCTCTTTCCTTGTCCCTCTCCACCTCTACCACCAATCCCTCTCTCTTTTCTCTCAGTCCTGCACTCTCCTGTTTCTCTTTCACCCCCCTCTCTCTCTTTCTCTATCCCATTTGTTCTGTCCAACTCCTTTATTGCCCTCCCTCTCTCTGCCTCACTCTCTCTCTCTCTCTCTCTCTCTTCCCAAACACATTTTCACCCAGATACACAGACACACAAATACACACACTAACCCAAACACACCCCGAATCAGCATTCAGCTACTGAAAATTCAATCAGAGCATGCAGAGACACACACACACACAGACACACACACACACACACACACACACACACACACACACACACACACACACACACACACAGAGACACACAGGTGTCTGGGAGATGGCAGCCAGCCGCAGTCAGTCATTAACATGCGGGCTAGACTGCTAAATATTTGAAGTGGCGGCATTGGACCGGTTCCACTGGAAAAGAGCGGCCCTTGTCGAGGAGACGCCGCTGCGCACACACACAAACACACACAAAAAGGGGAAGGCTAAAAAAAGCACGGGTATCACTCAAAACCAAACGGATCCAAGCAAAGAGGACTAGTAGAATGAAGGTCAAAGGGAAAGAGACAGGAGAGAGTGTGTGTGCGTGTGTGTGCGTGTGTTTGTGAGAAGTGAACAGAGAGAGGGTAAAGTTTACGGAGGTGAGAAAGACAGAGAGAGAGAACAAAGAAAGAAAGAAAGAAAGAAAGAGAGAGAGAGTGTGTGTGTGTGTGTGTGTGTGTGTGTGTGTGTGTGTGTGTGTATGTGTATGTGAGAGAGAGAGAGAGAGAGAGTGAGTGAGAGAGAGAGGCAGTAAAAGAAGCCCTGTAAAGTTTACTTGTGGGGGTACTAAAAAAAAAAACTTCTTGAAACAAAAGCCTAGTCTACATCAAAGGCTGCCTGTTCGACTCAGACCGAGCCCTTCACCTTCCCAAATGAGCCCATTAACAGGAGAACAGCGCACCGGAACATTCCACCTTCTGGTCCATTTGCATTTCAGACGTGCGGCTGGGGGGAAACGTAGCTATATCTTCTTCAGCCCTGCAGTCGCAGAGACAATCCGCTTTTCAATGAATTAATGGATGAACGGATAAATGAATGAATGAGGAAATGAATGAATGAATACATTAACTGAAAATAGGTCAAATACTTTTAATGAAAGAGGTGGAAAGACCTACATGACCAGAGCAGCATTATTTATGAAAGCGCTCTTGATTCAGAACTATTACAGACTGGATTTGTCTAAAACCTGTCTGAACACTCAAAGTGAAGTTTCTCGAGTCATCTCCGGGGAGCTAACTGAGCAGAATGATAATGTCTGGGAATCGGGCTTCGTGGCCATGGAGCAACCCTACTAGAAATCACTGGAGATAGACTCCAGCTGTGTGTGTGTCCGGCATTTTAATTGTACCGCTTCTTTGATCCTGTTTCGAACCATTCGCTTATTAATTATTAAATGCTTGTAAGAACGCCCCAGCCAGCCAAAAAAAAAAAAACACCACAAAAAAATCGTAGCCTCTTTCATTTTACTTTTCCTAAGAAACAACAAAAAACAGTGTGCTGTTTGCGTTCACAACTGAGCCCACGGCTTTCACTTCTCTCTCCTTTCCTCCTTTTTCACAGTTGAAAGCCCAACAGAAAACTTCCTATTCAAACGAATCACACTGAGCAATACACTTCAACAGAAAGATATATATAAATTCTGATTCTGAGCTGGCTCATGAGGAGAATCCTTCTGCAGATGTATGTGGATGAGTGTTGGTATTTTTGGTTGAGTAGGGAATATATTATATGAGGTATGTGTGGATGTATTTTTTGCACAGCCTTCTTTTGGGCAGTAGACATACAGAATTAGTTGCGAGTTACAAGACATCACAAAGTCTGGCCACGGATATCAAAACAACACGCCAGCCGACACAACAACCACAGCTTTAATTGCACAACTGGAATGACATCATCTGAATGGAACACTAGCATTATCACAACAGAGTAACAGTGCGAGATAGATGTGGGGCCGCTAATGTGCTGTGTCTGTGTGTGTCTGAGGTATATATATATATATATATATATATATATATATATATATATATATATATATATATATATATATATAGAGAGAGAGAGAGAGAGAGAGAGAGAGAGAGAGAGAGAGAGAGAGAGAGAGAGGAAAAGAGGTCAAGGGTGACTCACATTCAAGGGTGGCGGGAGGCGGGGTCACGGCAGGACAGTGCTCCTCAAATTTGCACTCTGAGAGGGAGGGAGGGAGAGGGGGAGAGAGAGATAAAGAGAGAGGGGGGGGGGGATAAACACATACCAGACAGGTTAAATAATACTGCACAAACAGGTTGCTGCGATGCATAGTGCCCAGGAAAGTAACAATTACAATTTCAAGCCCCTGGGCTGTTTTATTCAGAGAGGCTTGGCCTTTCCACAGCGGCAAGATGAAGCTAAATGACTCACTCGCATGTCCCGAGCCATGGCTGAGATTTATCACGGTGTCAGACATACATTTGGTCTGCCATAAATGACTTAGTAGGCTCAGCCTGAGGCGTGAGGGCTCATGAGACTGTGCTTGTGTTAGTTTGCGTGTATGTGTATTTATGTGTGTGTGTGAGTGTGTGTGTGTGTACTATGTTCATGAGAATATTTGAGTGTGTTGGACAATGCAGCATTGACAACAAATGATACACAAGCTATGTGTGATCATGTGTGTATTGTTATTTGTGTATTGTTTGCATGCAAGAGAGAGGGTGTGTGTGTGTGTGTATGACCATGTCGTTGTCTGTTGTGTGTGCATTATACTTCCTTTGAGTCATTCGGAAACTGTATGTCAGGTTAACTTGTCAACTTGTTGGAGTGTGATCTTTTCTGAGAATGCACAGGATTTAACTGTGCATTCTCAGAAAAGATCACACTCCACTCCACCCTCACACACCAAATGGTGGATGCTCTCTCTCTTGCTTTTCAAATTCAGAAAGCTTTATTGGCATGACCATTCACAAAGAAAGTGTTGCCAAAGCATACAATATATAAGCCTAGAAAACATCAGAAGACAAAATAACAGAATCATAAAACAATGTGTGAAAAAAAATCCTCTCACTCTCTCTCCCCAAGCCTCCAGACGCTTCCATCTCCAGACCATGCCCGAGACGCACGTTTACATATGTGTTTCCAGCGGAGCAGGTTTTAATTTGTGGTGAGGGCGTAACATACTTCACATGTTTGGGTTAGCAATCACAGACAGAGAGAGAGAGAGAGAGAGAGAGAGAGAGAGAGAGAGAGAGAGAAAGAAAGAGAGGGGGGGAGGAAGAGAGAAACGGAAACATACAGACAAACAGTGACAGATAAAGATGGAGCCTGAAGAAAGAGGAGAGCAAAAGAGCGAGACAAAATAGAGGGACAACAGAGACAAAGACAGCAAATAGACAGAGTCATAGAGGCAAGGGAGGGACTGAAGACAGAAAAAGAGAAACAGAAAAGGACAGAATGCAAGAGAGAGAGAGAGAGAGAGAGAGAGAGAGAGGGAGGGAGGCAAGCAAGAAAACAGGGAGTGACAGAGAAAAAGGACAGAGAGAGAGAGAGAGAGAGAGAGAGAGAGAGAGCAAGTGCGTGTCAGCCTCAGACAGTCTGGGCCGTCTGTCTGCCTTGATGCTCGCTGACCGTGCTCCTCTGTGTCAGCGTCGGCTGGCCCCGTGTGTGTTCGTGCCCGTGCCTGCCCGCCCGTCCGCCCGCCCCTTTCCCATGAGTCAGAGCGGCGGCCGGCCGGCCGGGCGGCAGATAAGACCTCAGTCCACCTCTGCTGCTCCCTGCTCGGCCATGGCGCGCCCTGATGCGTGATGTCATCGGCTCGTTGCCGGGGCGCTCCCAGCCGGCTAGCAGACACCATCTGTGCCGAGGGCCGGCTGGGGAGGGTGGAGACAGAGAGCGAGAGAGAGAGAGAGGGAGAGAGAGAGAGAGAGAGAGAGAGAGGGAGAGAGAGAGAGAGAGAGAGAGGGAGAGAGAGAGGGAGAGAGAGAGAGAGAGAGAGAGGGAGGGAGGGGGCTGTTGTGCTCGAGTTGACATCACTCTGTCTTTCAAATCTGACTCGCCCATGATTTACCATGTACAGGCTGCCATACCTGCACAACTTCTCATTTGCAGAGTTCATCATTGATGAAGAAAAAGATAAAACGAAACATAATGGCTATAAATGATCTCAAAACAGTGTTATGATGAACTTTAAACCTTCATGTGCCATGTGCCATATTTTACTTTCTCTCCGTCTGTTCCTTTCAGTCGTCTTCCTCTCCGTCTTTATCTTCCCTTCAACCTGTCCTCCCCCACGTCTAGCTTTTACTCCCCTGTGAATGACTCCACAATAATCTGACTAAGTGGGCTAGATACATATTTAATATAGCATGTAGACTTGAAAAGCCTACATATGTGTGTGTGTGTGTGTGTGTGTGTGTGTGTGTGTGTGTGTATGTATGTGTGTGTGTGTGTTTGAAGGGGGGGTGGGTGTGTGTGTGTGTGTGTGTGTGTGTGTGTGTGTGTGTGTGTGTGTGTGTGTGTTTGAAGGGGGGGGGGCTGCTGCGGTGGAGTACCAGTGTTTTGTTTCTTTATTCTGAGCGAGGCTTTCCTTTAAGTTGATTAGTCTCCATCAAAAACGAGCACAGGTGTTGGTGCCGAGGCTTCTTTCGCATCATCGCGTCTTGAATGTTTGTCTCCATCACCCCGTTTCACCACAATCTCTCGTTCTCTCGCTCTCCTTCTTCCTTCTTCTCCTCCCTTCCCCTTTCTCCATGTCTCTCTCTTTGTCTCTTGCTCTGTCCTTGCCCTTTCCTTACTGTCTGGCTGTTGACGCCTCCAGGTTTTGGCACCTTTACTTTAAAATAAAAAAAAGAAAGAACACAACGCTGAAAGATGTGCCAAATTTCCTCTAACACTTTAAGGGCAAAGTGGCTGTGTGTGTTGATAGGACACAGACACACCATAGGGGGTAGGAGAGGAGACGACAGGAAGAGGAGTGGAAAGTGACGAGTCCATCTCCTGAACTAATACAGCCAGCTGACCTCTACAGGAACCCTGCGCTAACCCTAGGATCATTGGACCTGTCTGCTGCAGCAGTTGAGGAATGGCGTTTGAGTACGGGATGGAGGAGGTGGTGGTGGTGGTGGTGGAGGAGCGTGGAGCAGCCCCACCAAAATGAAGTCATAGCCAGTTACAGGGCCAAGCCAAAGAAGAGTGTCCTCATAAAAGCATGGAATAAAAAAAAAATGGTAGGCATGATGGTAGCCAAAGCATGACCGAGACCAACACATTCTGTGGGTGGGAGCGAGTGTGCTGCATGAAAAAAGCGAAAGCGAACGGGGATGGTGCAGTGGCTTTTGCCGCTCTGAAACCAGGCACCTCTCGGTCTGCTCTTCATGTTGCACGTCAAGCAAAGCAAACCAAACTGCCGACAGGACAGTTGTCGTCCGGAATGTCGTCGGCCTGTCCAGTCAGACGGTTTCCTGTTTGGTAACAACCCCCTCCGAAAAAACAAGCCGTCCTAACCGCAGTTTAACCTTGCTGATATTGATTGCTCCCCCTGGCCTCTAAGCCCATCCAGTTTGTTTAGTACTGTCTGCGAGGCTTCGCGGGCCATCAGTCATTACTCGGTGCTCATTGGCCGGCGTCTGGAGGAAGCCAGGAGCCCCCCCTTCCCCGGCTCGCCTCTCCGAAGCCGAAACCTGCTGAGAACTCCCAAAATGACAGGAATCGATTTGGAAGCTGTCCACGCTCTGACCGCCTCTGCCATAAAACTCCCAACACTCTCCACTACCACCCACAAAAAGAGAGCAAGGGAGATAGATGGAGGGAGGGAGAGAGAGAGAGAGAGAGAGAGAGAGAGAGAAAGTGTGTGTGTGAACAGATCAGAGTGTACTGTATGTGTACGAGTTTAAAATGGAAGAGAGAGGGAGGGAGAGATAGAAAGAAAGAGGAGAGAAAGAAAGATTAGACAAGGTAGACAAAGTGTGCGTGTGTGTGTGTGTGTGTGTGTGTGTGTGTGTGTGTGTGTGTGTGTGTGTGTGTGTGTGTGTGTGTGTGTGTGTGTGTGTGTGTGTATACTGGAGTCTGAAAGAAAGGGAAAAAAGAGTACACAGAGAGTGAGAGAGTCTAGAATATACGTATGATACGGCAGCAAAGGACCTTGTTGCTATGGGTAACTATGGCCAAATCAACAACATGAAATTAGTAAGGTTATAATTACACTAACAAAATTAACACACACATCTTTTTTTTTCAAAAATGAAATAATCATGCGACAATTTTCCTTCATTTCTTTGTTCAGTTTAAAAATAGAGCTTTTATTCTCTGAGCCCAGTCCACTAACACAACCCATCTTTCAGTCCGTCTTGCTTATTATGCTCTGGGTTGTTATGTCTACAGAAATGCCTCAGTCCTCAAGGACCACTTCTCTGCGTTCCATCTTTGTCTGGAGAGATTGACAGCTCTGACAGGCCACTGTGGGTCATCCTGGCCAGCTGGGGAGCCAATCACATGCTTTTGGAACGGAATGTTCTGGTATTTCATTTTCCTCCATGATGAATAAAATACCAGAACATTCTGACCCCGCCTCGGCTTGGGGGCCCTCCAGTTGTTAAAACAATATCCTCCACCTCAGGTCTCCCAGGAATTTTCTTTTTTTTTCCTCTTCTTCTCCCACTTCTTCTTTTTTTCCTTTTTTTTTAGGTAGACGTCTGGATCCAAATTCCGCTCCAAGTTCAAATTCCACATCTGATATTAAAAAATTGCAAGCGGAGGTATTTTTCGGAGTCAGCATTTAGATGGCTGCGGGGGCCAAGGGCAGACATCCCATTTCGTAAAAACGTTCTTTTTATGGCGGAAAAAAGAGAGAGATAAAGGTATCTAAATTCCGACAACTTAGGTGTGGGCTGCACTTTTTTTTTTTGAACACCTTGTGGTCAGCGGACACTTAAACGGTACCAGCTGCATGTAGAGCACCTGGAGGACCCATGATAGGGAATGGTCTTTATTAATAAACACAGCTGCACTCTACAGACTGCACTGCAGACATACGGCAAAAAAAAACACTAAACTCACATCAACTGGTTATTGTGGACATTTGGAAGCTCAGTCTGACACTAAACTTGCATCAACTTATGTATTGGTTGTTGTTTCAAAGCAGTCTAAAAAAAAAGATGGTTCCATATGTCAAATAATGACACATCTTTGTATCTTTGGTACAACTAACCCGTCACTGAACTGTTTGAAAAGAGACTCACATCTCTAGCCCCGCCCAAACTTCCTGTATAATAAAAAAATAATAGCTTAAAATAGCCCTTCCTTTTTCCCCCTAACATGTCATGGCAGACGAATGACTAGCTTCACCAGTTTTGAGCTCAAGACCTTTGTGACCCAAACTGAAAGTTGTGTGCCTTGAAAAAGTATGTGTCATCCTAACCTCATCACACTGTCAACTAGGGAGAATCTCCCATCAACATTGACACCAGAATAACGTAGTATAATATTTGGAGGTTGTGTTTAACCATGTAGTTCTTGGGTCCACTCACCTGTTAAAGTATTTGTGGCCGGATGGTCAGCTGCCTGCATACTGCCCTCGCAGTAATGCCTCCGATCGCAGCGTTAACCAGTCCGAGTGGGTGGGGGGTGTCTGCTGGGGCGTGACGCCACTCTCTTTGCCATCCCAGATCCTCTACGCATCGAGGGCTTCAAAACCCAGACTCGCTCACGACTCCAGGTAGAGGTCACCGGTGCCAGGCTGAGTGACAGTGTTAGGGTTTAGTATCAGATATTTGGGTTTGAGCCAAGACACTACAGTTTTTGGGGCCTATGCTGAGCTCTGTGAAGCAGGGCGGTTGTTAAGGGATAGGGTGAAACAGTGGCTATGGTTAATGGGAGGGGGTTGGGGGGCGCTATCCTCCCATCCACATACGCTCAGCCATGTCCTGAGAATTAGACCGCGCTGTAAAGGGATGGGATTAGGTCTTTGTGTCCCAAAAGGGTGTCCAGGAGTTGCCAAGGAAGAACCTCAAGGGATCCCCCCCCCCCCCCCCCAGATCAAGATCAGGCAAGGAGACAGCGTGGATAAGGACGAAAATCTAGACTGCTGGCCATGCCTTCTCAAAATCCCAGGGTCTTCAGGCTTGACGAACTAAAGAGAGAAAACAGAAAAAAAGAGATAAGTTAGAGCGAACTATGGAGAGAAATTTTTCAGATTAAAAACAAAAATCACCACAAGAGCAATAAAAAAAAGTTCGAGGTGATCTGCTTGTACCCCCTTGGGGCTTTGAGGGGAGTATCGGGGGGGGGAAGGATCCCATGGAAGTTTACTCTTGCTCATTCGCTCTCCCTCTCAACGCTGCAAAGCTTCTGCTATTATTTGTTCAGATGCGGGGAGACGGCGGGAGGGCACGTTTGATGTCTAATGATAAACACAACTGGAGGTGGCACAACCCTTTGGAGCACAGAGACATCTCCACTTCAAACAACAGCTCAGAATAGAGGGACCCACTCCACATAACTGCTGGCGGTACAGCCAATGCTACTTAAGTGCGCTTGAAGGTGCTTTGTCGGCAAGGAGAGAGAGTGAGAGAGAGAGAGAGAGAGAGAAAGAAAGAAAGAAAGAGAGAGAGAGAGAGAGAGAGAGAGAGAAAGAGAGAGAGAGGGAAAAAGAGAATAATGAGAGCGAAGGAGAGAGAGTGCGATTCCCCCCCATCAGACGCCTGGACGTCTGAGTGGGTTTTGATTGGGCAATCATTAGTATTCGTGTACTAAATAAAGTGCGCGGGGAACTACTTTTAACAAAGCGCGAACAATCATCTGTTATCTGCAGGAAAACAGTCAGTGCAACCGCCCCTGTCTCATACCCCAAGCATATTTATTTACCACTAATCCTTGAGATGCCTGTATATAAATCAAGCAAAGAGATGTGGGAAGATGGTGGAGGAAGAAACGTGTGAATAGGTGGGGGTGGGGGTGGGAGGTACAGAGGGGCGTTACGAGGGGTGAGAAAAAATAGTGCCAAAAGTTTCAAGTGACTGAAGTCTTCTCTGTCCCGGGACAAGCTTTTTGTTCATTATCGGGCATGACAGTTCTGATATCGGAGGCCATAACGCGGAGGAGCCGAGACGTCCGACTACCTCCATCCCTGGGACAGCTTCTGCCTTGTGTCAGCATTTTTGCTGCCTCTATCTCTCTGGAGATCAGCCAGAGCGGCTCGGGGAGACGAGCTGAAAATGGAAGATAGCGGCCTGGCCCTCGGTGCCGCATGAGTAATGCAGCTTGCGCTCGCTCGCACTCCGCGCTCGCTCTTCAAGAGCAGCTCGGTCGGTCGCCAACGTGAGGGACGACTGGAACTCCTGGAAACTCTCTCGCGCTCACTCACCCCCCCTCTCTCATTCTCTCTTTCTCCTCTCTATACTCTTCTCTTTCTTTTTGCTCATGTCCTTCTATAGACTCATTTTTTCCACTCGCTCTCTGTGCTTGCTCACTCACTCGGGCCTCCCTCGGTTTTTCAACCTCCCTTTCAGTGAACCTTGTTGTCCCTCTCCCCGGTTTCTCCCTCTTTCTCTCTCCCTCTCTCTCTCCTCTCTTTCTCTCTCCATTCTCTCTGTATGCCTGGCCCCCTTCGCTCCTCACTCTTCCCTGACAGTGTTTAAAGGTTCTTTGCTGAGAGCCACAGGTGTCTTGATGGAGAGGCCTCACCCGCAGGGTTGGGTGGGGGTGTGTGTGTGTGTGTGGTGGGAGGGGTGGTGGTGGGAGAGAGAGAGTGGTGTGTGTGTGTGTGTGTGTTGGGGGGGGGGGGGGGGGTCATGCTGTTAGGGCTGTGGCTCATCGCTCACCGCTCAGACGCATACTTAGAGGCCCCTTTGATCTTATTTCGGGGGGGAAATAAACAGATTGCTTTCAATTAAGAAAGAAAGAACGAGGGAGAGAGAAAGGGAGGAGAGATGGAGAGGGTAAAAAAAACAGCGGAAAGTGGAAAGCAGAAAGCAGAAGGCTTGGCCTGCAGAGAGGAATCTTGCACATTTCCCTCTCTCGCTCTCCCTCTTGCTCCCGCTCCCTCTCTCTCACTCTTTCTCTCTCTCTTTCCCTCTCTTATCTCTGACACACTAGGTCATCAAACAATCCCTCTGTGAGCCAAAACCTCAATCCGAGCCCATACGTTTCATTATGGGCTGTAGGGCAGCGTACAATACGCTCCCCTCAGAGGAGAAGACCTGCAGGGCGTGTTATAGCCTACTTTTGACGTTGATTAATGATCTAACAACTTCAACCAAATGCAAAACAAAAAGGCATGTTTTGAATGGAGCAAGAGGAGCAACCCCCCCTCCCATCCTCCAACCTGACCCATAGGAGAAAAAAAGGAACTCACACTGACACACAACCCATTCCTACAGTCAGCCAACAAAAGAACCAACAAATGGGTGTCAGGGTGTCATTATTAAGCTACTAGCGCCATTCGTGACTCAAAGTGTGTGTGTACTGTATGTATAGGATTTTTTTTTCTCCATTTGTGGCAGACGTATGATTGAGCACCAGTCTCAACACCCACCCACTCTCCCCACCATCTCCACACTCACCCTCCACTTCCATGTGTTTCCGAGCGCTAGACTGATGTGCTGTTGCTATGGGCCTTTTCTGCCGTCGCTAGGCAGGAAGGTATTTTTGGGAGGGAATATCTTCTATTGTGTGTGTGTGTGTGTGTGTGTGTGTGTATTTTCAAAGACCTAGTTAGCCCTTTGCGTGCATCCATACTTTCAGTTTTTAATTCCAGACCACAACGACAAGCGACAGCGACAACGACAGTGGCAGATCTCGGGGAACGCAGGCAACAATGTGAGCCCACGGGGCGGTCACGCCCACGCGCACGGCCCAGCCGATTGTGCGGCCCTCGCCCTAATCCTAACCCTAATCCCGAAGCTGGCGTCTCTCGCCCTCGAACACTTAACCTGTACACGCTTCCCACCCCAGCCCCAACAATTTATGTAATCGTCTGACTTATGTAACAAGGCTACTCAATAGAATCCAACAATCTGCTTGCTGCCGCTACTGCTGCCACCTCCTAAACGCCTAAACCTATTCACACACTCCAAACTACCACACACACACACACACACACACACAGGCGCACACATTGTTACACTGCTAGCATGATTCGTGTGGGAGCATGGCTAACTCATCAGTGGGTGTCCCAGTGTGGCCATTCGATAGCCCTTTATCTCTGAGCAGACGTCAGCTGCCAGTCATAGGGGGGGGTAACTGCAGGTGGTGACTCAACTCTTGTTTCGGCGGTCACATCCTGTCTGTTCCACTATCATTTTCTCTAAAAAGCTACTCTTTCTTCGTGTGTGACTCGTTAGACATTAGATTAAGAGTCAGAGGAAAG
>NW_027468685.1:18953143-18963691 GCF_046254945.1 Alosa pseudoharengus | reverse complement strand
GTCTGGCTGTTGACGCCTCCAGGTTTTGGCACCTTTACTTTAAAATAAAAAAAAGAAAGAACACAACGCTGAAAGATGTGCCAAATTTCCTCTAACACTTTAAGGGCAAAGTGGCTGTGTGTGTTGATAGGACACAGACACACCATAGGGGGTAGGAGAGGAGACGACAGGAAGAGGAGTGGAAAGTGACGAGTCCATCTCCTGAACTAATACAGCCAGCTGACCTCTACAGGAACCCTGCGCTAACCCTAGGATCATTGGACCTGTCTGCTGCAGCAGTTGAGGAATGGCGTTTGAGTACGGGATGGAGGAGGTGGTGGTGGTGGTGGTGGAGGAGCGTGGAGCAGCCCCACCAAAATGAAGTCATAGCCAGTTACAGGGCCAAGCCAAAGAAGAGTGTCCTCATAAAAGCATGGAATAAAAAAAAAATGGTAGGCATGATGGTAGCCAAAGCATGACCGAGACCAACACATTCTGTGGGTGGGAGCGAGTGTGCTGCATGAAAAAAGCGAAAGCGAACGGGGATGGTGCAGTGGCTTTTGCCGCTCTGAAACCAGGCACCTCTCGGTCTGCTCTTCATGTTGCACGTCAAGCAAAGCAAACCAAACTGCCGACAGGACAGTTGTCGTCCGGAATGTCGTCGGCCTGTCCAGTCAGACGGTTTCCTGTTTGGTAACAACCCCCTCCGAAAAAACAAGCCGTCCTAACCGCAGTTTAACCTTGCTGATATTGATTGCTCCCCCTGGCCTCTAAGCCCATCCAGTTTGTTTAGTACTGTCTGCGAGGCTTCGCGGGCCATCAGTCATTACTCGGTGCTCATTGGCCGGCGTCTGGAGGAAGCCAGGAGCCCCCCCTTCCCCGGCTCGCCTCTCCGAAGCCGAAACCTGCTGAGAACTCCCAAAATGACAGGAATCGATTTGGAAGCTGTCCACGCTCTGACCGCCTCTGCCATAAAACTCCCAACACTCTCCACTACCACCCACAAAAAGAGAGCAAGGGAGATAGATGGAGGGAGGGAGAGAGAGAGAGAGAGAGAGAGAGAGAGAGAGAGAGAGAGAGAGAGAGAGAGAGAGAAAGTGTGTGTGTGAACAGATCAGAGTGTACTGTATGTGTACGAGTTTAAAATGGAAGAGAGAGGGAGGGAGAGATAGAAAGAAAGAGGAAAGAAAGATTAGACAAGGTAGACAAAGTGTGCGTGTGTGTGTGTGTGTGTGTGTGTGTGTGTGTGTGTGTGTGTGTGTGTGTGTGTGTGTGTGTGTGTGTGTGTGTGTGTGTGTGTGTATACTGGAGTCTGAAAGAAAGGGAAAAAAGAGTACACAGAGAGTGAGAGAGTCTAGAATATACGTATGATGAGAGAGAGACTTCCACAGAGACGGCAGCAAAGGACCTTGTTGCTATGGGTAACTATGGCCAAATCAACAACATGAAATTAGTAAGGTTATAATTACACTAACAAAATTAACACACACATCTTTTTTTTTCAAAAATGAAATAATCATGCGACAATTTTCCTTCATTTCTTTGTTCAGTTTAAAAATAGAGCTTTTATTCTCTGAGCCCAGTCCACTAACACAACCCATCTTTCAGTCCGTCTTGCTTATTATGCTCTGGGTTGTTATGTCTACAGAAATGCCTCAGTCCTCAAGGACCACTTCTCTGCGTTCCATCTTTGTCTGGAGAGATTGACAGCTCTGACAGGCCACTGTGGGTCATCCTGGCCAGCTGGGGAGCCAATCACATGCTTTTGGAACGGAATGTTCTGGTATTTCATTTTCCTCCATGATGAATAAAATACCAGAACATTCTGACCCCGCCTCGGCTTGGGGGCCCTCCAGTTGTTAAAACAATATCCTCCACCTCAGGTCTCCCAGGAATTTTCTTTTTTTTCTCCTCTTCTTCTCCCACTTCTTCTTTTTTTCCTTTTTTTTTAGGTAGACGTCTGGATCCAAATTCCGCTCCAAGTTCAAATTCCACATCTGATATTAAAAAATTGCAAGCGGAGGTATTTTTCGGAGTCAGCATTTAGATGGCTGCGGGGGCCAAGGGCAGACATCCCATTTCGTAAAAACGTTCTTTTTATGGCGGAAAAAAGAGAGAGATAAAGGTATCTGAATTCCGACAACTTAGGTGTGGGCTGCACATTTTTTTTTTGAACACCTTGTGGTCAGCGGACACTTAAACGGTACCAGCTGCATGTAGAGCACCTGGAGGACCCATGATAGGGAATGGTCTTTATTAATAAACACAGCTGCACTCTACAGACTGCACTGCAGACATACGGCAAAAAAAAACACTAAACTCACATCAACTGGTTATTGTGGACATTTGGAAGCTCAGTCTGACACTAAACTCGCATCAACTTATGCATTGGTTGTCATGGACGTTTCAAAGCATAGTCTGACACTAAACTTGCATCAACTTATGTATTGGTTGTTGTTTCAAAGCAGTCTAAAAAAAAAGATGGTTCCATATGTCAAATAATGACACATCTTTGTATCTTTGGAACAACTAACCCGTCACTGAACTGTTTGAAAAGAGACTCACATCTCTAGCCCCGCACAAACTTCCTGTTTAATAAAAAAATAATAGCTTAAAATAGCCCTTCCTTTTTCCCCCTAACATGTCATGGCAGACGAATGACTAGCTTCACCAGTTTTGAGCTCAAGACCTTTGTGACCCAAACTGAAAGTTGTGTGCCTTGAAAAAGTATGTGTCATCCTAACCTCATCACACTGTCAACTAGGGAGAAGCTCCCATCAACATTGACACCAGAATAACGTAGTATAATATTTGGAGGTTGTGTTTAACCATGTAGTTCTTGGGTCCACTCACCTGTTAAAGTATTTGTGGCCGGATGGTCAGCTGCCTGCATACTGCCCTCGCAGTAATGCCTCCGATCGCAGCGTTAACCAGTCCGAGTGGGTGGGGGGTGTCTGCTGGGGCGTGACGCCACTCTCTTTGCCATCCCAGATCCTCTACGCATCGAGGGCTTCAAAACCCAGACTCGCTCACGACTCCAGGTAGAGGTCACCGGTGCCAGGCTGAGTGACAGTGTTAGGGTTTAGTATCAGATATTTGGGTTTGAGCCAAGACACTACAGTTTTTGGGGCCTATGCTGAGCTCTGTGAAGCAGGGCGGTTGTTAAGGGATAGGGTGAAACAGTGGCTATGGTTAATGGGAGGGGGTTGGGGGGGGCGCTATCCTCCCATCCACATACGCTCAGCCATGTCCTGAGAATTAGACCGCGCTGTAAAGGGATGGGATTAGGTCTTTGTGTCCCAAAAGGGTGTCCAGGAGTTGCCAAGGGAAGAACCTCAAGGGATCAGATCAGATCAGGCAAGGAGACAGCGTGGATAAGGACGAAAATCTAGACTGCTGGCCATGCCTCAAAATCCCAGGGTCTTCAGGCTTGACGAACTAAAGAGAGAAAACAGAAAAAAAGAGATAAGTTAGAGCGAACTATGGAGAGAAATTTTTCAGATTAAAAACAAAAATATCACACAAGAGCAATAAAAAAAGTTCGAGGTGATCTGCTTGTACCCCCTTGGGGCTTTGAGGGGAGTATCGGGGGGGGGGAAGGATCCCATGGAAGTTTACTCTTGCTCATTCGCTCTCCCTCTCAACGCTGCAAAGCTTCTGCTATTATTTGTTCAGATGCGGGGAGACGGCGGGGAGGCACGTTTGATGTCTAATGATAAACACAACTGGAGGTGGCACAACCCTTTGGAGCACAGAGACATCTCCACTTCAAACAACAGCTCAGAATAGAGGGACCCACTCCACATAACTGCTGCGGTACAGCCAATGCTACTTAAGTGCGCTTGAAGGTGCTTTGTCGGCAAGGAGAGAGAGTGAGAGAGAGAGAGAGAGAGAGAGAAAGAAAGAAAGAAAGAGAGAGAGAGAGAGAGAGAGAGACAGAGAGAAAGAGAGAGAGAGGGAAAAAAGAGAAAGGAGAGCGAAGGAGAGAGAGTGCGATTCCCCCCCATCAGACGCCTGGACGTCTGAGTGGGTTTTGATTGGCAATCATTAGTATTCGTGTACTAAATAAAGTGCACGGGGAACTACTTTTAACAAAGCGCGAACAATCATCTGTTATCTGCAGGAAAACAGTCAGTGCAACGCCCCTGTCTCATACCCCAAGCATATTTATTTACCACTAATCCTTGAGATGCCTGTATATAAATCAAGCAAAGAGATGTGGGAAGATGGTGGAGGAAGAAACGTGTGAATAGGTGGGGGTGGGGGTGGAGGTACAGAGGGCGTTACGAGGGGAGAAAAAATAGTGCCAAAAGTTTCAAGTGACTGAAGTCTTCTCTGTCCCCGGGACAAGCTTTTTGTTCATTATCGGGCTGACAGTTCTGATATCGGAGGCCATAACGCGGAGGAGCCGAGACGTCCGACTACTCCATCCCTGGGACAGCTTCTGCCTTGTGTCAGCATTTTGCTGCCTCTATCTCTCTGGAGATCAGCCAGAGCGGCTCGGGGAGACGAGCTGAAAATGGAAGATAGCGGCCTGGCCCTCGGTGCCGCATGAGTAATGCAGCTTGCGCTCGCTCGGCACTCCGCGCTCGCTCTTCAAGAGCAGCTCGGTCGGTCGCCAACGTGAGGGACGACTGGAACTCCTGGAAACTCTCTCGCTCACTCACCCCCCCTCTCTCTTTCTCTCTTTCTCTCTCTATACTCTTCTCTTTCTTTTTGCTCATGTCCTTCTATAGACTCATTTTTTCCACTCGCTCTCTGTGCTTGCTCACTCACTCGGCCTCCCTCGGTTTTTCAACCTCCCTTTCAGTGAACCCTTGTTGTCCCTCTCCCCGGTTTCTCCCTCTTTCTCTCTCCCTCTCTCTCTCTCTCTTTCTCTCTCCATTCTCTCTGTATGCCTGGCCCCCTTCGCTCCTCACTCTTCCCTGACAGTGTTTAAAGGTTCTTTGCTGAGAGCCACAGGTGTCTTGATGGAGAGGCCTCACCCGCAGGGTTTGGAGGGTGTGTGTGTGTGTGTGTGTGGAGGGGTGGTGGTGGGAGAGAGAGAGTGTGTGTGTGTGTGTGTGTGTTGGGGGGGGGGGGGGGGGTCATGCTGTTAGGCTGTGGCTCATCGCTCACCGCTCAGACGCCATACTTAGAGGCCCCCTTTGATCTTTTTCGGGGGGGAAATAAACAGATTGCTTTCAATTAAGAAAGAAAGAACGAGGGAGAGAGAAAGGGAGGAGAGATGGAGAGGGTAAAAAAAAACAGCGGAAAGTGGAAAGCAGAAAGCAGAAGGCTTGGCCTCAGAGAGGAATCTTGCACATTCCCTCTCTCGCTCTCCCTCTTGCTCCCGCTCCCTCTCTCTCACTCTTTCTCTCTCTCTTTCCCTCTCTTTCTCTGACACAATAGGTCATCAAACAATCCCTCTGTGAGCCAAAACCTCAATCCGAGCCCATACGTTTCATTATGGGCTGTAGGGCAGCGTACAATACGCTCCCCACAGAGGAGAAGACCTGCAGGGCGTGTTATAGCCTACTTTTGACGTTGATTAATGATCTAACAACTTCAACCAAATGCAAAACAAAAAGGCATGTTTTGAATGGAGCAAGAGGAGCAACCCCCCCTCCCATCCTCCAACCTGACCCATAGGAGAAAAAAAGGAACTCACACTGACACACAACCCATTCCTACAGTCAGCCAACAAAAGAACCAACAAATGGGTGTCAGGTGTCATTATTAAGCTACTAGCGCCATTCTGACTAAAGTGTGTGTGTACTGTATGTATAGGATTTTTTTTTCTCCATTTGTGGCAGACGTATGATTGAGCACCAGTCTCAACACCCACCCACTCTCCCCACCATCTCCACACTCACCCTCCACTTCCATGTGTTTCCGAGCGCTAGACTGATGTGCTGTTGCTATGGGCCTTTTCTGCCGTCGCTAGGCAGGAAGGTATTTTTGGGAGGGAATATCTTCTATTGTGTGTGTGTGTGTGTGTGTGTGTGTGTGTGTGTGTATTTTCAAAGACCTAGTTAGCCCTTTGCGTGCATCCATACTTTCAGTTTTTAATTCCAGACCACAACGACAAGCGACAGCGACAACGACAGTGGCAGATCTCGGGGAACGCAGGCAACAATGTGAGCCCACGGGGCGGTCACGCCCACGCGCACGGCCCAGCCGATTGTGCGGCCCTCGCCCTAATCCTAACCCTAATCCCGAAGCTGGCGTCTCTCGCCCTCGAACACTTAACCTGTACACGCTTCCCACCCCAGCCCCAACAATTTATGTAATCGTCTGACTTATGTAACAAGGCTACTCAATAGAATCCAACAATCTGCTTGCTGCCGCTACTGCTGCCACCTCCTAAACGCCTAAACCTATTCACACACTCCAAACTACCACACACACACACACACACACACACACAGGCGCACACATTGTTACACTGCTAGCATGATTCGTGTGGGAGCATGGCTAACTCATCAGTGGGTGTCCCAGAGTGGCCATTCGATAGCCCTTTATCTCTGAGCAGACGTCAGCTGCCAGTCATAGGGGGGGTAACTGCAGGTGGTGACTCAACTCTTGTTTCGGCGGTCACATCCTGTCTGTTCCACTATCATTTTCTCTAAAAAGCTACTCTTTCTTCGTGTGTGACTCGTTAGACTTTAGATAAGAGTCAGAGGAAAGGGGGGATTTGGAGGCGGGGGGGATTTGGGGGGGGGGGGGGGGGGTTGAGGTGGGGAGAGGATAGGATCAACCAGGATGTTCCCATCTTAGACACATTCTGTTCCAGGCCCGCTGCAACATTACGGTGTCATGAGCAAAGCCCGACCGCAGAACAATCGGCTTCTTTGTTGCACACTTCCTGTGATTCACGCCGGTCTCCTGACAAGATTCTTGACCAGCAGCCTGCTTGATGCCGCGCACACACACACACAAACACACACACAAACACACAAACACACACACATGCAGAAAATCTGAGAGAAGAGCATGCAAAGAGAGTCACTCCACTCTTACAATGACATACTTTACAATACAGATGAACAAGCCTGGCAGCACCCCCCACACCCCATTTATCTCTTCCTGTCTGCCTCGGTCTCTCTGTCCTCTTCCTCCCTTCCGGCCTCCCCACCCCCGTCCCTCCATCTCTCCAACAGCCCCCCCCCACCCCTCGCCCCTCCGCTGTCTGTCTGGCTCTATCTGGTCCGAACACAGACACGTTCACACACACCTGTTGTCCTCACCACCCAGGTTTCATTACAGGCCTGCCATGCACCCAGTGTGGCGGCAGCCTCTCCCCATTAGATGAGTCACAGCTCAATTAGACCTCCCCTGACTCCCTCACACACAGAGGGGGCGGTGGGGTGGGGGGGGGGCAGGGAGCTAGACAGAGTGAAAGAGGGAAGAGAGGGAGAAGAGAGAGAAAAAGAGAGACGAGAGAGAAAGAGAAAGAGAGAGAAGGAGGGAGAGAGAGGAGAGGGGGGAAAAAGGAGACAGGCACCCAAACAGAGCCAGACAGAGAGACACAGAAGCCAGCACGCACAAACACACACACACACACACACACTGAGATCGCAGTGGCAGGAGAGCTAGGCCTGAGGGCGTCGTCGCCACACCAGCGTCCTGCAGTGTCCACCTGCCGCTACACAAACACACCAGAGACGGCTGGTGGCAGGGAGACTGGGGGGTGCGGGTGGTAAATTACTTTGAAAAATAACAGCTTCATTATGAAAGTGGCCTCATCAGAGGACATTATGCTTTCTCTTTCTCTCTCATCACAGGGAAACTTTCTATTTTTATTAAATAAATGTAATATATTATGCATTAATCATTTACTGACAAAATATAGCAAACAGTGCACTGGATTTGCCTACCAAAACCAATTATGGAAAACAAGCATTTCATGGTTTTATTAATGCCTTGACGGTGAGTGTTTTAACATAAATCTATTGACTATCCCAAATTGTTGCAGGTTCTGTAGTGAGTCGTGAAAGCTGTTTTGTTAAGATTCATGCAAATAAATTCCTGGGAAATGTCAACTATGAAAAATAATTCAATGTAGTCCATCAAGGATTAGTCTATTTTCATTCTTCTCAGGCTCATACATTGTCAGCATTTGAACAATGTATTGATATAGCATTTTGAAACAGTATACTATATACCAGTCACATTTCTGCAAATATTTGGAAAGTATATTAAAAAAAATCATAATGCATGAATTTAATGAATCTTCTAGATCACGACTGTTTGACGAGATGTACTGTACTTAGCTAGCTAATAGACTGGTTAGCTAATTTTATTCTATCAAGGCTACAGTAAACAAAAGGTCTAAAAAAAACGAAGTAACAAACGAAGGTTTATTGAAGACTGAGAATGACAACCATTTCATTTCTGCTTCTTCATTCTCATACAGAACTCATATAAGGCATATAGAACTGGAACACGGAAATAGCCTCAACAGCCATTAAAACAATCACCACTATGTCACACATACACATCACATAGAGATTAGGGGCTGACTTACAATGGCAAGAAAGCCCAAATGTTTGTCTGTACTTATAACTGTGTGTACATATAGAACAGTTGGTTTGTATATTTCTCTCCCCCTCTTTCTCACACACCTTTATGCACAGAGAGATGCATATGTCCCGTAGGCTACCTCTCCCCAGTAATAAATCAGACAAGCTGGTGTGGGCACACATTGGAGGTGTCAACATCCAACCACTCAGACTCTATAGCCTGGGACGAACCCAGCCTTGTGACAACAGACACAGAGAGGGTCTCTGATGCGCACACACACACACACACGCACACACACACACACACACACACACGCACGCACGCACGCACGCACGCACGCACGCACGCACACACACACACACAATCATGCAAGATATAGCCAGGCTCAACCAAGCACACAACAGCAGCGCACACACACACAAAAGCCAGACAGTGTGCACAGACCTGTCACTGTCCAAAGCCCACGCCACTAGCTGTGGGGGCTAGAAGCAGCAGCAACAGCAGCCGCCGCAGCAGCCAGTCACACAAGTGGTGGTGGGGATGATGGTGGCGGTGGTGGCGGTGGTGGTGCTGTTGCTGCCGCCAAGGGTGTTATTCTCGCTGGGAATACAAAAAAAAACAAGCTCTGCTCTCCTGCCACAACTCATTTCAGCTCTTTTCCAACCATGTCAGTCCGAGGGACTTAGTCATATTCCTGCCTGCCTGCGTGCCTGCCTGCGAGCCTGTCTGCCTATCTACCTTCATGCTTGTCTGCAGGGTCTGTGTGTTTGCGCATACCTGAGGATTGGTCTCTGTGTGTGTGAGATCGATCGGACCTGTCTGTTTTGCCTTTATCTCAGTGCATTTTGCTCAGGCCAAGTGTGCCAGAGCATATGTGTGTGTGTGTGTGTGTGTGTGTGTGTTAGTGAGTCTGTGTGTGTGTGTGTGTGTGTGTATGTGTGTGTGTCTTATCAGCAGCTGGTCTGAGTGGCGGCATCTGTCTGCAGTATCAGTCTGTTATATTGTCCCTTTGAGGTGTCTAATTATTTTAGTGTATGTATGTGTGCTGCGCTGTGAGTCTGTCCGTCTACCTCAGTGGTGCAGTTGTCTGCTAGACTTGTTTGTGCGTATTGCGTATTGCGTATTGCGTGTCTGGCAATGTCGCGGGTGGCCTCATCTCAATCCGCATCCGTCTGTGTCTAGGGTACTCTCGTCCTGACCGTCGGCCTCCTTGCTCAGATGGCAGGAGCGATTGGTGCTAGCAGGCTAAGAAGGCTTCTCCTACCCCCCCCAAAAAAAAGACCTCCAGCAGCAACCCACACACACCATTCCACCCACCCTCTGCAGCCAAATTCTGGGATGATTTAACTAGACACGGGGAGCTAGACTGCATCTCTCCCCTCTGCTCCTCCCCTCTCCTACCCACCCTCTGTAAACCCCCCCCCCCACCCCCACCCCCACTCCCAGCCCAACCCAACAAATACCCCACCCCCGCCAAGATTGCATTTCCACTCAGACAGACAGCACTGAGCACGCTCCAGCCAAAAGCCAGACACTGTGTCACGCACGCACTCACTGACAAACACACACACACACACACACACACACACACACACACACACACACACACACACACACACACACACACACACACACACACACACACACACACACACACACACACACACACACACACACACACACAGGAGGGGGGCAGTGTGGGCACAAGGGAGAGAGAGAGTGAGAGAGGCAGAGGTGCAGAGAGAGACACAGACATGAGAGAGAGATAGAAACACTGAGGTGAACAGAGAGAGAGAGAGAGAGAGAGAGAGAGAGAGAGAGAGAGAGAGAGAAACAGAGGGGCACATTGGGGATTTATGGCGATCATTACACTTGATGGAGGCAGCGAAGCGTGTCGCACTGGTGCACCGCAGCACTTCTCTTTCTATTTCATTCACTGCGCAATAAAATATGGAAATAAAAAATGATAGAAGGAGAGAGGCAGAGAGAGAGAAAAAGAGAAAGAGAAAGAGAAAGAGAGAGAGGGAGAAAGAGAAAAAAAACTCTAAACAGCGTGGGAGGATA